>NC_071524.1:8248147-8548147 GCF_027887155.1 Malaclemys terrapin pileata | reverse complement strand
AAATATTTTGCATTTTCATATGTCCTATGTATTTTCTACTTGAGAATTGCACAAAACTATTTTCAGGGGGTTCCTTTTATTTCTGCTCTTTGGTCTGACCGTTTTCTGTCTCTGGTCCATTCAGCCTAACATATGCTCCCGTCTCCTTGGTACTTCAGAATTATGTAGAAAGAAGGTCATTTTAAAGAGCCTTAATATGTGAATGTCCAAGTTTCTTACAATACTTGTTATTATAATAAGCTGTCATTAACTTACACATTATTATTAATTTTTTTCTTCTGAAAAGGCAACTGAGTCATTCAACCTGTGTCATTCTTTGACCATAATAACAGATTCAGTTTAGGGAATATCTAATACCTTAATTGATATAAAGATAAAAGCCTACATTTCTAAAAGTTACTTGTGATTTTTAGTGCCTAATAAGAGACACTGTAGAGGTGCTTGATTTTCAGCTAGGGGGGGCTTAACACATTCTCAAAGTCATGCCCTTTTAAAGAGTCTACAGATTGGGTGCCCAAAATCTGAAGCACCAAAAGTCACTACTCACTTAACTTAATTTGTAATATGCAGGCATGGCAAAACTCATATATCCAGCAACTAGAATTTAAAATACAGGTTCTGTGGCAATCACTATTTTGTTCCAGTGAAATGTATTTTGCAAAAACATTTTTAAATACTCCCTAGCTCTATATTAAAATTTCTCCATCATTTTGTTCTTTGTGAAGAAAATTAATAAAGGGGTATGCTAGGGAGAAAGGCGGGAAGAATATGTATTAAAAACACTTACAGGGAGCAATAAAAAACACATTGCATTTTCTATAAGAGTGTGTATAAGAATGTAGGTGTTCAGGCTCCTAACTTGTTTGCTAGTCCAAAGGTCTTGGAGATTAAAGCGATAAAACCCAACGGGCCTTTTAATTAAACAAGAAAACAGGAGAAACTGAGTATCTAATAATGATTAAACTCAGGATAGGGAGTGCTTGTGTGTCAAGTAAAGTACATGGCAAGAAGCTGAGTAATTTTAGTCCTACAAAGTGAACAATAGTTCTTAAACTTGAATCCCTGAAACTATTCAGTAATATGTATTGTTAATATATAGCAGTCCTGTTAAATATGTGTGCAAAGCAAACAGATCTGCAAATGACTGCATAGGAATAGCCCATTTATTCTTTAGTTTTAAGGGACTGTTGATGAAGGTTTAGTCTACACTTAAAACTTAAGCTGCCATAGGTATGCAGGTCACAAGTGTGAAAAAACCCCTCATGTCTCATGTTAAAGATAAAGTAGTAACTTCTCTGCAGCTTTTGTGTCTAATACTTTGCATCCTTAATCTCTCTAGCTTCTCTGAATGTTCTTTTAATACTTTGGTGAAAACAAAACAAATTCAAGAGTCCAGTTAATTTACTTTTCTAGCAGGGCAAATTATTTCTGAGACAGCCATTTTGAAGACTAGCACCACTTTCTCTTTCCAGAGCACCTGCTGCCGAAGAGATTGCCATTTTCTTATACACTTTTATGGCCTAATAAAAGCCAGTGAGAGTTTCCACTGATTGAATCAGGCCTTTATGACTGCAGCATTAGACTTTGATCCTGCAAATATTTATGTACATGCTGACACTTGCACATTGTGACTTAAGCCAACGGGTGTACATTTTTGAAAAATGGGGACCAATCGTACTACTCACATGTTTGAAGTTAGTTCCGTGTTAAAGAACTTGCAAAATTGAGGCCTAAAACTGCTGCAGTTTTGTGGAGCTTTCTCAGATCCTGCTTTCCTAAATACAGCTTTATTTTTAATACATATATTTTAAAGTTTTTGATATGTGAAACATAACACTTTCAATTAGATGCATTTCATTTGCACATTGATTAATGAAGACATTTACTTTACATTTAATCATTTACATTTTATTTTATTCCTTGATATAGTTTTTTCCACATTATTTATAATATTGCAATGCTATATATTTATTTATACTCAAAAACATTCAATTTTAATTGGTTTATATGGAACAAGAATACAGCAGCTTTCCTAGTTTCATCTTCATACAAATTTGATTTTGTAAATTATCATTGATTCAATATGAGGGAGATTTTCAAAAGTACAAAAGGCAATTTGGTGTCCCATTCCTCTTGACATTGCTGATGCTGTCACTGGGAGCTGGGTCAGGCCTACAGCAAGAAAGTTTCAGCTGTACTGTCACCAATATGCTGGTTAAACACCTCCCTTTCATCCAGTCTGGGTGGTGTGGGGATTCTCAGCTTGCCAGTGTCCACCTGAGGCTACATCTACACTGCACACCTTTTGCAGCAGCATGTAGGGTAAGTGTAGCTGCACATCACACTGAAAGTCAGGCTGAATCCACACTCTAGCATGTAGTTACACGTGTCAGTGAAAGGCTTTGGCAAGTGGGAGGAAGTGGGGAAAGGTCGGCAACAGGGAGGTGCCGGAGCCTCTGCCTGCTGCCTCCTCCCTGCCAGAGTTTTTCCCTGCTGCTGGAGTCCCCAGTTGCAGGAGTCTTTCCCTGGGGCAGGGAAAGGCTCCAGCTATGGGGAGCTGTTGTAGTCTTTTTCTGCTGTCTCCCCATTGCCAATGTCTTTTCTCACTGCTGCAGCCTTTCCCTGTAGTGGGGAAAGACTCCTGCAGTGGGACCATACACTGCTAAAAATAACAGGGTAGACAGGGAGGCACTACTTGGGCAAGTAGCGAGCCCTGTAGGTTGCAAACCTAGGGACATATCCAAAGGATGCAGGAGTGTCTTTCCTCACCTAAGCAGCACCTCACTTGTACATGGATTGCCAAACCTCCAGGATTACCCTGAACTGTCCCCAGGAAATAAAAATTAATCTTTAATTAAAGATTATATCATGTGATGAAACCTCCAGGAATACATTCAACCAAAATTGGTGACTCTAGTTTATATCTGTGGTAGGGGTGCAAGCTGTGTGTGTCCTCTACACATGGCTGAAAAGAATGTGCAGTGTAGACGGACCCTGAGACTGGGGACTGGATGAAGGCTGCAGTGTTCATTGATCACTCTGAACCAAGGTGTCTGATGGAGGTCAGCTTTATTCAGGGTCTAAGTTACAACTGATCAGCATGCCTAACATCAGCCTCTGCATAACATAACAAACGGATCCAACTAGCTCTTGCCACAGACTTTTAAGTCTCCACAAAGGCTACTGCGTAGCTGGCTGAAGTTCAGCCCAGCCAAGGTGGCAATCATGCTACCTGGTTGGGAAAAAAAAATACCTGGAAGAGATTACAGGATTGAAGCTGGCCTACTGTAGAGAGGTTTTGCCCAATTTTGTAAGTAATGTGAATAATCTGGGCTTCCATTGGAATCTCTTCTGATTTTATAAGGTCAGGTAGCTAAGAGTACTCATTTTCATCTAGGACTTGCAAGGAACTTCTGACTTTTCCTATCCATCTTCCTACCCTTTGTTACCCACAGACTCAATTGTGCAATACACTCCACACAGAGCTATATCTGTATACCACCTAGAAGCTACATCTATTGTAAAATGCAGCCGTGAAACTTATCTAGTCGTGCTTTCCATAAGCAGCATATTACATTTTGTGCTCTGTAGTCTACACTCGCTTCCAGTTCATACCTGGTGGCAACTCAAGTTACTAACAGAGTGGCCAGTGGTGTAGTTAACCCCTGAACTGTATGTAAAGTGTGCCATTGCACGTGCAACAGTAAGAGCTCTTTCAAATTCATTCTGACTTGGGTAATTATCTGGGCTAGTCACTATAATGTGGAACTGCCCTGTCACTCATCGCTGTCAAGGTGACCATGTGTGGTTCTCATGTTCTTCATGGCTAGCTTAGGTGACTACCTGCTCACCTTGCTGGTTTCTGAAAATCCCACTTGTGGACTCCCAACACATTGTACAGGAAGTCGATGTCGCTTAGGCAGAGGAGAGATTTGAACCTGGGTCCCCCACACCCTGGTTGGTGCTCTCACCATTGGCCTATTGGAGAAAAGAATGGCCCCTTCTCTTTCATTTTTAGTGAGAAAGAATCAACCTGGCTTAGTTGCTTAACACCAGGCTAGTGTTCATGGTTGTGAATCTTGAGTGGAGGGAGTCTCCTCCCTCTAGTCCAGACTTAGGTTTCCCTTTTAGGCATGGGAATTAGGTCACACCCTGTCTGATTTAGGCATCTGCTCACTCAGTATGCTGGCTTCTGTGGATCCCATTTTTAGATGTCTAATTCTCCCCAAAAAGAAGAACAGGAGTACTTGTGGCACCTTAGAGACTAACAAATTTATTAGAGCATAAGCTTTCATGGACTACAGCCCACTTCTTTGGATGCATATAGAATGGAACATATATTGAGGAGATATATATACACACATACAAAGAGCATAAACAGGTGGGAGTTGTCTTACCAACTCTGAGAGGCCAATTAATTAAGAGAAAAAAAACAAAACAAAACACCTTTTGAAGTGATAATCAAGCTAGCCCAGTACAGACAGTTTGATAAGAAGTGTGAGAATACTTACAAGGGGAGATAGATTCAATGTTTGTAATGGCTCAGCCATTCCCAGTCCTTATTCAAACCGGAGTTGATTGTGTCTAGTTTGCATATCAATTCTAGCTCAGCAGTCTCTCGTTGGAGTCTGTTTTTGAAGTTTTTCTGTTGTAATATAGCCACCCGCAGGTCTGTCACTGAATGACCAGACAGGTTAAAGTGTTCTCCCACTGGTTTTTGAGTATTTTCATTCCTGATGTCAGATTTGTATCCATTAATTCTTTTGCGTAGAGACTGTCCAGTTTGGCCAATGTACATGGCAGAGGGGCATTGCTGGCACATGATGGCATATATCACATTGGTAGATGTGCAGGTGAACGAGCCCCTGATGGTATGGCTTATGTGATTAGGTCCTATGATGATGTCACTTGAATAGATATGTGGACAGAGTTGGCATCGGGGTTTGTTACAAGGATAGGTTCCTGGGTTAGTGGTTTTGTTCAGTGATGTGTGGTTGCTGGTGAGTATTTGCTTTAGGTTGGGGGGTTGTCTGTAAGCGAGGACAGGTCTGTCTCCCAAGATCTGTGAGAGTAAAGGATCATCTTTCAGGATAGGTTGTAGATCTCTGATGATGCGCTGGAGAGGTTTTAGTTGGGGGCTGAAGATGACAGCTAGTGGTGTTCTGTTATTTTCTTTGTTGGGCCTGTCTTGTAGGAGGTGACTTCTGGGTACTCGTCTGGCTCTGTGAATCTGTTTTTTCACTTCAGCAGGTGGGTATTGTAGTTTTAAGAATGCTTTATAGAGATCTTGTAGGTGCTTGTCTCTATCCGAGGGATTGGAGCAAATGCGGTTATATCTTAGAGCTTGGCTGTAGACAATGGATCGTGTGGTGTGTCCTGGATGGAAGCTGGAGGCATGTAGGTAAGTGTAGCGGTCAGTAGGTTTCCGGTATAGGGTGGTATTTATGTGACCATCGCTTATTAGCACAGTAGTGTCCAGGAAATGGACCGCTTGTGTGGATTGATCTAGGCTGAGGTTGATGGTGGGATGGAAATTATTGAAATCATGGTGAAATTCCTCAAGGGCTTCTTTTCCATGGGTCCAGATGATGAAGATGTCATCAATGTAGCGCAAGTTGAGTAGGGGCATTAGGGGACGAGAGCTAAGGAAGCGTTGTTCTAAGTCAGCCATAAAAATGTTGGCATATTGTGGGGCCATGCAGGTACCCATAGCAGTGCCGCTGACTTGAAGGTATATATTGTCCCCAAATGTGAAACAGTTGTGGGTGAGGACAAAATCACAAAGTTCAACCACCAGGTTAGCTGTGACATTATGAGGGATACTGTTCCTGATAGCTTGTAGTCCATCTTTGTGTGGAATATTGGTGTAGAGGGCTTCTATGTCCATAGTGGCCAGGATGGTGTTTTCTGGAAGATCACCGATGGATTGTAGTTTCCTCAGGAAGTCAGTGGTGTCTCGAAGATAGCTGGGAGTGCTGGTAGCGTAGGGTCTGAGGAGAGAGTCTACATAACCAGACAAGCCTGATGTTAGGGTGCCAATGCCTGAGATGATGGGGCGTCCAGGATATCCAGGTTTATGGATCTTGGGTAGCAAATAGAATACCCCTGGTTGGGGTTCTAGGCATGTGTCTGTACAGATTTGTTCCTGTGCTTTGTCAGGGAGTTTTTTTAGCAGATGGTGTAGTTTCTTTAGGTAATCCTCAGTGGGATCAGAGGATAATGGCCTGTAGAATGTGGTGTTAGAGAGCTGTCTAGCAGCCTCCTGGTCATATTCCAATTTATTCATGATGACGACAGCACCTCCTTTGTCAGCCTTTTTGATTATGATGTCAGGGTTGTTTCTGAGGCTGTAGATGGCGTTGTGTTCTGCATGGCTGAGGTTATGTGGCAAGTGATGTTGCTTTTCCACAATTTCAGCCTTTGCACGTCGACGGAAGCAATCTATGTAGAAATCCAGTCTGTTGTTTCAACCGTCCGGAGGAGTCCACGCAGAATCCTTTTTTTTGTAGTGCTGGTAGGGGGGATTCTGTGGCTTAGTATGCTGTTCAGAGGTATGTTGGAAATATTCTTTGAGTCGGAGACGTCGAAAGTAGGATTCCAGGTCACCGCAAAACTGTATCATATTCATGGGTCTGGAGGGACAAAAGGAGAGGCCCCGAGATAGGACAGACTCTTCTGCTGGGCTAAGAGTATAGCTGGAAAGATTAACAATATTGCTGGGTGGGTTAAGGGAACTACTGTTGTGGCTGCTTGTGGCATGTAGCAGTTTAGATAGTTTAGTGTCCTTTTTCCTTTGTAGAGAGGCAAAGTTTGTCTTGTAAATAGCTTGTCTAGTTTTTGTAAAGTCTATCCATGAGGAAGTTTGTGTGGAAAGTTGGTTTCTTATGAGAGTATCCAGTTCTGAGAGCTCATTAGCCAGGGTTCCTAATGCATTGTCATGGGTTCCACCAGGTAGCAGGACTACAATTCCAAAAGGATAACCTGTTTACCTGAACACAGATGGTCCCTCAAGGGCATGCCCAGGAAGTGTGAGTTAGTGAGGGAAAATGCATGTAGAATTGTGGTGGGTTTTTTTGTTTGTTTGTTTGTTTGTTTGTTTTTGGTATGGGTTTGTGTATTTCTTGTGTGAATAAGTAAAGAGCAAAAGCACTCTATGAAAAACATCTGTGTTTGTTATATGCTACCACATGACCCCTGAGAGAATTTAACTGTCCCAGACAGAGGGGGGGACTTGAACTGGAGATCTCTCATGTCTAATCACTGGATTAAAAGTTATAGGGGAGCACCTTCTTCCTCCAGCTTTTTGCAAAAGCAGTGTAGGTGCTGAATGCCAAGAGAACATTTGCAGCTAAGAATGCCAAGTAGAGGAGATGCCTCCCTGCAGCGCAGACTTATGTGCCTATTTATGATGGAAGGAGGGGTTTAGGGCACACCCCTCTTCTTGGCATCTCCCATTGGCTAGTTTAGGCATCTCACCTAGCATGCTGGCTTTTGTGGATCCCATCCTGGGCACCTATCCTCCCTGTTAATTGTAGAGGGAGCCTGGGTGCCTAACCCAAGCCTTGTGAATCTCAATGATTTTCTAATTGCGTAAAATTTAAGCACAGGGATGCTGAGCTTTCCACACCTAAGTTCCTTTGTGAATTTAAACACTATGTACAATTTAGATCCTCCAAACTCCACCTGCTGGGTACCCCTGTAGGTGCCTAAACTTCCTAGGTGCCTAAACTCCCTAGAAATTCAA
This sequence comes from Malaclemys terrapin pileata, assembly GCF_027887155.1. NCBI lineage: Eukaryota > Metazoa > Chordata > Testudines > Emydidae > Malaclemys > Malaclemys terrapin. The sequence continues at coordinate 8,540,403 of NC_071524.1, read as the reverse complement.
GTTTCCACTCCTAGGCACGTATAAATCTGCTGATGGACATGCATGCACAGTGCCACCTACATTGAGTTGCTCATTACTTAGCTCATGCCTAAGCTCTGGCAGGATTCACAAACTAGACATGTCCCAGGCTCTCTCATCTGTGAGGTCCGATTTGGCAGATGTGCTCTGAGAATTCGTAGTTGCACAAAAGATAGCTTGAGGAATTTGTGCTATCTTTTACCCAATAGCCCAGTGGTTAGCGTACTTACCCAAGATGTGGGAGAACTTGGTTCAAACCTGTCTACCACCTGCTTTAGAGCAGGGATTTAAACCCGGCTCACCCTATAACCCAGGAGAGAGCACTAAGCTACTGGATAGTTTATGGTGCAGTGTTCTCTGTTTCTCCTGTGGAATCTATTCTACTTTGTATAAAATACGTAATTAGTCAGTGGGTCAGAGAGAATTATAATGACTCTAAATCTTGATGGTTAGGACGCTCTCCTAGAAGGGGTGACATGCTCCAGTCCCTGGTCTAGTGAATCTTTAATTATTTCATTCAAAGTGGAACAGCTTCAACAAGGCACATTGATAAAGACCCATGCTATAATATTCAACAGCTGAAATGTTTGGGCATCCACCTAGTATATAGGAGACCTGGATTCAAATCTTCCCAAGTGAAAAAGTTCATATGGAAAATGAGTGAAACCAAATGAGGCAGATACATAAGGCCACTGATAATAACTCCAGCTCCAGACATAAAGTCTGAATATGGCACAATACTTTGATGAAACATACTAAGGAGTAAGCTGCTACCAGTGCAGCCATTCTGCCAGAGAAGACCATTCTCTGAGTCAAGCAGGAGATGTGGTCGACAGTTAACTGCAGTCCAAATCAACAAGAATCTCTTTGTGTTGTGTAACAGGGGATACAGCTTGTAAATAATAGTTTCACTCCAGACTTTCAAGTACAACACGTAGGGCAGGTAGCATATAGGGTACATATGGTAAAAGGCAGTACAGCACAACACTCCCAGCCAGAACTCAACCAGTGCATGGTGGAAGTTCAGATTTAATGGTACAGCATACCTCCGCATGGACGCCAGGGCCAGGGCCAGCTCCAGGCACCAGCCAAGCAAGCTCATGCTTGAGGCGGCAGATTCCACGGGGCGGCATTCCGTCCAATCCTAGGGCAGCACGGCCACTTTTTTTTTTTTTTTGGTTCGCCGATCCAGCCACCCTGTAGGGGGCGGCGGCGCAGAGGAGGGGAGCACCCTGCTGGGTGCGGGCTGCGCACTCCATCTGCCCCAGCCGGTGCCAGTTCTGTAGCAAGCCCGGCAGGGCAACCCGCGTCCTTCCCTTCCCGCCGACCGGAGCGGCGCGGAGCCCTCCCGGCAGGCGGAGCGGCGGTCGGGGTCGCATGGCGAGCGCCCCGCTGAAGCTCTGGCCACCCCCATTCTCTCTCTCCCCCTGCTCCCTCCCCCTCCCCCCGCTAGCCGGGGCACGTCTGCAGCGCAGGGAGTCCCCCTGCACCCTGGCTCTGGCCACCCCGCAGGTTTTTTTTTTTTTTTCCTGCTTTGCCGCTCCGGCCACCCTGATTTTATTTATTTTTTTTTTTGCTTGGGACGGCAAAAAAGCCAGAGCCGTCCCTGGCCAGGGCTCTGACTGCTTTGTGGCCTTCCTTATCCCCTGTTAGGGCACCATGTGCCTCCTGAGATGTAGTCCCATTATTCAGTGAAACTGACACTCTTGGCCCCTCCCCCCACCTTTTGGGGCTTTGCAAGAGGCTAAGGAAAATTTTCAAATTCTTATCATGAAATTGACTCAGTGTGGACAGAGCTCTGTGTCCTTGCTGCACCCTATTCACAGGACCCCCACTGACACAGAGGTCCATCCTCACAGAGTCACTTGCAGGTCTGAGTTCTTAGTCCCCACTGCGACCTGTGTTATAGCTAGACTCTTCCATGCCCTTAATTTATTTAAAAGTGCACCTTTTATTATAACTTTAGAACCACATATACAACATTACATATTATTTTGTCCAGGTTAAGTGAACTGTCCATTAAATAACTCAACACATAGAGCAAAGGCACCACATTAAAATGCTGTAGGACCCTCGACTCTGTACCTTTTGGCTTTGGTTCCATTCTATTCCTAACCTTGGTACTCCAATAACATATCTTCATTCAACTGGGAACTGGAAAAGTTACTAACTTATACATAGTATGTATTTTGACCATTGTTTTATCCCATGTTTTTCAGCTCAGACTGCATAATACAAAATCATGAATTCACTAGGTAAGTTCTCATAAAGAGTTCAATATGTATTACAAATGAGTTTGTCTGCATTTGATTGTTAGAAACAGATGCATTTCGTCTGGAAAAAATTCAAAACTACCAGTATTTTTGCCCATCAAGTGATAAGTGCTATACCAGAGCATAGCAGGGCATCTGTGCTCTAGTTAAGACTTATTTTTTATCTGCTTATTCATAATACCCCGATTAGAATGGCCTCTGGAGTCATTACATACATAAAAATAAAACACTAATCTGTTCAAGCCTCTTGTAAATCTAACACGGTCACATTTCTGTTGTGAATCATAAATTGTAGAACTAGAAGGGACCTCGAGAGGTCATCCAGTCCAGACCCCTGCACTCACGGCAGGACCAGCACCATCTAGACCATCCCTGAGAGGTGTTTGTCTAAACTGCTTTTAAAAATCTCCAAAGATGGAGATTCCACAACCTCCCTAGGCAATTTATTCCAGTGCCTAAACCACCCTGACAGGAAGTTTTTTCTAATATCCAACCTAAACCTCCCTTGCTGCAATTTAAGCCCATTGCTTCTTGTCCTATCCGCAGAGGTTAAGGAGAATAATTTTTCTCTCTCCCCTTTGTAACAACCTTTTAGGTACTTGAAAACTGTTATCATGACCACTCTCAGTCTTCTCTTTTCCAGACTAAAGAAACCCAGTTCTTTCAATCTTCCCTCATAGGTGATGTTTTCTAGACCTTTAATCATTTTTGTTGCTCTTCTCTGGACTTTCTCCAATTTGTCCACATCTTTCCTGAAATGTGGCGCCCAGAACTGGACCCAATACTCCAGTTGAGGCCTAACCCTTAGTTTAAAAAAATAAGTTTCTATCTGAAAATAACTATCAGATTTAAAAGTGTCAGAGAAAAAAACCCTCTACTTTTTTAAAAAGCAAAAAGGTTACTTTTTGAAAGTAATGCTTTTTAAATATGAAAGTGTTATATTCTCTCAATTTTAATTATTCTTCCTCTCCTTCCACACACACATACTTTTCTAAGGGAAAAAAATAAAATTTGAGAAGGGGTGGTCATTTCCTTAAAATTTAAAAATGAACATTTCCAAAATACTAAACCATGTTGATTTTCCCTCTTAAAATTGAAAATAAAGCCTCAAAAATTAATTGCAAGTTATTTTTCGTCATTTTTTTTCTTTCTTTTTTTACAAAACTCTGTTTTAATGTAAATCTTTTTGTTGAAAAAAAAACCCAACTAGCTCTGTTTCAAATAAAATAATTTATTCATTATTTCTACATTGATTTGCACCTTTGAAACTCTATTGAATTTAATGGGTTAAACAATTTATTAGTCTCAACAGGATTTGGCCCTATATATATACATCTTTGCTTAAAGTGTGAACTGCACCCCTGATCAGAGCGCCAGTTGAAGACCTATGCAATACTTTAGCACTATTACCAACGTTCAAAATTTTATCTCAAATATAGCAATATTTTTAAAGTGTTCTCATTAATTTTGTCTTGAACCTGTTTCTGGAAAAGCTATCTTTTTTAATTGAAGACACACAGAGAGAAGAGGGATCAATCTCCTTCCCTAGTGCCATCTTCAAGACAGCCAAGTCTTCTCCATCTTGGGAAAGAAAGACGGAATCAAGACTAGAGCTGGGCAAATAACAATTCAGAAAAAAAAATCATTTTGGGCTGAACCAACAGTTATATATATAATAATATATATAAAAATGGGTTATTTGGAAAGTTGTGAGGAGTCTCTCATTCAAAGAATGGATGCAAAATTCTCTCACATTGCTTCCACAAGATCACCAATAATCCCTGAAAAACAACATAGGGAGGAGAGTATTTCACAACTGGGGATCACCATTTCTGTTCTGGTCTACTATGGCACTACTTTTTGTCCAGGGCTTACTATTAGAGACCCAGGGGCCAAGTTGTTCACCCCAGCTCTCACAATCTCCACCTCACAGAATAGATGTTGAGCAACTGAACACATCTGAAAAATTCTTCTCTCAAGAGATTCGAAACATTCTCACCTGTGGCAGAAAGATTTCTGATAGAGAGACATACCTTGCAAAGTGGATTTTTTTTTCTATTAGGGCCATTAGGCACTATCTCTCCCCTTCCAGAATGCAGATTCGGCATATCCTGGAATATCTAATGCAATTGAAAAAGTGAGTCCTCTGAATGAGCTGAATAAAAGTTCGGTTTTCAGCAACCCATCCTCACGTTTTTCTTTCATCCCATGTCTTGTTGATATCTGAAAGGTTTTATGAGGATTTCTCTCTCCTATTAGAGAACATGTCCCTCCCTGGCACCTTACCTCATTATCTACCCTCCACCCCCGCTTTATTTCTAACAAAAGATTACAAGACTTCCACCTGAATCCAACAATTCACATTCTTTCCAGTTTCACAAAATCATGAGGACAAAGAGAGACTGTGCACACTAAACATGTGCAGTGCTCTTTCTTTCTAGATCAATAGGACAGAACAATTTAGATTCTCTCTGAGACGATTTGTAATGTATGCAGAAGGAATGAGAGGTCCAGCAGTTTCGGTGAAGAGAATTTTGAACGGGGTCTCTTCCTGCCTAAGGACTTAGAATCATAGAATCATAGAATCATAGAATATCAGAGTTGGAAGGGACCTCAAGAGGTCATCTAGTCCAACCCCCTGCTCAAAGCAGGACCAATTCCCAGCTAAATCATCCCAGCCAGGGCTTTGTCAAGCCGGGTCTTAAAAACCTCCAAGGAAGGAGACTCCACCACCTCCCTAGGTAACGCATTCCAGTGTTTCACCACCCTCCTAGTGAAATAGTTTTTCCTGATATCCAACCTGGACCTCCCCCACTGCAACTTGAGACCATTGCTCCTTGTTCTGTCGTCTGCCACCACTGAGAACAGCCGAGCTCCATCCTCTTTGGAACCCCCCTTCAGGTAGTTGAAGGCTGCTATCAAATCCCCCCTCATTCTTCTCTTCTGGAGACTAAACAATCCCAGTTCCCTCAGCCTCTCCTCATAAGTCATGTGCTCCAGACCCCTAATCATTTTTGTTGCCCTCCGCTGGACTCTTTCCAATTTTTCCACATCCTTCTTGTAGTGTGGGGCCCAAAACTGGACACAGTATTCCAGATGAGGCCTCACCAATGTCGAATAAAGGGGAACGATCACATCCCTCGATCTGCTGGCAATGCCCCTACTTATACAGCCCAAAATGCCGTTAGCCTTCTTGGCAACAAGAGCACACTGTTGACTCATATCCAGCTTCTCGTCCACTGTGACCCCTAGGTCCTTTTCTGCAGAACTGCTACCAAGCCATTCGGTCCCTAGTCTGTAGCAGTGCATGGGATTCTTCCGTCCTAAGTGCAGGACTCTGCACTTGTCCTTGTTGAACCTCATCAGGTTTTTTTCGGCCCAATCTTCTAATTTGTCTAGGTCCCTCTGTATCCGATCCCTACCCTCTAGTGTATCTACCACGCCTCCTAGTTTAGTGTCATCTGCAAACTTGCTGAGAGTGCAGTCCACACCATCCTCCAGATCATTAATAAAGATATTAAACAAAACCGGCCCCAGGACCGACCCTTGGGGCACTCCGCTTGAAACCGGCTGCCAACTAGACATGGAGCCATTGATCACTACCCGTTGAGCCCGACGATCTAGCCAGCTTTCTATCCACCTTACAGTCCATTCATGCAGCCCATACTTCTTTAACTTGGCGGCAAGAATACTGTGGGAGACCGTATCAAAAGCTTTGCTAAAGTCAAGGAATAACACATCCACTGCTTTCCCCTCATCCACAGAGCCAGTTATCTCATCATAGAAGGCAATTAGGTTAGTCAGGCACGACTTCCCCTTCGTGAATCCATGCTGACTGTTCCTGATCACTTTCCTCTCCTCTAAATGTTTCATAATTGATTCCTTGAGGACCTGCTCCATGATTTTTCCAGGGACTGAGGTGAGGCTGACTGGCCTGTAGTTCCCCGGATCCTCCTTCTTCCCTTTTTTAAAGATGGGCACTACATTAGCCTTTTTCCAGTCATCTGGGACCTCCCCCGATCGCCATGAGTTTTCAAAAATAATGGCTAATGGCTCTGCAATCTCACCCGCCAACTCCTTTAGCACCCTCGGATGCAGCGCATCCAGCCCCATGGACTTGTGCACGTCCAGTTTTTCTAAATAATCCCGAACCACTTCTTTCTCCACAGAGGGTTGGTCACCTTCTCCCCATGCTGTACTGCCCAGTGCAGCAGTCTGGGAGCTGACCTTGTTTGTGAAGACAGAGGCAAAAAAAGCATTGAGTACATTAGCTTTTTCCACATCCTCGGTCACTAGGTTGCCTCCCTCATTCAGTAAGGGGCCTACACTTTCCTTGATTTTCTTCTTGTTGCTAACATACCTGAAGAAACCCTTCTTGTTACTCTTAACATCTCTTGCTAACTGCAACTCCAAGTGTGATTTGGTCTTCCTGATTTCACTCCTGCATGCCTGAGAAATATTTTTATACTCCTCCCTGGTCAATTGTCCAATCTTCCACTTCTTGTAAGCTTCTTTTTTGCATTTAAGATCAGCAAGGATTTCACTGTTTAGCCAAGCTGGTCGCCTGCCATATTTGCTATTCTTTCTACACATCGGGATGGTTTGTTTCTGCAACCTCAATAAGGATTCTTTAAAATACAGCCAGCTCTCCTGGACCCCTTTGCCCTTCATGTTATTCTCCCAGGGGATCCTGCCCATCTGTTCCCTGAGGGAGTCAAAGTCTGCTTTTCTGAAGTCCAGGGTCCGTATTCTGCTGCTCTCCTTTCTTCCCTGTGTCAGGATCCTGAACTCGACCATCTCATGGTCACTGCCTCCCAGGTTCCCATCCACTTTTGCTTCCCCTACTAATTCTTCTCTGTTTGTGAGTAGCAGGTCAAGAAAAGCTTTGCCCCTAGACTTGTTACAAACTGGCAAATGTTGCACCTCCAAAAAGAATTCCAGTTTATTCCACTTGACCTTAAGCTACTTCTCCAAAATTTTTAAGTAACATCCTGATCATAAAGAAGCAAATAGTCCTGTGGCACCGTATAGACTAACAGACGTATTGGAGCATGAGCATGCATGCATCCGAAGAAGTGGGTATTCACCCACGAAAGCTCATGCTCTAATACGTCTGTTAGTCTATAAGGTGCCACAGGACTATTTGCTTCTTTTACAGATCCAGACTAACATGGCTACCCCTTTGATCCTGATCATAGACATCTGCAGAACAGCCACATGGTCTTCAATTCACACTTTCACTAGACATTATGCCATCACAGTAGTTTCTAAAGCTTTTGTGGACTTTGGCATAGCTGTTCTTCAGTCTTTGTTCTGATAGACTCTGAATTGCTTCCACCTAAATGAGTACTGTTAATCAATCACCTGAAGTGGAATGTATCAGTCAAAGGAGAAAAATAACATTACTTACCTGTACAGTAACTGTTCTTTGTTCCACAATCTACCTACCTCTTCCACTGGTTTGAGTGTAATGACCCTGTATGCTGTCAGTTAAAGGCATGAGGACAGACAGAGAGCACGCATTGCCCAATGGGTACTGCTGCCTACAAGAATCTGACTCAGGTGCATAGGGTGCACACATATCTGAAGTGGAATATATATGTGCATAACACATATCCAAGAACAACAGTTATTGTACAGGTAAGTAACCATTTTGTTTGTTTTGTTTTTGTTTTTTTCTGTGTATCCTTATCTTCTGCTTGGGTATAATTTCTTATGAGTTCTAATATATTAGTGAAAAAATACACAGATCAACATATATGTTGCTTACTTTCTCATCCATCCTGTTTTCAGATCCTCATCCACATTCTGTTATGAAGAATTCCATACATTCTGGTAAGTCATATTTTAATTTCTGAAGAATATCATAGTTTCAGTCACAAATGCCAGGAAATAGAAGATAAAGTGGGTTAGGAATTAATGCATTTCATTTTGGAATTCAGATGTATTAAAATACTATGATTACACTGTAACTACTTTGTAGTTTTATTGTAAAATATACATACTCTTATAGGTTGGGCTAAACCTTGTTATGGGGCATGCTTGGCTGTTGCTTTCTGTTCCAAATAATTATAAAGACAATATTTTAATTGGGTGGCTGAAATGATGGCAGTAGCACCCCAACACACACACAAATGGAAAGATTGAGGAGAAGCAGCCTTTCAAATGTAGGGGGTAGGGCTTTTATTGGGGGTGTAGTTAAGTGCTGAAGAATGTTGTTACTGCAGTAACGCTGTCAAGGCTGCTAAATTGTTACAACTGATCAGTGCTTCTGTTCTTAAACTGCGTGTGTGCCTCAGAGGGAGTCTCAGGAGAAGCAGAATCTAGACAGCCTGTGACAGACAAGAGAGACAGCCTGGTTGAGCATTATGTATGACTCTGGAAGAAGGTAGACGGGGCTTTCTGTGTCTGGTGCTGACTAGAGAGGTTTTAGACTGTTTCTGGTTACTCCTGTGTTCAGAGAAGCAGGAATTTGTAGATGTCCAGTTATAAATAAACAAGATTGCATTAAAAAAAATCCATACTCCCTCCATCTACCCATCAATTTTCCACACAACAAGTAGTCCCACAGAAGTGAATTAAACTAAAGTAAAAATAGGTGTTATTAAAATTAATGTAGTCCCAGTGAAGTCAATGAGATTATATGCACAGCATAATTAACCAAGTACGTAGATCTTGGTAAGATGTGGGTTTTATACATGAAAAATAGGGCAGGTTGGAGAATGGCAGAAATTTTTTACGAAGAATGTTGTAGACAAATTCTTATATTTTTCATTCTTATATTTTTCACCTACACCTGTGAAAATCTGAACTCAGATTCAGATCTACATGTGTCCTTTCCTCCTTTGACAGGATTACTAGTGGACGGGGAAGCACTAGAGGTGATCTATCTTGATTTTAGGAAGGCTTGTGACAAAGTGCAAAATGACATTCTCATAATGAAACTAGGGTAATATGGGCTAGATGAAATTAATATAAGATGGGGGCACAACTGGCTGTACTCAAAGGGTAGTTATCAACTGTTTGCTGTCAAACTGGGAGGTCATATCTAATGGAGTCCCACAGGGGTCAGTCCTGTGTCTATGATTAATTGTTCTCCATGTTCTCTGAAGTTAGGAGAAGAAGTAATGGGCTTAATCTGAAGCAAGGAAGATTTAGGTTAGATATTAGTAAAAATGTTCTAACTATAAGGGTAGTTAAACCCTGGAATAGTCTTCCCAAGGAAGGTTTTGGGATTCCTATCAGTGGAGGTTGTTAAGAAGACATTGGACAAACCCATGTTTACTTGGTCCTACCTCAGTGCAGGTGGATGGACTTGATTACTTCTCAAGGTCCTTTCCATCCTGACATTTCTAGGATTCTATGGTTTCATTCTTTTTTCTGTAATAGGAAAAGCTAAGACTCTGGTGTAGCGATGTGGGATTCACCCCTGTGGTGCCTCCTGCTGGTTGTCTCTGGGAATTAGCTCATCCAGCCTCTGGAGCACTCTATGCAGGCCGGTGTCCCTCCCGGACCAGGTGCCCCGTTATCTGGGGTGCTGCCCCTTGACAGTAACCCCTTTCTCTCAGGGTCTCCCCTCTCCAGGGAACCCCCACCCACTATCCCCACCTCACCTCAGTATAAGGCTACTGCCAGTCATCGTCTAGCCCCCACACTCTGGGGCAGACTGCAGTATCAGCCTACTCATCACTGGCAAGGTTGGGTTTGGACCTGCTGCCTTCGCCTACCCCTGTGCTACCCTTTGCAACCCCCAGTACTCGTTGGCCTTCTGCTAGGCTGCAGCCTGGGGCTTTCCAGACTGGAGCTCCCCAGCTCCTCTGCCTTTCCTCAGCCCTGCTCCACTCAGGTACTCTGCTCAGGTCCCTGCAGCCAGGTCCGTCTCCCTCTCAGCTAGGGAGAGACTGTTAGCGCCTGGCTCCCAGCCTCTTATATAGGGCCAGCTGAGGCATGATTGGGGCATGGCCCAGCTGCGGCTGCTTCCCCAATCAGCCTAGTAGCTGCTTCCCCCGGCAACCACCCTCTCCCAGGGCTGTTTTAAGCCCTTCAGGGCCGGAGCGGGATTACTGCCCCGCTACATCTGGATACAAACTCCCAACTTTTAGAGTGTTCAAAGTTTAGATCTGAATTTTACAGATCAGGTCCATCTTTATTTTTAATTAAGTATAACCATTCGGTCCTCCAAATATATGCATCTAAGGAGATCTGGAATGTCGAAATTGAATGTATAATGTCAATATATATGATTTTGAAAAATAATGTTTTTCTAATCTTTTTATCTCTTTTGGGTTTCAGTGTGTGATTTATCAAAGAAGTGGATGAAATCCCTATGTAAGTCTAACCACTCATTTTATTGTATACATTGGTGTTGGGATGGCAGACATGTAGATCTGTGGAGTTAAAAATTGAATCTCACAATTATGATTTGTGGGAGGAAGAGAGAGTTTATTATGACAGAATTAACGACTAACCTTTCACATACATTTTGTGTCAAAAATACTCTTCAAAGTTGAGATACTGAATACCAAAATATAAAAGGGACATTTTAATTATCTGTCGGAAGAAAGAGAAACTTTCCTTTGTGTACATGTCTGAGTGAATACATGATTAGTGTTTTCCTATTATTTCAGTTCCAAGATTTTGCTAGTTTTGCATTTATTTTCAACTTATTTTTTACTCAGGACTTTTATAAGATGGTTGAGATAATGTCTGTGGAGTGACCCAGGACCTCAAATATCTCAAAATATTCAGACCTGCTTGTTACAACCTGACTTAGTATCTCTCTATATAGTCACCACTCTGTTGTGAGTGAATCCAGTTGCAGGGTCTCATGTGCACCCAAGCCAACTGGGTGTGGGCAGAAACACTACTTCTTGTTCTGGGCCTTGTAGGCACTCTCCTGATTGCTTCTTAGGGATTTGGGACTCTGCAGTCCAGAAGTTCTAGACCCTAAAATTAGTGTCTCAGACCAGTCAAGCTCCCCAGTCACTTATATCCACTTCTCCAGAGGTCAACTGATACTGTGGGCACACTGGATTTCTTATTTTACCTTTTCAGGGACAATGTGGTGGGAAAGCAAGAACACAGGCTTAGGAAGATAATTTCTTAACCACAGTTGCCTTGCTATGAAAAGTGAACAAGACGTTTGAAAAATAGCTGAAGTCCTGAGGCTCACCATCCTGTGGTATGATCTCATCCCTTCTGTGAGTCTGATATTTGCTAGTGTTTTCGGGCTGTGTAGAAGAAACATTGTTCAATACGGCTGGGCCAGCAGTTGAGAGATGTCAAAGTTGATCAGCCTAGAGAGGTATCCCACAGCTCTCGATAACAGTCCGTCAGTGGGATGTCAGGTGTGTTTTCTTCGTAGGCCCTCTCTAGAATGTAATGCAGTAAGCTGCCCTCAGGCCATCTTGTGAGGCATGTGTTCACCCTATAATAGAAAATAGAGTTCACAACCTGATACAGACATATCCCACTGTGTCACACTGCTGACGGACTGTACAGTTATATTTATAAATCCATGGACTTTTAACCCAGAAAATATTGAATGAACGGGTTTCCATTTTGATAAAGGTTACCTAAACAAGCCCTCTCTGAGTCTCCATTGCTATCCACTTAGTATTGTCAGGACTTACTGTCGCTGACGACTTCTGTAGGATCAGCCCCTACACAGGAAGATGGAGTAGTACTTTTCTCCTCTTCTGACAGTGAAGATGTCTCATATGCATATTCTCCAAGATTGTCATGCTATTATTCATCTATGTTGGGGGGCAGACTGTGGTTAAAGGCAAATGAAAGCAGGTTAAGCCAATACTTGCTAAGTGGTATCCATCCTGCTAGCCATTTTCTTTTCACCCATGTGACTTATAGACACTATGATGGGGAGGCAGGCTTGTGGTAGCACCGGGGGCAGTAACTCCACCTAGTGGGTACAGTTCAGGGGGTGGCAACTCCACCTAGTGGGCACAGTTCAGGGGACGATGCAGAGGAACTTGGTCTGACTCACTCCACCGGGGATTCCGACCTAGAGTCTAGGAGGCTGATTTGGATTCGCTTAACCTGTGGTGCCTTGCGTCAGCCTAAAGTCAGCTTCCCTGGATCACTTTCTACCTCCCTCTGCATCCCAGTCACCTGCCATCTGGGCTCCCAGCTCTGGTCCCAGACCCCCGTAGCTGTGACTCCTCTATTCCCTGGTTTTGTGAGGGTTCAGGTCCTGCCCTGCTCTGAACTCCCAGAACTCCCAGAACACGTCTTCCTCCCTGCCCTGCCAGCCCGTGACTGAGCTGTCTGGCTGCTTTTTAAACCCTACCTTCAACTAGAGCAGGCTCAGCATGAGCAGAAGGGTGGGGCCTCCTTAACCCAGAGTTGCTCCTTAACCCGCTTCTGTCCAGTGATAGGTTTATACACCTCAACACAGACTCATAGATTTTAAAGCCAGAAGGAACCATCATGATCGTCTAGTGAGTCTGACCTCCTGCACAATGCAGCCATGGAACCTTGCCTATGACAGTAATGGACTCATATCCTCTGGCTACATAGAATGGCCATACTGGATTAGACCAATGGTCCATCTAGCCCAGTATCCTGTCTTCTGACAGTGGCCAATGCTAGATGCTTGAGATGAAATTAAGAGGAGAATAGTCTTTTTAATCTCTCCTCATATGGAAGCTGTTCCATACACTTACTATTTTTGTTGTCTTTTTCTGTTCCTTTTCATCTTTTTTGTGAGATGAGGTGACCAGAACTGCACACAGTATTCCAGGTGTGGGCATACCATGAATTTATATAAGTGGCATTATGATATTTTCTTTCTTATTATTGATCTACATAAGACCATAAGAACATAGAATCATAGAACCATAGAATTAGAAAGGATAACAAGGGTCATCTAGTCTAACCCTCTGCCAAGATTCAAGATTTGTTGGGTCTAAACAATCCAAGACAGAGGCTATCCAGTCTCTTTGAAAACCTCTAGTGAAGAAGCTTCCACAACTTCCCTAGACAGTTTGTTCCATTGTCCTACTGTTCTTACAGTTAGGAATTTTTTCCTGAGATTTAATCTAAATCTGCTATGCTGTAGTTTGAACCCATTGCTTCTTCTCCTGTCCTCTGTGGCAAAAGAGAACATTTTTTCTCCAACTTTATGTATTAGCTTTTCAAATATTTGAAGACCGCTATCATGTCCCCCTTAATCTCCTTTTTTCCAGACTAAACATACTCAGTTCTTTGGTCCTTTGCTCATAGTGCTTGCATTCCATCTCTTTGATCATCTTTGTCACTCACCTCTGGATCCTTTTCCAGTTTCTTTATGCCTTTTCTATACCTTGGTGACCAAAACTGGACATAGTACTCCAGCTGAGGCTGAACCAGCACTGAGTAAAGTGGTATTATAATCTCTCATGACTTGTGTGGCCTCTGTTAATGCAACCCAAAATTACATTGCTTGTTTTGTAACAGCAATACATTGTTGACCTTGAGGTTGTGATCCACCACAACTCCCAGATCTTTTGCAACAGTGCTGCTGCCAAGCAAATTATCTCCCATTCTATGTGTGCATTTGTTTTTTCTTCCCTAAGTGTAGCACCTTACATTTGTCTTCAGTAACATAAGATACCAAAGTCCTCAAATCATGATTTAAAGAGTTCAAGTTACAAAGAATCCACCACTTACTCTAGTTTAAACATGCAAGTGATCCCCACCCTATGCTGCAGAGGAAGGCAAGAAATCCCAAGGGTCTCTGCCACTTCACTGGGGGAAAATTCCTTCCCAACTACAAATAAGTTAGATGCTGAGATTGTCTGCAAGACCCAACACCCGAGAAAGACACCTGAGAAAGAATTCACTGTAGTAACTCATAAACTTCTCCATTTAGTCTCCCACCTCCAGTTGCTGGAGGTATTTACTACTAGTAGTCATAGATGGGCCATGGGCCATTGTAGACAATCTCACTTTAAAAACCCCTTCATACATTTATCAAGCTCAGTCTTCAAGCCAGTTAGTTTTTTTCCCCCAGCTCCCCTTGGAAGGTTGTTCCAGAACTTCACTCCTGTGATGGCTTGAAACCTTTGTCTAATTTCAAGCCTAAACGTGTTGATGGCGAGTTTGTATCCATTTATTCTTGTGTCAAAATTAGTACTTAACTTAAATAACTCTTCTCCCTCCCTGGTGTTTATCCCATCTACTTCCTAATACAGGTCACCTATACCTCAGGACCCATCTGCAATTATATCAGCAGATTAAGGCACTGCATCCTCTCCTGACCCACACATCTCATTGAGGATGTTGCCCTGCATCAGGGTGTTGATATTATCCTGACACAGACATCCCCTTCATCATTGGACAAAGCTGCTGTATTGCCTCAGACTTAGGGCAGGTCTTCACTACAGCGGGGAGTCGATTTAAGATACGCAAATTCAGCTACGCGAATAGCATAGCTGAATTAGACGTATCGCAGCCGACTTACCTCGCTGTAAGGACGGCGGCAAAATCGACCTCCACGGGCTTCCCGTCGACAGCGCTTACTCCCACCTCCGCTGGTGGAGTAAGAGCGTTGATTCGGGGATCGATTGTCGCGTTCTGACGAGACGCGATAATTCGATCCCCGAGAGGTAGATTTCTACCCGCCGATTCAGGCGGGTAGTGTAGACCTAGCCTTAGCCTCCTGATTATTATAAAGGAGTTAGTTTGGTGAATGGCAGAGTCACAAATCCCAATTCAAGCTATCCAACATCCTTTCTCTCTCACATTGTAGGACAACATATTTAAATTATAAGCAACAATACTGTGTCACTGTTTCATGTGAACAAGCAGATACACTTTCTTATATAGGGAAGTACTCTTTCTATGGAACTGGTGTATCTGGCACAGCATAACAATATCTGTTGTTCATCTGCCAGGTCGTCACAATTTGCTAGCAGACTATCTAAGTGGATATTTCTCTAGATGAACACATATGGACTACAAAGGACTTGGTCATCAAATCTGTATTCGGTTAATGGGGTGTAACACATGATATATCATGTTATATCACCAAGCACAATGAGAAGTATATGGCTTTCTGCTCAAAAGGGGGATAGAGTCTGGATTGTCAAGGGGATACATTTGATTCCATTTACCCAGAGTCTGTTTTATTCTTACTCTCTGATTCCCTTAATTTTATGAGTGTTGAGGAAAATCTAACAAGACAGAGCCTTGTTTTTTCTTCTATGTCCAATTTGGCCCAGACAGAACAGGTTCCAGGAGCTCGATACAGTGTTAGTGCTTACTCTGATGCCTCTTCCTCTGTATGCAGACTTGTTCAGCAGAACAATGGAACCACTCTTCATCCATCTCTATATCCCATCATTTCATGGCATGGAAGCTATCTGGCTGACATATGGAGAAAACTGTTCTTCTGTTGATGTTCAGTAGATATGGATTGAATGTAGGAAACCTCATACTAGGCGCATTTACAAGGAAAATGGAAATGTGTTTCTATTTGCTCAACACAATGCTAACTTTCTCCAATACAAATGATGATTCCTGAAATTCTTGATTACCTTTCAGTTTTGGAAACCTCCAGTCTTTCCAATAGTTCTCTGTGTGTACATATGGATGCTATTCCAACTCATCATCTGCCAGTAGTGGACTATTTTTTTTTCTCATCCTTTGGTTGAATTTTTTTTAAAGGCCCCCACCCTCCCTGTCTGGCATCCTACCCCTTTGTGGAATCTCAATGTTGTTCTTACAGATTTGTGGGTCTTTTTTTAGAACCATTGATGCCTGTACCTTGATGCATTTCTCCATAAAGCAGTTATTCCTCATGGCCATTACATTGGTGGGGTGTGGTAAATGAGTTGCAAGCACTTATGGCAGAGTTGCTATATATGATTTTACACAGAGAAGGTTACTCAGAACACCTAAAATTCTTCCTAATGTGCTGTCTGATTTTCATGTAATTCAATCTATACATCTAATGGTGTTCTTTCTGAAACCAACTTCAACCAAGTAACACTGCACACATTAGATGTCCTACAGTCTATGTTCTTTGATTTAAATACAACAAATCCATTTAAGTCACCCCCTAGAGGATGTGTCTATTGGTGAAAGATCTAAGGGTACATCTACAATGCACCTGGGAGCCACCTTCCCAGCTCTGATAGCCAGACACATGATAGCTCTGACTGAGCTAGAATACTAAAAATAACATGGCTACAGGGGCAGGAGCTCAGGCCAGCCACCTATGTACCCAGGCGCTCAGGCAGGTTTCTACTCAGGCAGTTACCCTGTGCCATTGCAGTCCCACTGATATTTTTAGCATGATAGCTTAAGCAAAACTAATGCATGTCCCTCTATTCATGCTGGGAAGCATGCTCCCAGCTACACTGAAGACATACCTTAAGGATCAGGGAATTTCCAGCCAATGAACTTCTAGATGGGTGTCAGGTTGTATAAAGTTATGTTATGAAATGGTCAATTTACAGCTCCCTGAGAATATTAGGCTACATTCAACCAGGGCATAGGCATCCCCCATAGCTTTGTTTAGAGGTGTTCCTATAGTTAACATTTGTAGGGCTGCTAACTGGAATGATGTTCATGACTCTGTTGTGCAGGAATCACATGCAGATGCTCAGTTTGGCAGGGCTGTATTAAAATATCTATTTAATTAGACTTGGGGTACGTCTATACTTACCTCTGGGTCCGGCGGTAAGCAATCGATCTTCTGGGATCGATTTATCGCATCTTGTCAAGACGCGATAAATCGATCCCGGAAGTGCTCGCCGTCGACGCCGGTACTCTTGCTCCGCGAGAGGAGTACGCGGAATCGACGGGGGAGCCTGCCTGCCGCGTGTGGACCCGCGGTAAGTTCGAACTAAGATATACGCAACTTCAGCTACGTGAATAACGTAGCTGAAGTTGCGTATCTTAGTTCGAAGTGGGGGGTTAGTGTGGACCAGGCCTTGCAGTACCCTCTGCCTTTATGGAATACTGCTGGGGAGTCACCTGATATTGAATGCACACAGAAAAGCACTCAAAAAAGGAAGAGAAGGTATTTACCAGTTCTATAACTGGAGTCCTTTGAGATGTGTTATCTGTATGCTTCCAATGACCCACTGTCCTTTCACTGCTACTTCTCAGTCTAATACTTGTAACTGGACATCTGCAAAGGACTTGAAGGTCGATTGGTCACTCTGCCCCCTTTTATACTGGTAAGGGGAGAATAGTTTGAGGCTATGAAAGGAGCAGGTGCAATAAACAGATACTACTAAGTGAAGCATTGCAATCTCCAGAGCATGGAGCCCATGCACACCAGTGAAACTCATATAGGCAACACATAATGAAGCACTCCAGTTACTTAACAGGTAAGTAAATTCTCTTTCCCTTTTCAAAAGAAGAGTGGATGTTGGGTACTGAATATTTTTACATTCTGGCCAGTTCCCTAGAGGAACCTATAAAAGAGTTCTATATCTACACCTATTGTAATGTTCTCTCCACATTTCTGTCCCTTAGTACCTAGGAAACATATAAAATCTTATTTTTAAAGCAGAAGAAGCAGTGAGACTTATTTTCTTTGTTTAAAATGAAGATAATTTTTGAAAGGAAGATTAAATATAATTGAAAACTTCAAACATTTTTAGATTCTAGCGTCCTTGGCTTGGTAAAATCGCACCCCCGGATAAGTACAATCACCATCATCGGAACTGGCACTGGCACCGTTGTCTACCTTCTGTATCGTATTTGGAAATCAAAAGGTAGGAATTTCAAAGTTCATCAGTATTTCATTAGTGATCCATTCACCGATTTTATGTGGATTTTGAATAAATAATGAATTGGGAGTCTTGTCTCTGTCCCACTATAGGGCGGAGAATGGAGCAAAGGCATAGAAATAGGACAAAAGGACATTAGTGAACAAAATGGGGGTGGGAATGTATAATGGAGCATCTACCCACTACAGAAAAAACAAACCCTCAGATCTGCAATCTGGGGCCCATGTCCATCTAGTGCAGGGGACGCAGTTAGGCTTCTTTACAAGAACAATGGCTGAGACTTATTAAGTAGCTTGCTGTGTAGACAGTTATCAAATTACTGTTCCCTCCAAGGTTTCCAAAGACCAGCAGAGGGGGTAAGCATGCACAGTAGGTGAGAGTAGGTGATATCAGTCGGTCATCTCAGCCAGCCCTGCTGCTAGTGATGAAAGTGGCAAAACAGGCTGGGAGGGTGACTGTGGGATGTCAGTATTGTGGAGCTGATTCTCCACTGCCTGGTACCTTGTGTTATCATATAGACTTTTGCAAAGTGCATATGCATACCTATTAGGGGGCTTTCCCTTCACCCCACCCTGGTTCTTGTCACACAGACATAAGAATGGCCATACTGGGTCAGACAAAAGGTCCATCCAACCCAATATCCTGTCTACCGACAGGGGCCAATGCCAGGAACCCCAGAGGGAGTGAACCTAACAGGTAATGATCAAGTGATCTCTCTCCTGTCGTTCATCACCACCCTCTGACAGACAGAGGCTAGGGACACCATTCCTTACCCATCCTGGCTAATAGCCATTAATGGACTTAACTTCCATGAATTTATCCAGTTCTATTTTAAACCCTGGTATAGTCCTAGCCTTCACAATCTTCTCTGGCAAGGAGTTCCACAAGTTGACTGTGTGCTGTGTGAAGAAGAACTTCATTTTATTTGTTTTAAACCTGTTGCCCATTAATTTCATTTGGTGGCCCCTAGTTCTTTTATTATGGGAACAAGTAAATAACTTTTCCTTATTCACTTTCTCCACACCACTCATGATTTTGTATACCTCTATCATATCCCCCCTTAGTCTCCTATTTTTCCAAGTTGAAAAGTCCTAGCCTCTTTAATCTCTACTCATATGGGACCCGTTCCAAACCCCTAATCATTTTAGTTGCCTTTCTCTGAACCTTTTCTAATGCCAGTATATCTTTTTTTGAGATGAGGAGACCACATCTGTATGCAGTATTCAAGATGTGGCGATACCATGGATTTATATAAGGACAATAAGATATTCTCCATCTTATTCTCTATCCCTTTTTTAATGATTCCTAACATCCTGTTTTGACTTCCACTGCACACTGCATGGACATCTTCAGGGAACTATCCATGATGACTCCAAGATCTCTTTCCTGATTAGTCGTAGCTAAATTAGCCCCCATCATATTGTGCGTATAGTTGGGGTTATTTTTTCCAATGTGCATTACTTTACATTTATCCACATTACATTTCATTTGCCATTTTGTTGCCCAATCACTTAGTTTTGTGAGATCTTTTTGAAGTTCTTCACAGTCGGCTTTGTTCTTAACTAGCTTGAGCAGTTTAGTATCATCTGCAGCTTTGCCACCTCACTTTTTACCCCTTTCTCCTGATCATTTATGAATAAGTTGAATAGGATTGGTCCTAGAACTGACCCTAGGGGAACACTACTAGTTACCCCTCTCCTTTCTGAGAATTTACCATTTATTCCTACCCTTTGTTCCCTGTCTTTTAATCAGTTTTCAATCCATGAAAGGATCTTCCCTCTCATCCCATGACAACTTAATTTACATAAGAGCCTTTGATGAGGGACCTTGTCAAAGGCTTTCTGGAAATCTAAGTACACTATGTCCACTGGATCCCCCTTGTCCACATTTTTGTTGACCCCTTCAGAGAACTCTAATACATTAGTAAGACATGATTTCCCTTTACAGAAACCATGTTGACTTTTGCCCAACAATTTATATTCTTCTATGTGTCTGACAATTTTATTCTTTACTATTGTTTCAACAAATTTGCCTGGTAATGACGTTAGACTTACTGGTCTGTAATTGCCAGGATCACCTCTAGAGCCCTTTTTAAATATTGGCGTTACATTAGGTATCTTCCAGTCACTGGGTACAAAAGCCGATTTAAAGGACAGGTTACAAACCATAGTTAGTAGTTCCACAATTTTACATTTGAGTTATTTCAGAACTCTTGGTTGAATGCCATCTGGTCCCAGTGACTTGTTACTGTTAAGTTTATCAATTAATTCCAAAACCTCCTCTAGTGACACCTCAATCTGTGATAATCCTTCAGAGGAAGGTTCTTCCTGAAAACAGACAATTCTTCAATTCGTTGTCTTTCCTCAATTCAAGAAGATTCATTACCCAGCAGATTTAGCCTCCTGATGACTATAAATTGTACCAGGAGTTACTTTGTATCAATGGCAGAGATTCAGAAATCCCACTTCAAAGTGTCCAAATCCTTGCTCTCTCACATTGCATGACTACATATTTAAATTATTAGTGACAATGCTGTGGCAATCTTTCATGTAAACAAGCAGGTGTATTATCTTATATAAGAATGTACTCTTTTTATGGAACTGGTATTTGGCACAACATAACAATATCTGCTGTTCATCTGACAGGCCTTCGCTATTTCCTGGCAGACTATCTAAGCAGGCATTTATTGAGATGAACCACAAATGGACTATAACGGAGTCAGTCATCAAATCTGTATTTGATCAATGGGGTGTACCCACATGGTATGTCATGAAGCACAACAAGAACTACATGACTTTCTGGTCAAAAAGGGCATATGTAGGTGGCTTAGCAGTGATGGATGGGGAGGAGGGATAGCTCAGTGGTTTAAGCATTGGCCTACTAAACCCAGGGTTGTGAGTTCAGCCCTTAAGGGGGCCATTTAGGGAACTGGGGAAACAACAACCAAAACAAACAAACAAACAAACAAAACACACACCACGCAACCTGTCAGGGACAGTACATGGTCCTGATAGTGAAGGCAGGGGACTGGACTCAATGACCTTTCAAGGTCCCTTCCAGCTCTATGAGATAATATATGGAGATATACCTATTAATATCATATGGGCCAACAGGGCCCTGGCCAACTGAGGGGCCCCCTGCAGGGTGGAATTCTAGCCCCACCCCCTGCTCCTCCTCTTCCCCCTCAGGCCCTACCTCCTAGCCAGGCTGGACATCAGAGCTGTAGTAGGGTGAATATATTTTCCCCCCCATGAGGAGCTGGTCCTCCAACCCCCCCCTTTCCTGCACAGAGCTGGTTTCCCAGCCCCTTTCCTTCCCCCTCCCTCTCATGTGGAGCTGACCCCCCAGCCTCTCTTTCCCCCCCCATTTTACACGAGTGTAGTGAAACATACAGAGATTAAGTGAATTGCCTACAGTCAAGCACAGAGTGAATGAAGTATCACTGCCAGTTAGAGAACTCAAGAGTCCTGAGCTTATCAATAGTCAATACTGTTTTAGAAAAAAACCCCTCATGTCTCAGCTATTATAATATTTCGCATTAGGGCAGAGTTCTCTGGCATAATGCTGTATTATGTGTACAGACAGCCGCAACTATCCACACTTAGTCACCTGAAACTACATCTCCAAAACTACCATCACAAGGATCAGCGGGGTTATTAATTCAAAACCAAACAATTTATTGACAAGATGACAACTTTAAGATAGACACATTTTTTAGTGCCTTGAACCATTTATTTTCATTCATATTTATATTCTTTGACATGTAAAGAGACAGGGCTCCTGCCATGAGCAGTTTACAATCTAGTATTTTTCTAATAAATCCATAGCTTATATTTAGTGTTTTTAAACTTCAAGCTGCTTTATAAAATCTAAATAACTAATCCTCACTATCTGCTTGGAGCTAAGTAAATAGAAAGTCATTCTATGATGTGGAAACTCAGACAATACAAAGTTATGCAATAAGCAAAAATCACCTATTGAGGAAGAGAACTCATTTTTCTGGCTCCACAGCTTGTGCTCAGACACTCTGACTACATCAGCTTCTCAAACCACTTAAAAAGGAACATTTACATATTGTATTTAAGTTAAACAGGAATAATTGAAGTATTTTAAATTACATGTTTTTCTTTATTAAACCAGTTGCAATAAGACAGGCAGTTCTAACTCATTTAAAACAATAAAGTAGTAAAATAAAGTATAGCAACTGTACACAGTTACTTTGTTGTCTTCAATAAATAGCTGGTTTTCCCCCTGAGTTGTTTGTTTGTTTGTGTTTGATTTTAAAGAGACTTTTCCAGCCAGCCCAGCACATTATATATAAACTCTCTTGGCTTTTCAGTGTTCCCCTCAAACCCTCACTCAGATTCATTCCTTCCCTATTTGAATGGACCTTTTAGACAGCTAAAATTTTCCCCCTCTTATATATATATATATATATATATATATATATATATATATATATATATATATATATATATATATATATATATATATATATATATATATATATATACACACACACACACACACGACTCCTTTGCTCCCTGTATTTGTAAACAGACCTTCCCTTCTAGGGACCCCCAAGCCTCTCGCCCCCCCACCCAGCTCCTTTTTGGCAAAACTGGGTATTTGTCCCTGTGACGGGATCCCCGGGTTGCAGCCTGGGACCGTGGGACCACTGTGCCCCCTTAACTCTCTCCAACCTGTGCGGTCTCTCACAGTCCCTTGCTAGTGACCAGCAGCAAACCCCTCCAGGTGCTGTGATCATTCAGCCCAACTGTATGTGGAGCCCCCACACCCAGCTAGATTGCATGAATGCTCCCAGAGCCACTTATGAATCACACAGACAAAGGCACCAGAGCCAAATCCCCGCAGCTCCCAGCACTGTACCTCAGGAATATGCTGTCCTGCACTCCTCAAGACAAGCAATGCAGATTTATTAATTGGTTCACCACTTCATCAGTGGTGAACCAACCTTTGCAAAACCTGGGCAGATATACACCAGACTTTGGCAAATCTGCTCAGGTTTTGCAAACACTTCATACAAACTCACTGGTAAAGATAAACAGTAAAATAAGTGTATGGACTTCAAAAGATAGATTTTTAAGTGATAGGCAAAAAGTCAGAATTAGTTACCAAAAGAAAACAAAATATAAGCACGCAGTCTAAACTCTCAACCCTATTAGACATCTAGATTAAGCAGTTTCTCACCCCACTGGATACTGCAGTCCATAATATCTCCCTTGAAATCTGGGCCAGTCTCCTGAGTTGGAGTCTTCTAAGTGTCCTTGTTGCTTACAGTGTAGGTGGATGAAGGAGAAAGGTCCAGCATGTGTTCTGTTTTATATCCTCAGTCCTATGTGCTTGCGGAGCACAAGTCCAGGCATGTCTGGTGGGCATTGCTGAGTCTCCAGGCAAAGTTGAGCAATTCCCCTGGTGTGGCCTCATGTAGGTGAGTCATTGCATTGTAGCTCCCTTGCTGGACAATGGTTGTTGATGGGTTGTTTCACACCCTGCCCGAGCGTTGGTTACTTTCCTTGATGTTGCCTCCGGGGAGCTAATATCTGGCTGAATCCCCAATTTACAGTATGTTTTAGTGACAACCATACAACATAATTCACATAACTTCATATGCATTAATGATATACATATGTGGATAGAAAAATGACTATCAACAGATCATAACCTTTCCCCTGATACCTTACAAGGCATGCTTTATATGTTAGATCATGATTATACAAAAATGAATATGGGGGTTCCAAGACACTACCCCAAGGTATAGAATGTCACGGTCCCGTTTACTCTTGCCAACTTATGATGGAAAAAATGCCCAGTTTTGCCGAAAAAAGTCAGGATGTCTGGGGCAGGGCTTAAAAAGGGGACTGGCCTGGACAAAACATGACATATGGTCACCCTAGACTGTTGTAATAGCCACCCAGGAAGCCTGGGCAGCTCTGGGATGTCCCAGACCTTCCACCTGTCCTGGGCAAGGAGCCGGGTGCCTGAGATCAGCCCCTGTCCCATGTTCCTGCCCCTCAGAGCATGCCGTCCAGGACAGGAGGAGGGTCTAGGGCTCCCTAGGGCAAACCAGGCTCCGTGGATGGCTCTTACCACAACCCAGCTTTCGGACAGGCCAGGAGGCAGGGCCAAGGAGGAAAAGGGAGGAGCAGGGGGTCGGAGCCCCATGGCGTGGGTATGTGTGTGTGTATGGGATGCAAATGTTCTTTTTGTCCAGGGCCCCCATAAATCTTAATCTGCCTCTGAGCCCATGCTGACATGGCCACAATGATATTTCTAGCACATTAGCTCAAGCCGAGAGACCACATGTCTATCACGTGTGGGACTACCTAACTGCACCTGGAGGATAAAAAGGAGCAAGCCCCTGATGTGCTCTACAATACATTGGATTGTCAAGGGGACACATTTGACTCCATGGACTCAGGGTTTGTTTTATGCTCACCCTTTGACTCCCTTATTTCTACGGGCGTTGAGGAAAATCAAACAAGACAGAACCTTGTTTTTTCAGCTATGTCCAATTTGGCCCTGACAGAATGGGTCCAGGAGCTCTGTACAGCGTGGGTTTTTATTTCGATACCTCTTCCACTGTGTGCACACTTGTTCAGTCAGAACAATGGAGCCACTCTTCACCCATCCCTTGCATCCCATCATCTCATGGCATGGAAAATATGTGGCGGATAGATCTGGAGAAAACTGTTGTTCTGTTGACGTTCAGTGGATATTGATTGAAAGTAGGAATTCTCTTGGTAGGAGTATTTACCAGGAAAATGGAGAAGATTTTCTATTTGTCAACACAATGCAAACTTTCTCCCATAGAAATGATGATTCCTGATTATCTTTGTAAACCACTAGTCTTTGGATTAGTTCTCTGTGTGTACATTTGATTGCTATTTTGGCTCCTCATTTGCTGATTCAGGACAATACATTTTTCCCCCCTCATCCTTTGGTGAATTTTTTTTTTAAAAGGACTTGTTAGAATTTTTACCCTGTGTGGCAGCTTACCCCTTTGTGGGATCTCTTGTGACACTTATGGGTCTTCCCTTTGAAACATTGGGTTCCTGTTCCTTGTTACACTTGTCCATAAGGCAGTACTCCTCCTGGGCATTACACTGGTGTATAGGGTATATGAGTTGCAAGCACTTATGGCAGAGTTGCTATATGTGATTTTCCACACACAAGGTTACTCTCAGATGACACCCTAAATTCTTGCAAATCTGCTGTCTCATTTTCATTTAATTCAATCTATACATTTATTGGTGTTCTTATTGAAACCAATTTCAACCAAGGGTGAAACAGCACTGCACACAGATATCCTACAAGCCTTGTCCTTTGATTTAAACATGACAATTCCATTTAGGACATCCTGTAGGCTGTTTGTTTCTATTAATGAAAGATCATAGAATATCAGGGTTGGAAGGGACCTCAGGAGGTCATCTACTCCAACCCCCTGCTCAAAGCAGGGCCACTCCCCAGACAGATTTTTTTTTGCTCCAGATCCCTAAATGGCCCCCTCAAGGATTGAACTCACAACCCTGGGTTTAGTAGGCCTGTCATAACTATAAAGGGAAGGGTAACAGCCCTCCTGTGTACAATAATATAAAATCCCTCCTGGCCAGAGACACCAAAATCCTTTTACCTGTAAAGGGTTAAGAAGCTCAGGTAACCTGGCCAACACCTGACCCAAAGGACCAGTAAGGGGACAAGATACTTTCAAATCTTGGTGGGGGGGGGGGAAGGCTTTTGTTTGTGCTCTTTGTTTTGGGGGTTGTTCGCTCTTGGGACTAAGAGGGAACAGACATCAATTCATGCTCTCCAAATCTTTCTGAACAAGTCTCTCATATTTCAAACTTGTAAGTAACAGCCAGGCAAGGCGTATTAGTCTTATCTTTGTTTTCTCAACTTGTAAATGGTCCTTTTGCTAGAGGGTTTACCTCTGTTTGCTGTAACTTTGAATCTAAGGCTAGAGGGGGTTCCTCTGGGCTCTTTCATAGAATCATAGAATCATAGAATATCAGAGTTGGAAGGGACCTCAAGAGGTCATCTAGTCCAACCCCCTGCTCAAAGCAGGACCAATTCCCAGCTAATTTGAATCTGATTACCCTGTAAAGTTATTTTCCATCCTGATTTTACAGAGATTATTTTTACCTTTCTTTCTTTAATTAAAAGCCTTCTTTTTAAGAACCTGATTGATTTTTCCTTGTGTTAAGATCCAAGGGGATTGGATTTGGACTCACCAGGAATTGGTGGGGGAAAGGAGGGGGGATGGTTAAATTCTCCTTGTGTTAAGATCCAAGGGGATTGGATTTGGACTCACCAGGAATTGGTGGGGGAAAGGAGGGGGGATGGTTAAATTCTCCTTGTGTTAAGATCCAAGGGGATTGGATTTGGACTCACCAGGAATTGGTGGGGGAAAGGAGGGGGGATGGTTAAATTCTCCTTGTGTTAAGATCCAAGGGGATTGGATTTGGACTCACCAGGATTCACCTAATTTCAGATAGATTTGATTACCAAATCTATAAAGTCTGCTGAGACTAAAACAATATCTTCCTTCCACTTGCTTGTAGGAATATTCAGTTGTAATCCATGCAGATTCTTCCTCTGCTTCAAATCACTGTTAGCCAGTCAGCAAACTGATTAACCAATCACTCAGTTACATGTATAGATTTAAAGAAAACCCTGTTACAAGAAAATACAAAACTGAGAATAGCAAAATATAAATGACTCTTTTCCTATTACTACAGTTAAAGAAAAGTTGGTGAATCACACTAATTGAGACAATTTAACTAGAACAGTTTGGCTAAAATCAAACAACATTCAAAGCATACAATTAAAATAGAAGTTATTTTTCCCTCCCAATTTCCCCTGTTATTAACATTGTCCATGATTCCCTAATAGAGGGTTAACAATATCTCTAACCTGCTGCAAAATGCTTCATAGTTAGGAACAGCCTGCTTTCTGCTCCTGAACTCAGCTTCTCCCAACTCACACAGGGCACACTGTCAGGGCCCTTGTTAAGCAGACACAACTCACTCCTACCTCCCACACACTGGGTCTCTTAAAGAGATACCTCCCTATTAGGCACATGGGTTACACATGTCTCTCTAACCATGCTGGGAAGCATGCTCCCAGCGGCAGTCTAGACATACCTTACGAATAAAGCAACTTCAACCCAATGAACTTCTAGATTGGTGTCAGGTTTAAAATAGCCAATTTTACAGATCCCTGGGAAGATTAGACTACTTTCAAAAAGGGCACAGGCAGCCTCCATAGCTTTGGTTAGAGGTGTTCCTATACTTAATATTTATAGGGCTGCTAATTGGAGTGATGTACATACTGTACCTTCATGAAACGTGACTATGTTGTGCAGGCATCACATGCAGCTGCTCAGTTTGGCAGGGCTATATTAAAATCTCTATTTAATTAGACTCGCAATGCCCTCTGCCCTTATGGAATACTGCTGGGGAGTCACCAGACATTGAACACATATAGGAAAGCACTCAAAGAATGAAGGGAAGGTACTTACCTGTTCGATAACTGGAGATCTTTGAGATATGTTACCTATATCTGTTCCATGCCCCACTGTCCTTTCTCTGCTACTGCTGAGTCTAATACTTGGAACTGGATGTTGGCAAAGGACTAGAAGGTCAATTGGTCACTCTGCCCCCTTTTATACTGGTGAGGGGAGAAGGGTTTGATGCTATGCAAGGAGCAGGTGCGACCAATGGACAATAAGTGTAGCATTGCAATCTCCAGAGCATGGAGCCCATGCACACCAGTGAAACTCATAAAGACAACACATATTGAAGAACTCCAGTTGCTGAACAGGTAAGTAAATTCTCTTTCCCTTTTCAGAACAAGAATAGATGTTGGGCACTGAATATATTTACATTCTGGACAGCTCACTAGATGAACCTATAACAGAGATCTAGATGTACACCTATTCTAATGTTCTCTCCCCATTTGTATCCCTCAATACCTAGAAAGCATAAACAATCTTATTGTGAAAGCAGAAGAAGCAGTAAGACTTATTTTCTTTGTTTAAAATGAAAATAATTTTCTAAAGGAAGATTGAATATAACTGAAAATTTCAAACGTTTTTAGGTTCTAGCATCCTTTGCTTGGTAAAATCGCAACTCCGGATGAGTACAATCACCACCATCATCATTGTCTTCCTTTTGTATCGTATTTGGAAAGCAAAAGGTAAGAATTTCAAAGTTCACCAGTATTTCATTAGTGATCCATTCAATGATTTAATGTGGATTTTGTACCAATAATGAATAGGGGGCCATGTGCTCTGTCCCACTGTAGGGCAGAGAATAGAGCAAAGGCATAGAAATAGGACAAAATGACATTAGTGAACAAAAATGGGGGTTGGAATGTATAATGGAGCATCTCCCCACTACAGAAAAAAACAACCCTCAGCTCTCTGCAATTTGGGGGCCCATGGCCATCTAGTGCAGAGGACACAGTCAGGCTTCTTTACAAGAACAATGGCTAAGACTTATTAAGTAGCTTGCTGTGCAAACAGTTATCACCATACTGTTCCCTCCAAGGCTTTCAAAGACCAGCAGAGGGGGTGAGAATGCACAATAGGTGAGAATAGGTGATATCAGTTGGTCATATTAGCCAGCCAAGCTGCTAGTGATGAAAGTGGCAAAACAGGCTGGGAGGGTGATTGTGGGATATCAGCATTGTGGAGCTGATTCTCCACTGCCTGGCACCTTTTGTTATCATATAGACTTGTGTTTGCATAGCTACCAAATCAGACTGGAATCAAAGATTACACTAAAAGAACAGGAGTACTTGTGGCACCTTAGAGACTAACAAATTTATTAGAGCATAAGCTTTCGTGGGCTACAGCCCACTTCTTCGGATGCATCCTATGCCTTTGCTCTATTCTCTGCCCTACAGTGGGACAGAGTCTGTATCCGCAAAAAGAACAGCAGTACTTGTGGCACCTTAGAGACTAACAAATTTATTAGAGCATAAGTCCACGAAAGCTTATGCTCTAATAAATTTGTTAGTCTCTAAGGTGCCATAAGTACTCCTTTCAGAGTAAGTACTCCTGTTCTTTTTACAAATACAAGGAACCTTTCAGACATAGATTGAACAGTGTCCACATCACATGCAGGTGTTAAACACAGCTGAGTGTCTGAGTGTTGAATCTCTTCCTCACACAGATTGTATAATGCTTCCCCAGCTATGGTGCTACATTAGGAGCCCAGGACCACCTGGAGGGAGCGGCAAAATAAGCTCCCCATTTGAGAGACCCTCCCTCAAATTGAGTGGTATTGCAAGCTGGCACATGGATTAACATCACCACTCAGATTTGACCCAGCTGCCCCTCCATCAGTCAGGCCAAATCTGAATGAATGTCATTGTGACCTGAGACAGAGGGTTACAATCCCGTGCAGATTTGGCTCAGCCATCCGTCCATCAGAATCAAACCTGAACAGCACTGTGACCCTGTGTGCCAAATTATAACATCCAGAGGGGAAGGCTGGGCCCAGCCCCATAGGACAGGAGCTGCCACTGTGGGGTGAGTTCAGGGCAGGCTCACTCTCCAGCCTGCTTCCAACCCCTGGAGCTTCCCCTCAGTGTTTTCATGGAAGAGCAGAGGGTGTCAGTTTCAGATTTTGCCCCAGGCCCCCAAAAACCTCTGTGTGACCCTACCAGCAAGATATGATTCCTGGAAGGAAGGTTAACAATGGCATCTGCACTCAATAACCAAAACATACCACTTCCCACAAACTTCAATAGAGCAGCCTCAACAGTGAACCATTAAAGATGAGATGCAAAGAAACAGTGCTGTCTGTGCACCCATTACTGCTTCTTTCCCTTGTATGAAGATGACTTCATTTTTTTTTCTTGAATGACCCTTTGAGAGATGTTGCTTCTTTTATACCTTAGATCATGGTTAACAACAATGGGAATATCTATCCCAAGGCAGATTTAAGAGGGGCTTTATTCTCCTTTCCTTTCTGCCCTTTACCCTGCAAGCAGGACCAGGATAATAGCACTTCTTCCCTCTAATTCCTTAATTAACAAACAATCAAAAAAACCTCACCAGTTGAGCCTTATGAAGGGTTTGTAATTCCACTGTGGCTGGTGGTGTGTGAAAGGGGGATAAATGACACCTGACCTTTGTGGTGTTCCTTGGGTATACCGATGGGATCACCCCCAGCAGCAGCACTCTGGTTCTGCCTCTGTGGGTCACCATTTCCTGGCACCATCTCCTCCTCTTCTGGCCAATGAACCCTACAATCATCCTTAGTAGCTTCAGGGGATGCATCCTATAGCCAGGCTGAACTTTTATCTGGTAACATCCAATTAATGGGCCTTTTCATTATCTCCTGCCCCCATTGTACCTCTACCAGATATGTAACTGGACCCAATATCTGCTTTCCTACACGTTTTCCCCACTCCATTCCTCCCCCACAATTTCTTACCAGCACGTCTGCCCTTGACTGAAATACCTGGGAGGTTTATGTTGTGTATTTTTCACTGTTTGTTGTGTTTCCTTGAGTGTTTCTAGAAAGTCTGGTCTAAATAAATCAAATCTAGTATTTAATTGACATCTTAAAAACCACTTTGCAGGAATTTTCTGAGAGGTAGACATAGTTCTTTGTTTCTCTCTATGATGCTGTACTACACTCCAATCCAATTTAAGCTTGTTTAGTCTGTTCCCGCCGATCAGTGGGGTGCCATTTCCTGCCCTTTTAATTAACTCTAATGGTGAGCAGATACATGTAAAAATTACAGTGACAGGGAGAATGCGATCTATTTCTATCTGCCATATTCACTTCATGTCTGGGCAGTTCCAGCCATGTGCAAGCTGTTGGACGCTGGCATGCCAGTTAGACCTCTGGTCAAGTAACCCCTTTTCTTTTTTTCTCTGTTCTAGTCCCCAACCTGGGGTGGGTCTCAAGCTGAGACTTGTAGGCAATTGAAATTCCTAGCCTCTCCTCTGCTCACTGTCTCTGGGAGGTGCTGGGAGCTGCATTTCTCACATCCCTAAAGTGGGAATGACTAAAACAAATCTAACAAATATAAATTAATAACAAAATACTCCATCCAGAGGTTTTACCTTAAAAATGGAGAAGAGACAGAAACACCATATAGTCCACCAGGGACTTCACTATTAATTTTACATGAATGATGATAGGTGAATAGATAATATACCTATAGGTCTGAACCTGACTGGTCTCTCTCCTACTAATCTCACCTATTAGCCTCAGAATATCTTAATTTAGAATCTTAAATTACAAAATGGAACAAATTTCCTTTCTGATGTGGAGAAGAGATTTGAACTTGTATCTCCGGCATTGTAAAAGAGCATCTAAGGCAATAGGATATTTTCCACTGCATGCATCTGATGAAGTGGGCTTTAGCCCACGAAAGCTTATACTCAAATAAATTTGTTAGTCTCTAAGGTGTCACAAGTACTCCTTGTTCTTTTTACAATAGCATCAGTAAATCCTTGGTTGATTCCTGCTGCCATTCACAACAGAAAACTAAAAACAAGATTGCCTGTGCTGTTAGAAACTGTTCTCAGTGGCACTAGGGACTTGCACATGTATAAAGAGACAAATAAGGCAAAAAACCCCAAAAACAATATGATTTGATGTCCTGGTAGTTGCCAGATGAAAATGATGCTGTGCGTATCTATGATGGGAAGCAATGGTAGCAAACAACAGAGGTGTCACAGGAGGTACTTCTGGGTTTGTACAAGGTTGTCACTCCAGAAGGACAAATATTCCAGAGAATTAGGTGACAGACTCCAAATCTAAGAAGGGATGGAGCGAAGGAGTCCACTCCTTTGCCCAAGATGGTCTCAGTCCGGAAATAACCACAGTAGAATGAAACAGTGGAATCCCAGGACAAGGACCTACCAGAACAAGTAGACTTTCTGCCTACAGGCAGTAGTCATTCTGATGTTCCAGGAAAGACCCACAGGGCCAAATGAGAGCACAGGGCACCTCACAGACAAATTAGACATTGTTACTAATTGTGTGCCATGTTAACATTGGGGGTTTCAGTGTTTAATGATGAGTAATATTTATGTTGGGTGATTGTTATGAACTTTTGCTTTGAAGGAATGTTGTGGTATAGGGAGTCTGTCCCTTTAAAGGCTGAGAGTCCCAGACTGTCTGGGGAAGGAGCTGTGAAGATCTTGCCATTTAGCACAGTCAGTTGGATCCAGACAGATGATAAAACAAAGCTCTTGCAAGCACTTTACGCACTGGGTAATCTACAAACTCCACGATTAGTTGTAGTATATTAGTCTTGAGAAAAGATGAATATGGGGGGACCGGATAATACTTTTAAAATATGTTAAGGGCTACTATAAAAAGAATAATGATCAATTGTTCTCTATGTCCACTGAAGGTAGGGCAAGATGTAATGGGCTTAATCTACACCAAGGGAGATTTAAGTTAGATATTATGAAACCTTGTTAATAATAAGGGTAGTTAAACTCTGGAGTAGGATTCCAAGGGAGGTTGTGGAATTCCCATCACTGGAGGTTTTTAAGAACAGGTTGGACAAACACCTGTCAGGGAGGGTATAGGTTTACTTGACCCTGTCTCAGCACTGGGGGCTGGATTTGTTGGGGTCTCAATGTACCTTTCAGCCATGCATTTCTCTGATTGTATGATAAGTCTGATATTTTTTGTTATCTGTATAAATATTTAATCCTTTTCAATATTGCTAAGTTATTGGCCTCAACAACAGCATGTAGCAATGTGTTCTACAGTATAATCACACATTTTATGAACACATTTTCCTTTTATCAGTTTTGAATTTTCCACTTTTTCTTATAATGTGCTTGAACATCAGTAATTACCTCAGCAGGCCAGGGCACTGCATCCTCTGCTGACTCCCACCTCTCACTGAGGATGTTACCCAGCATCAGGGTGTTGATGTTATCCTGACACAGACATTGGCTGAAGTTACTGCATCACCTCAGATTTAGCCTTCTGGTGATTATAAATTGTACCAGCAGTTTCTTTGGTGAATGGCAGAGATTCAGAAACCCTTATTCAAACTGTCCAAGTTCCTTTGTCTCTCAGATTGAAGGACAACATATTAATTATGACCAACAATACTGTGTCAGTTTTTCATGTGAACAAGCAAATCCACTCTCTTATATAAGGAAGTGCTCTTTTTGGGGCACTGGATTATTTGGCATAGTATAACAAACAATTTGTTGGCAGACTGTCTAAGCAGGCATTCCTCAAGCTTTACCATAAATGGACTATAAAGGATACAATCAACTCTGCATTTGATCAATGGGGTGTACCCACATGATACATCACCAAGCATAGCAAGAACTATGTGAGTTTCTGCTCAAAAAAGGGACAGAGCCTGCATTGTCAAGGGGATACCTTTGATTCCAAGGACTCAGGGTTTCTTTTATGCTCACCCTCTGATTCCTTAATTCCACCCGTTTTGAGGAAAATCATACAAGACAGAACTTTGTTATTTTTTTTCTGATATCTCCAGGTACTCACAGACATTACTCTTTCCAGGATTTCAGTACACTGTTAGTTCTTACTCCAATACCTCGTCCACTGCATGTTGACTTGTTCAGCCAGAACAATGGGGCCACTATTCACCCATCCCTTGCATCCCATCTTCTCATGGCATGGAAAGTACTGGAGATTGCTTTTTTTCTGTTGATGTTTGGTGGGTATTGATTGAACGTAGGAAGCCTCCTACTAGGAGTACTTATAAGGAAAATAAAAAAGGTTTTCTGTTTGATCAACATGATATAAATTTTCTCTAATAGACATGATGATTCCTGATAGTATTTGTGACGAGTTGGATCACAGAAATCCCCTTTGGGACTGCCACCTGATGTGCCTAGACTACCTCTGAGCCTGTTTTCTCTGCCACTTTGGGACTCTAGTACCTTGCCTTGTTTGAGCCACACATGCTTGCCTGCTGCAAACACAGATCCAAGTCTGAACCATGTCCCCTTACAAGCTGCAGGCTTAACTGAAAACAGCTTAAGAAGTGCTCCTGTCTCCAGCAATCAGATACCCAACTCCCAATGGGGTCCAAACCCCAAATAAATCTGTTTTACCCTGTATAAAGCTTATACAGGGTAATCTCATAAATTGTTCACCCTCTATAACACTGAT
Source organism: Malaclemys terrapin pileata (assembly GCF_027887155.1). Lineage (NCBI taxonomy): Eukaryota > Metazoa > Chordata > Testudines > Emydidae > Malaclemys > Malaclemys terrapin. The sequence goes on along the minus strand of NC_071524.1, from coordinate 8,506,206 downwards.
AGAGAGATATGCACAGCTGTTTGCCCCCCCCCCCAGGTATTAATACTTCCTTTGGGTTAATTAATAAGTAAATAGTGATTTTATTAAATAGAAAAAGTAGGATTTAAGTGGTTCCAAGTAATGACAGAACAAAGTGAATTACCAAGCAAAATAAAATAAAACACACAAGCCTAAGCCTAATACAGTAAGAAAACTGAATACAGATAAAATCTCACCTTCAGAGATGTTTCAATAGGCTTTTTTCATACTGGATGCCTTCCTAGTCTGGGCCCAATCCTTTCCCATGGTACAGTCCTTGTTCCAGCTCAGGTGGTAGCTAGGGGATTTCTCATGACTGCAGCCCCCTTTGTTCTGTTCCACCCCCTTATATATCTTTTGCATAAGGCGGGAATCCTTTGTCCCTCTTTGGGTTCATAGAATCATAGAATATCAGGGTTGGAAGGAACCTCAGAAGGTCATCTAGTCCAACCCCCTGCTCAAAGCAGGACCAATTCCCAACTAAATCATCCCAGCCAGGGCTTTGTCAAGCCGGGCCTTAAAAACCTCCAAGGAAGGAGATTTCACCACCTCCCTAGGTAACGCATTCCAGTGCTTCACCACCCTCCTAGTGAAATAGTGTTTCCTAATATCCAACCTAGACCTCCTCCACTGCAAATTGAGACCATTGCTCCTTGTTCTGTCATCTGCCACCACTGAGAACAGACGAGCTCCATCCTCTTTGGAACCTCCCTTCAGGTAGTTGAAAGCAGCTATCAAATCCCCCCTCATCCTTCTCTTCTGGAGACTAAACAATCCCAATTCCCTCAGCCTCTCCTCATAAGTCATGTGCTCCAGACCCCTAATCATTTTTGTTGCCCTCCGCTGGACTCTTTTCAATATTTCCACATCCTTCTTGTAGTGTGGGGCCCAAAACTGGACACAGTACTCCAGATGAGGCCTCACCAATGTCGAATAAAGGGGAATGATCACGTTCCTCGATCTGCTGGCAATGCCCCTACTTATACAGCCCAAAATGCCGTTAGCCTTCTTGGCAACAAGAGCACACTGTTGACTCATATCCAGCTTCTCGTCCACTGTGACCCCTAGGTCCTTTTCTGCAGAACTGCTACCTAGCCATTCGGTCCCTAGTCTGTAGCAGTGCATAGGATTCTTCTGTCCTAAGTGCAGCTCTCTGCACTTGTCCTTGTTGAACTTCATACGTTTTTTTTTTGCCCAATCCTCTAATTTTTCTAGGTCCCTCTGTATCCGATCCCTACCCTCCAACATATCTACTACGCCTCCCAGTTTAGTGTCATCTGCAAACTTGCTGAGAGTGCAGTCCACACCATCCTCCAGATCATTAATAAAGATATTAAACAAAACTGGTCGCAGGACCGACCCTTGGGGCACTCCGCTTGAAACCGGCTGCCAACTAGACATGGAGCCATGGATCACTACCCGTTGAGCCTGACGATCTAGACAGCTTTCTATCCACCTTACAGTCCATTCATCCAGCCCATACTTCTTTAACTTGGCGGCAAGAATACTGTAGTAGACCGTATCAAAAGCTTTGCTAAAGTCAAGGAATAACACATCCACTGCTTTCCCCTCATCCACAGAGCCAGTTATCTCATCATAGAAGGCAATTAGGTTAGTCAGGCACGACTTCCCCTTGGTGAATCCATGCTGACTGTTCCTGATCACTTTCCTCTCTTCTAAGTGTTTCATAATTGATTCCTTGAGGACCTGCTCCATGATTTTTCCAGGGACTGAGGTGAGGCTGACTGAGGTGAGGATTCCCCGGATCCTCCTTCTTCCCTTTTTTAAAGATGGGCACTACATTAGCCTTTTTCCAGTCATCCGGGACCTCCCCTGATCACCATGAGTTTTCAAAGATGATGGCCAATGGCTCCGCAATCACATCTGCCAACTCCTTTAGCACCCTCGGATGCAGCGCATCCAGCCCCATGGATTTGTGCTCATCCAGTTTTTCTAAATAGTCCCGAACCACTTCTTTCTCCACGGAGGGCTGGTCACCTCCTCCCCATACTGTGCTGCCCAGTCCAGCAGTCTGGGAGCTGACCTTGTTTGTGAAGACAGAGGCAAAATAGCATTGAGTACATTAGCTTTTTCCACATCCTCTGTCACTAGGTTGCCTCCCTCCCACCCCCTCCTTTTAAATGGAAAATCACCAGGTTAAAGATGGATTCCAGTTCAGGTGACATGATCACATGTCACTGTAAGACTTCATTACCCACTTGCCAGCACACAGGTATACAGGAAGTCTTTACAAGTAAACAGAGCCATCTACAGTCAGTTGTTCTAGTTGATGGGAGCCATCAAGATTCCAAACCATCATTAATGGCCCACACATTGCATAATTACAATAGAACCTCAGAGCTATATTTTATATTTCTAGTTTCAGATACAAGAGTGATACATTTATACATATAGGATGACCACACTCAGTAGATTATAAGCTTTGTAACGATACCTTACAAGAGACCTTTTGCATGAAGAATATTCCAGTTACATTATATTCACATTCATTAGCATATTTTCATAAAAGCATATAGAGTGCAACGTCACAGTATTGATTACCTTTTATCTTGACAACCTCTAGTCTTTTGATTATTCTCTGTGTTTATATTCAGTTGTAATCATGGCTCATCATCTGTCAGTTCAGACTATTCATTTTTTTTGTCATCCTTCGATCAAATCTTTTTTTAAAGGACTTGCTAAAATTTCCCCCTGGGCAGCATCTTGCCCCTTTGTGGGATCTCAGTGTTGTACTTACAGACTAATGAGTCTTTCCTTTGAACTACTTGGATCCTCTTCCTTGTTGCATTTGTCCATAAGGCAGTATTCCTCATGGCCTTTACATTGATGTGTAGGGTGAATGAATTGCAAGCTCTTATGGCGGAGTTCCTGTATTTGGTTGGTCCTGCTAGTGAAGGCTGGACTCGATGACCTTTCGGGGTACCTTCCAGTTCTATGAGATAGGTATATCTCCATATATTATTATTATGTATTATTATCACAGACAAGGTTACTCTTGGATCACATCCTAAATGTATTCCTAATGTGCTGTCTGATTTTCACGTAATTAAATCTATACCTTTACTGCTCTTCTTCATGAAACCATGTTCAATCAGGGTGAAGCAGCACTGCACACATTAGGTGTCCTACAGACCTTGTCCTTTTATTTATATAGGACAAATCCATTTAGGTCATCCCCTAGGCGGTTTGTTTTTATTGCTGAAAGACCTCATGGTATGTCTACACTGCAGCTGGAAGCATCCTTCCGAGCACATAGAGAAAGACGTGATCACTCTGCTTGAGCTAGCATAATAAAAATAGCAGTGTGGCCATGGCAGCATGCACAGCAGTTCAGGCTAGCCACATCAGTATGTATCTAGGGGATCAGGAGGTTTACTTTCAAGCAGCTAGCCTGTGCCGCAGCACCCACACAGCTATTTTTATCATGCCAGGTTGCATAGAACTAATGCATGCCTCTCTGTCTGTTCTGGGGATTATGCCCCCAGCTACCTTATGGATCAGGCAATTTCAAACCAGTGAATTTCTAGGTGGTGCCAGGTTGTATAAAGTTATGTTATGACATGGCAAATTTATAGCTCCCTGACAACATTCGGCTACATTCCACCTGGGTGCAGGCAGCCTCTACAGCCTCGTTTCTCAGTGTTCCTATAGTTAATATTTGTCAGTTTGACAAGTTTCAGAGTAACAGCCGTGTTAGTCTGTATCCGCAAAAAGAAGAACAGGAGTACTTGTGGCACCTTAGAGACTAACAAATTTATTAGTTATTAACAAATTTATTAGTTATTAACAAATTTATTATTTGCTAACTGTGTTAATGTACGTACCTTCATGTAACATATCTCTGTTGTGAGGGCATCATGTGCAGATGCTCAATTTGTAAGGTCTGTTTTAAAATCTCTATTTAACTGGACTTGCAGTACCTTCTTCCTTTATAGTGTACTACTTGAGAATCACTAGACATTGAACACATACAGACAAACACTCAAAGAAGGAAGGCAAGCTACTTACCTGTTCAGTGACTAGCATTCTTTGAAAAGTGTTATCTATATATGTTCCACGACCCACCCTCCTTTCCCTGCTACTGCTGAGTCTAATACTTTGAACAGGATGTTGGCAAAGGAACTGAAGTTCAATTGGTCGCTCTGCCACCCCTTTTATATTGAGGAGGGGTGAAGGGTATGTGGCTATGTTAGTTACAGGTGTAACCAATGGACACTGATAAGTGAAGTGCCCTAGTCTCCGGAGGAGGGAGCAGATGCACACTAGGTGTGCAACTCATTCATACACCAGATCTTGAAGAACTCCACTGAAGAGGTATTTAACTTCCCCTTTCCTTTCCTTTCCTTTCCTTTCCTTTCCTTTCCTTTCCTTTCCTTTGAGAACAAGAGTAATCAATTATTGGGTAATCAATATCTTTTACATTCTGGCCAGAAACCTAGAGGAACCTAAAATAGAGTTCTCTATCTCCACCTATTCAAATGTTCTTTCCACATTTTTGTCCCCCAATATCTAGAAAGCATAAAAATTGTATTTTAAGCAAAAGCAGCTAGACTCATTTTCTTTGTTTAAAATGGAAATAATTTTCTAAAGGAAGTGTAAAAAAAACTTAAAATTTCAAACATTTACAGGTGCTAATATCTCTAGCTCAACAATGTTCCCTGACTGGATGGATATCATCATCATCAACAACACTGGCACTATTCTCTTCATTCTTTGGAATGCAAAAGGTAAAAAATTAAAAGTTAAATAATATTTCATTGGTGATTCAGTCACTAATTTAATGAGACATTTGGATAAATAAGGAACTGCTGCCTTATGCTCTGTCCCACTGCATGTCAGAGAATGATGCAAAGGTATAGAAATAGTAGAAAAAGACATTAGTGAACAAAAGTGGTGGTGAGAATGTATATTTTAATATCTCCCCACTACAGAAAAGATCAACCCTCAACTCTCCGAAACCAGGGGCCCATGACCATCTACTGCAGGGGACAGAATCAGGCATCTTCACAAAAACATTAGCTGTTACTTATTAAGTAGCTTGCTATGTAATTATGTTCAGACATTTATTACATTATTGTACTTTACAAAAATTCCAAGGACCAGCGGAGGTTGAGGACAGGCACAATAGGTTAGAGCGAGCGATATGAGTTGGACCTAGCAACCCACCATATTCTTGCCAGCAAGTTAAAGAAGTATGGGCTGGATGAATGGACTATAAGGTGGATAGAAAGCTGTCTAGATCGTTGGGCTCAGTGGGTAGTGTGATCAGCAGCTCAATGTCTAGTTGGCAGCCGGTATCAAGCGGAGTGCCGCAGGGGTTGGTCCTGGGGTCAGTTCAACATCTTCATTAATGATCTGGATGATGGGATGGATTGCACCTTCAGCAAGTTCACAGATGACACTAAGCTGGGGGGAGAGGCAGATACACTGGACGGTAGGGACAGAGTCCAGAGTGACCTATACAAATTGGAGGATTCGGCCAGAAGAAATCTGATGAGGTTCAACAAGGACAAGTACAGAGTCCTGCACTTAGGACGGAAGAATCCCATGCACCACTACAGGCTTGGGACCGACTGGCTAAGCAGCAGTCCTGCAGAAAAGGACCTGGGCATTACAGAGGATGAGAAGCTGGATATGAGTCAGCAGTGTACTCTTGTTGCCAAGAAGGCGAATGGCGTATTGGGCTGCTTTAGTAGGAGCATTGACAGCAGATCGAGGAAAATGATTATGCCCCTCTATTTGGCACTGGTGAGGCACATCCGGAGTATTGTGTCCAGTTTTGTGGCCCCCCTCCCACTAAAGAAAGGAAGTGCACAAATTGGAGAGTGTCCAGCGGAGGGCAACAAAAATGATTAGGGGTTTGGGGCACATGACTTATGAGGAGAGGCTGAGGCAACTGGGCTTGTTTAGTCTGCAGAAGAGAAGAGTGAGGGGGGATTTGGTAGCAGCCTTTAACTACCTGAAAGGGAGTTCCAAAGAGGATGGAGTTCAGCTGTTCTCAGTGGTGGTAGATGACGGAACAAAGTACAATGGTCTCAAGTTGCAGTGGGGGAGGTGATGAAGGGTGTGGAGAGGGGTTGCAAAAGTTGGACAATGGAGGGATAGCAGAGGGGTACAAGGAAGGATCTAGGTGGTGGTGAGGGAAAGGAGAGCAGAGAGGGAAAGGAGTAAAAACTAGGTTTGGGGGTCTGGATTGAAGCAGAGGGGGACTAGGCAGGAGGTGGGGGTGTGGCAGATATGAGCAGAGTGCCTTCAGTTTTCATAACGCTTAGCAGGATGTTACCCCATACTGTATTTTTCCAGACACTAATCTACTACATCTTGTTAACTGCTCAGGAACCCTACTCAAACAACACAGATAATGATTCCCTATTTTTGAAATATGAAACAAATATTCATTGACATATGAGACTGCTGTTATTCTCTTGCAGATAATGTTCAGAAGGCGAAACATGTGTCATTTTTAAAACAAAAATAACAATGCAGAAGGAGAAAGTTCTGAAGCTGAATATGCCAGTAATGATACAATAGACAGGGCCTGGCAAAAAATTCTGGGTTAGGGCTCCAGAAAGAACTGCTTCTTCACTTCATGGTGATAATGTTAACACAGTAACTTAAATTTTGTTCTTCTCTTGCAGATCAACTTCAAAAAGAAATTGGTATGTGCTCCTTTTTTTTTAAACCTGAATGTTGTTCTTTACCAGAATAAAATACTTTTAATACGTTTCTGGCTCTCCCCCTCTCCTCACCTCCATCTCTTCCCTAACTGCAACAATGGCCACAAAGATTGTGTTTCATTACTTATCCAACTAGAACAAGTGATGACAAGTTCAATTAATCTCAGTGATGCAATAAGATCAATGGCCTGACTGATTTGAGCTGTAATGCTGCATGCCAGAAAACTTTGAGACACTGATTCTGGCCATTATCTTCATTCCAATTGTGAAAACAATCATGGGATAAAAAAAGTTGTAGCTGCCTTATATGAGAAAATAACTCTGAAACATAATATTTGGGCATGCCTGTCTCAGACATTTGTGCATAAATTGTCATTAAATTCATGTGGGTGATCATGAGGAGAGATAGCACAAGACATTTTGCCACCCAACCTGCTTATTCAGTAATGGTGGGATTTTGAGACAGCCTGAGTGATTTAGGAGCACAAGCCCCTTGAAAGTTTCTGCTTCTCACTCACTTGGGTGTTTTTTAAAATCCTACTCCTCAACTATGAACTACTAACCGCCCAGGCCTTCAGCAGTGCTATGGGCCAGACTTGTTCATACTTTAGTGCAAGTCTGGGGCCAAGAAGAAAGAAGTGAGGTTGATCGTGTCTTTTGGATTTCAGAGGGAGTTAGGCGCCTAAGCACTTTAAAATATCCAGCTAGATGTCTATCTGCATTTTGAGGTGATAAATGCCTTCAAAAATCTGCTTTTGCTTCCTAAATAAGAAGCCCCATCAGGGCATCACTCCCTCTAAGTTCCAGCAGTTTCTCTGGGCAGGGAGGTATTTCATCCCATCACAATCAGCCATCATCAGAAAAAACTGAAAGCACACTTGCAACATTAATGGAAGGAACCTCCTACCACCGTGTGAAACCATATTATTGATTCCATTCTACTGATGGGGAAAGTGAGTTACAGGGAGCTCTGGTTGCTGTCCCAAGGAGATATGGGATTTTTTGGCAGAAGTGAGAACACTAATGTCCTGACTCATTCTCCAGGCAAATAGCTAAAGCAGTCACACTAACATTGGTTCTTTGCTTTCAAAAGATCCCATTGTTTTGAAATCCCCTTTATGTCAAAGAGGGAATACAAATAGAACCAGGGGTGTCTCTCAAGCCAGTGGACAGTGTAACATTAAAGTGGATACTGTTCTCTATATTTACTTTTCTTTCTTTCATCTCTCAGAAATCACATTTCTAAAATTCATGTCTAGACTCAGAAAATAGTGGGTGATAAAATGTAGTTGCTAGTCACAGTCAAACCTAATGCATTTTTAAAGGTGTTAAATCTTTATAGAATCATAGAAGAAGGGACCTCAGGAGGTTGGAAGGGACCTCAGGAGGTCATCTAGTCCAACCACCTGCTCAAAGCAGGACCAACACCAGCTAAATCATCCCAGCCAGGGCTTTGTCAAGCCGGGCCTTAAAAACCAATAAGGATGGAGATTCCACCACCTCACTAGGTAACCCATTCCAATGCTTCATCACCCTCCTAGTGAAATAGTGTTTCCTAATATCCAACGTAGACCTCCCCCACTGCAACTTGAGACCATTGCTCCTTGTTCTGTCATCTGCCACCACTGAGAACAGCTGAGCTCCATCCTCTTTGGAACCCCCCTTCAGGTAGTTGAAGGCTGCTATCAAATCCCCCCTCACTCTCCCCAGCTTAGTGTCATCTGCGAACTTGCTGAGGGTGCAATCCATCCCATCATCCAGATAATTAATAAAGATGTTGAACAAAACGGGCCCCAGGGCCTTGTCTATGTTAGATACACAGCTGTGTTTTAAAACACATGTTTTACATTTATGGTCGTGATAATGAGAGAGAACAAGTCACTTTGCCCCCAACCTTCTTATTCAGTGATGGTGGGATTTTGACACAGTCTGTGTGATTTAGCAGCACAAGTCCTCTTGAAAGTCTGTGCTTTTCAATGATTGTTTTAGGAAATCCTACTTTTTGGCTATGAGCTACTAATTGTAACGTTAAGGCTGATACTGTCTTATGTACCAACATTCCTTTCCTCCTTCTCTCAGGAATCACATTTCAAACGTTCATGTTTGATTGAGTGATAAAATTTAAAAGCTGGTCGTGGTCAATGCTGATGTATTTTTAAAGGTGATAAATTTTGTCTATGCTAGATACACAGCGGTGTTTTTAAAAAATGTTAGCTAACACATTTTAATTAATACATTTTAGTACACTATATATGAAATTCTGGTCTCGTTGTGAGTTCATTGATTTCAGTGGAACCAAGACTTCACCTCACCTATTTCCTCAACTAAGCAGGATGTTACTGAGTAGTTTATGTGTCAGAATCTGGAATCATTCAGTACACCCCAGTAAAGTTCTTGTAATTTTCGAATGTTCAAGGATCACACAGTCATACCTCATAAATCAAGTAGGATTTTATAATTGGGTACTTGTACTGCTAATAAGATGCTAATTTTTTTTGTTTGTTTGTCTCTCTCGCTCTCTCTCTCCATGTAGTCTGTGCTCACCACTAGGGTTTCTGGGTACTTTACAATTTCCAAAAGTCACCATAATAAAATCTCTTTTTCTCCCTCTTACCCCAATCCCAAAGTTGAAACTTTCATGCTGTTAGTGTTTGATTTGGTTTCACTGTTCTGTTAAAGCAGGAAGGCTAATTCAAAGAAAAAGGTTTATATTTTGAGCTGAAGAACAAGATTTGTGGGGATTCTTTTAGTCAGTAAAGTATGGACCTAACCCTGCTTCCACTGAAGCTAAGAAGAACTTGACATACACATCAGTGGGAACATGACTTGGCTGTGTGTGTGTATATGTATGTATGTATGTGTGCATGCCATTTTGTAGCACTGACAAAAGAATAAACATACAGTTAATGATTGAGAAATGTTATCTCTTTACTTTTCTTATTTAGAAGAAGCAAAAGCTTTGGAAGCAGGTAAGATTTCCTATATACCTTCTCAAACATTATTGATGGTTCACTCTCACTCAGCCATATTGACAGAAAAGAGATGAAAGAGTACTTGGTTATTTCAGGCCCCAATTGCAGAGAGCTGTCATTGAGGAAGAATTTTTTTTTAAAATGTGTTGTTGTTTTTATAACAATGTCAATCCCAGTGGAATTTGAAATGTTTCTGGGCTGTTAGTTTTCAAGCCATCTTACACTATTTTAGTGGTAGTTGTAGAAAAGGGCTTGGTATGCACACACATGCACAAACACTCCAACACACAAAACAGATTTGTCAATATTGCTAAAACATGGTATTAAAGTGGTCTACTACAGAACAACATCCACATTTCAATAATATTAAATGAGCTGGGGAAATTCCAGTATGTGTTCGGAGTCTCCAGAGTGGGAGATGGCTCCTTATGTGTTCTAACATCCTGCAGATTGTAGATCATTGATGATGCGCTGGAGAGGTTTTAGCCAGGGGCTGTAGGTGATGGCCAGTGGTGTTCTGTTATTTTCCTTGTTGGGCCTGTCCTGTAGTAGGTGACTTCTGGGTACCTGTCTCACTCTGTCAATCTGTTTTCTCATTTCCCCAGGTGGGTATTGTAGTTTTTAGAACGCTTGATAAAAGCAATTTTCCCTCTCTTGGTATTGACACCTCCTCATCAGTTATTGGGAGTGGACCACATACACCCTGACTAAATTGGCCTTCAATATTGGTTCTCCACTTGTAAGGTAAATCCCTTCTCTTCATATGCCAATATATATTTATGCCTGTATCTGAAATTTTCACTCCATGCATCTGAATAAGTGGGGTTTTTACCCACTAAAGCTTATACCCAAATAAATCTGTTAATCTTTAAGGTGTCACCTGACTCCTCATTGTTTTTGTGGATACAGACTAACACAGCTACCCATCTGATACTTTCACAGGCCAGACACTTTTCCAGCCCGGGCTCAGGTCTTCTCCCCGCCACAGTCCTTGTTTCCTAGGGCTTGGTTACTCTTGCGAGTTACAGCACAATAAAGCAGCCCCAGGCACCCTAGCTCACTCCCCGTCCCCACTGGCAAGGCACATAGAGCACTATGCGTCCGCAGCTACAGGGCTGCTGGTACTCCACCTCGGCAAGTGGAATAATGTTTGCTGTGCCCCCGCTGGAGCTCCGCAGCACCAGTGTGGACGAGGTGTTGCATTACTGTACTGTGCTTGGCCTCTGGAAACATCCCATAATCCCCTTAAGTCAAGTGGCCACTCTTGTCATTGTTGTGAAATCGGCTGCAGGAATACAGAAATGCCCTTTCAAAGCTCTGTTCTGGAGAAGCCGTCTGCTTATCAGCTCTGAGATACTTTGAGTGAGTGAGCGAGAGGTGGGGGGGGGAGGAGAAAGTGAACTTACAAGACAGCATGCTGACAAACTCTCAGCACCCCAAAAACCCACTCTCTCTCCCCCCATACACACAACACACTCCCTGTCACACTCCACCCAACCCCCCCATTTGAAAAGCATGTTGCAGTCACTTGCATGCTGGGATAGCCCATAATGCACCGCTCCCAATGCCGCTGCAAGTGCCACAAATTTGGCCATGCCAGTGCACTGTCAGCTGTCAGTGTGGGCAGACTGCAGTGCTTTCCCTACTGCGCTGTACGAAGGCTGGTTTAACTCACAGTGCTCTACCTCTGCAAGTGTAGCCATGCCCTAAGATCTTCTCAGCAGACATCCTGGACAGGGATTCAGTGAAAAAAGGGGCTTGATTAACTCATTTCTCTGCCTTAAATAGGATTTACATATGGTGGGAATCCTTTCTTTCCCATTTTGGTCTCCACCCCTTTTGTGGAAAAACACCAGCAGGCCAAGATGGGGTCCAATACCAGGTGACATGATCAGATTACCTTGCAGTGTCAAAGCAGTGTCCCAGGAAGCTTCTCATGAAGATGGGAGATTAGCATCTTCAAAGTCCTATTGTCCTCCCTAGTGGCCTACTGACTAACCAGCCAGACTGATTGTATTTTGTCTGGTGGACGTTCCCCAGGTGCAAACCCTTTTGTAATTGTTACAGTGTCCATATTTCTAACTGCAGATACAGAAATGATACATGCATACAAATAGGATAATTATATTCAGTAAATCATAACCTTTCCAATGATACCTCATATGGCCCATCTTGCATAGAACACATCTTCGTTATGCCCTATTCATATCATAACAATATCTCTGTGAAGCATATGAGGTATAGGGTCACAATGATGTCACATACTGGGTGAGGTTTTTTTGTTTTTGTTTTGCAGGAGGTCAGATGACATTATCATTACAGCTGGCTGGAAAATGCAATTTCCACCCTGAGGAAACTTTTGAGGTTTCAGAAAAAAAGTCCTGATTTCAGGGAAAAAAAATTGAAAACCTAATGAAATTTTGAGGAACAGAAATTAAAAAAAAAAAAAAATCTGTGTTCAGGATAACCAGTTTTTCAGTTTAGGTAGCCATCACCTGGAAGACTCATGCCAATTTCACTTACTGAAGGATCTTGTTAATTTTATAAATTGCTGTGCAATTTTCAGTGCATCCTTTAGTCAGCACTGGGAAAAGAGAAAGGAGAGTTGGAACGTTGGTGGGTGTAGAACACTGACAGACTTTCAAGAAAAAAAAAGCCAAAAACCTGCCTAGGATGAGTGACCAGATGGAGAAGAGTCAGGTAGGAGTTAGTAAGGAAAAGCTGGGGAAAGAAGCTCCTTACCACTCCAGGTGACGTTGCTGCTTCAGCATTTGGGAGCACTATTCAATTGTGGCTGGGCACCCAAATGTGGCTGCCTGAGTTCACTGTGAAGGGGGTTCCCTACATGCTCATGGGGAAAGGGAGTCTGGGAACAGTGCTCTCTGGTTCCACCTGAGGAGACAGCACCCAGAGGTTCTGGGGATGCCCCAAGACCCCCTGACACACCTATTCCAACTGGCTGGTTCACCAGTCCCTGGTCCCATGCAACTCCAGCCATACTCCACAAAATCTTCCCCAGTTCCCATGAGTCTCATCCTTACTCAACGGAACTAGCATGGATGCACCTCGAGGATGCAAAGGAGCGAGCCTGTGAGGTGCTTTCCTCTGTGGGGTGACAGGGTGAAAATTTCTTCCTGACCCCAAATATGGTAATCAGTTGGACCCTGAGCATGTTGGCAAGACCCAACAGCCAGACATCTGGGAAAGAATTCTCTGAAATAACTCAGTCCTCATCTAGTGTCCTGTCTCTGGCCAATGGGGATATTTGCTACTAGCAATTGCAGATGGGCCACATGCCATTGTAGACAATCACATCATGCCATACACTCCATAAACTTATCAAACTCAGTCTTGAAGCCAGTTAGGTTTTTTGTCCCCCACTCCCACTTCCCTTGGAAGACTGTTCCATAACTTGATTCCTCTGAAGGTTAGAAACTTTTTTCTAATTTCAAGCCTAAACATGTTGATGTGCAGTTTATATCCATTTATTCTTATATCAGCATTGGTGCTTAACTTAAATAACTCCTCTCCCTCCCTGGTATTTATCCCTCTGATATATTTATAGAGAGCAATCATATCTCCCCTTGGCTTTCATTTAGTTAGGCTAAATAAGCCAAAATCCTTGAGTCTCCACTTGTAAGGTATATGTTCCATTCCTGTGATCATCCCAATAGCCTTTCACTGAACCTGTTACAGTTTGAATTCTACTTTCTTAAACATGTGAGGCCAGAAATGCACACAGTATTCTAGATGAAGTCTCATTTATGCCTTGTATGATAAGAGCTCTTGGTTTTATTGGTCCATTTGGCCCTATCAACTCACCACCAGACACACTTCAGCATTTGCTTTCAGAGACAAGTCACCTTCACATCTATATCCATCTGTGCTTCCGCATCAGCAATTACATTAGCAGATCAGGGCACTGCTTCCTCCCCCAACCCACACCTCTGACAAGGATGTTACCAAGCATCAGGGTGCTTATATTATCTGACACAGACATCCCCTTCATCATCTGATGATAGGCTCCTGTATCTCCTCAGACTTAGTCTTCTGATGGTGTTTAATTGTACCAGAAGTTGCTTTGGTGATTGGAAGAGATTCAGAAATCCCCATTCAAACTCTCTGAGATCCTTCCTCTCTCACTTTGCTGGACAATATATTTACATTATGACCAAAAATACTGTTGCAATCTTTTATGTGAACAAGCAGGTCCACTCTCTTATATAGGGAAACACTATTTCAATGGACCTCGTGTATTTGGCACAGCAAAACAATATCTGCATTTCATCTGCTAGACCTTCACAATTTGCTGGCAGATTACCAAAGCAGGCATTTCTCAAGATGAACCCCAAATTGACTATGAAGGACTCAGTAATCAAATCTTTATTTGTTCAATGGGGTGTACCCACATGGTATGTCACTAAGCACCAGGGCCGGCTCCAGGCACCAGCCGACCAAGCATGTGCTTGGGGCAGCACCTTGTAAGGGGCAGCCAATCTTCGGGTGGCAGGGCGGTGCTCAGGGTTTTTTTTGTTTGTTTGTTTCGTCCGGGCAGCGCTCGGGGGTTGTTTGTTTTGGCAGCACGGCGCTAGGGGGGGGTTGTTTCGGCGGCGCAGGGTGGCACTCGGGGGGGGTGTTTCGGCGGGGCAGGGTGGTGCTCGGGGGGGTGTTTCGGCAGGGCAGGGCGGCACTTGGGAGGGATTGTTTCAGTGGAGCGGCACTGCTTTTTTTTTTTTTTTTTTGGTTGGGGCGGCAAAATAGTTTGAGCTGGCCCTGCTAAGCGCAACAAGAACTACATTGCTTTCTGCTCAAAAGGGGGATAGAGTCCAGATTGTCAAGGAGGTACATTTAATTCCATGGATTCAAGGTCTGTTTTATGCTTACCCTCCGATTCCCTTAATTCTGTTAGTGTTGAGGAAAATCAAACAAGACAGAGCCTAGTTTTTTCTGCTATGTACAATTTGGTCCAGACAGTACAGTCTCCAGGAGCTCAGTACAGTGTTGGTGCTTACTCCGGTACCTCTTCCACTGTTTGCAGACTTCTTCAGCTAGAACAATGGAGCCATCTCTATATCCCATCATCTCATAGCGTGAAAACTATATGACTGACAGATCTGGAGACAAAATGTTGTTCTGTTCATGTTCAGTAGATATTGATTGAAAGTAGGAGGCTTCCTGCCAGGAGTACTTACAAAAAATATGGAAAAGCTTTTCTATTTGGACAACATGAAGCAAAATTTCTCCAATAGAAATGATTCCTGATATTCTTGATGACCTTTTATCTTTGCCACCAGTCTTTAGGTTAGTTCTCTTTGTGTACATTTGGTTGCTATTTCAGATAGCACTTCATGTCTATACATTTTTGTTCTCATCCATCTCATTCTTTTTTTAAAGGACTTGCTAGAATTTTTCCTATGTGCGGCAGCCTACCCCTTTGTGGGATCTCAGGGTATGTCTACACTACGGGATTAATCCGAATTTAGATAATTCGGATTTGAGAAACAGGTTGTATAAAGTCGAAATGAGTGCGGCCACACTAGCACAGTAATTTGGTGGTGTGCGTCCAAGTACCGGGGCTAGCGTCGATTTCTGCACCGTTGCACTGTGGGTAGCAATTCCATAGCTATCCCATAGTTCCCGCAGTCTCCTGCGCCCATTGGGATTGTGGGTTAAGATCCCAGTGCCTGATGGGACAAAAAACATCGTCGCAGGTGGTTCTGGGTACAGCCTCACTTCCTCCCTCCCTCCCTCCCTCCCTCCCTGCATGAAAGCAACGGACGGCAGACAACCATTTTCGCGCCTTTTTTCCTGGGTGGGTGAACACTGCAGACTCCATACCACGGCAAGCATGGAGCCCGCTGAGGTCAAGACAGCACTCATGAATATTGCAAACACCTCGCGTGTTCTCGTGGAGTTTATGCTCAGCCAGGACCAGAAAAACGAGGCGAGGAGGCAGCGGCGGCGGCAGCGCAGCGACAAGCATGATGAGGACATGGACACGGACACGGACACAGAATTCAGTGAAACCACAGGCCCCGGTGCTTTGGAGATCATGTTGTTAATGGGGCAGATTCTATCCATGGAACGCCGATTCTGGGCAAGGGAAACAAGCACAGACTGGTGGGACCGCATAGTGTTGCAGGTCTGGGACGATTCCCAGTGGCTGCGGAACTTTCGCATGCGTAAGGGCACTTTCATGGAACTTTGTGACTTGCTGTCTCCTGCCCTGAAACGCCAGAATACCAAGATGAGAGCAGCCCTCACAGTTGAGAAGCGCGTGGCGATAGCCCTGTGGAAGCTTGCAATGCCAGACAGCTACCGGTCAGTCGGGAATCAATTTGGAGTGGGCAAATCTACGGTGGGGGCTGCTGTGATGCAAGTAGCCAAAGCAATCACTCAGGTGCTGCTACGAAAGTTTGTGACTCTGGGAAATGTGCAGGCTATAGTGGATGGTTTTGCTGCAATGGGATTCCCTAACTGTGGTGGGGCAATAGACGGAACCCATATCCCTATCTTGGCACCGGAGCACCAAGCCACCGAGTACATAAACCGCAAGGGGTACTTTTCAATGGTGCTGCAAGCACTTGTGGATCACAAGGGACGTTTCACCAACATCAACGCGGGCTGGGCGGGAAGGGTTCATGACGCTCGCGTCTTCAGGAACACTACTCTGTTTAAAGGGCTGCAGCAAGGGACTTACTTTCCGGACCAGAAAATAACCGTTGGGGATGTTGAAATGCCCATAGTTATTCTTGGGGACCCAGCCTACCCCTTAATGCCATGGCTTATGAAGCCATACACAGGCAGCCTGGACAGGAGTCAGGAGCTGTTTAACTACAGGCTAAGCAAGTGCAGAATGGTGGTAGAATGTGCATTTGGCCGTTTAAAAGGTCGCTGGCGTTCATTATTGACTCGCTCTGACCTCAGCCAAAGAAATCTCCCCATTGTTATTTCTGCTTGCTGTGTGCTCCACAATCTCTGTGAAAGTAAGGGGGAGACCTTTATGGCGGGGTGGGAGGCTGAGGCAAATCACCTGGCTGCTGATTACGCGCAGCCAGACACCAGGGCGATTAGAAGATCACACCATGAAGTGCTGTGCATCAGAGAAGCTTTGAAAACCAGTTTCATGGCTGGGCAGGCTACCGTGTGAAATATCTGTTTGTTTCTCCTTCATGAAAACCCTCCCCCTTTACTGACTGATTTTCTGTAAGGAACCCACCCTGCCCCTTCCCCCAGCTTTCTTTCAAACCAAATAAAGTCACTATCATTTAAAAATCATTTATTCTTTATTAATAGATTAGAAAAAGAGGGAGGGAACCCGGGTGGTATTTGGGAGGAGGATTGCTGGGAAGGAAAAAGCCACAAAGAAAAGGTTAAAAAAATGACAGCCTTTTGCTTGGGCTGTCTACTGGGGTGGAATGGGAAGGTGTACAGAGCCTCCCCCCCCCACGTTCTTACACGTCTGGGTGAGGAGGATACGGAACATGGGGAGGGGGGAGGGTGGAACAGGGGCTGAAGCGGCAGTCTGTTTTCCAGCAGCCGTTCCTGAACCTCCACCAGACGCCGGAGCAGCCCCAGCGTTGCATCCTTCATCCTCTGGTCTTCCTGCCGCCATCTCTCATCTCGATCGTCTCTCCTCTCCTCACGTTGGTCCCTCCTCTCCTCACGTTGGTCCCTCCTCTCCTCACGTTCACTGACTTCTTTCCTATACTTTGAAACTGTTTCCTTCCACTCATTCAGATGAGCTCTGTCACTCCTGCTGGATTGCATAATTTCAGAAAACATGTCCTCCCACGTCTTCTTCTTACGACGCCTTATCTGTGATAACCTTCGGGATGGAGGAGGGAGGCTTGAGGAATTTGCAGCTGCTGTAGGGAGGGGAAAAAAGAGAGAATTGTTTTAAAAGCTACATTTTGCAGAACAATGCTTATACTCTTTCACGGTGACCAACACTGTTCACATTACATAGCACATGTGATTTCTGTGCAAGGTCGCATTTTGCCTCTTAATGCTGAGTGCTTGTGGCTTTGCTG
The DNA here is from genome assembly GCF_027887155.1 of Malaclemys terrapin pileata. NCBI lineage: Eukaryota > Metazoa > Chordata > Testudines > Emydidae > Malaclemys > Malaclemys terrapin. The sequence goes on along the minus strand of NC_071524.1, from coordinate 8,488,485 downwards.
CTAGAGATCACAGGTCTGGGCAACAGAATTCGGCTTGCATGCGGCCATGGTAAGCCATTGTTTTACAGCTTCTGCACCCTCCTTTCCCACATACCAAGCATAGCCTGTAGAGTGCTGCAGAAGCCTGGCCAATCTCAGCCAGTTGGGGGGGGGCAGTGTGGGGGGGCTTGTCTGGGCCCCTTCAGGCAAGTAGAGTGCTGCGGTTTTTCTGTTAACATTCAGCAGCACCAGAAAACAAACTAACCCCCCCCCCCCCGCCATGAATTCTCTGGGATGATCACGGTACCCTCCCCCCACCGCGTGGCTGGTAACAGGGAAGATCCCTGCTAGCCAAACGCGGAAAACTTCAGGGCCAATTTCCCATCTGCGCTTGGCTAACTGCAGGGAAGGATTTATTTTCCGCCACAGGCAAACAGCCCAGTAGGAACGGCCACCTCTGTCCCCTTAATTAAGTTCCCGTATTTCAACCAGGTTACCAGGAGTGATATCACTCTCCTGAGGATTACACAACAAGATAAAGAACGGATGTTGCTTGAATGCCAGCAAACACCGGGACCATACGCTGCCAGGCTTTGTCAGGCAATGATACCAGATTACTTGCTGCAAGCATGGCATGGTCAAGTGTCCTACCATGGAGGAGGGAATAAGGATGCACTGCCCAGAAACCTTCTGGCAAGGCTTTCGGAGTACCTCCAGGAGAGCTTCATGGAGATGTCCCTGGAGGATTTCCGCTCCATCCCCAGACACGTTAACAGACTTCTCCAGTAGCTACAGACTTTTCCAGTAGCTGAACTGACCGCGAATGCAAAGTCAGGCAAAGTAATCATTAAAAACCGTTTGCTTTTAAAACAAGTTTTATATTTTAAAAGGTAAACTCACCTGAGGTCCCTTCCATGGGGTCAGAGTCTTGGGTACTGGCTTGGGAGGCTTGGGAGGGTACTTCAGTCAGGGTGATAAAAAGATCCTGGCTGTTGGGGAGAATGGAGTGCTGTGTGCTCTCTGCAAGCTCATCCTCCTCCTCCTCCTCCTCTACCCCATCGGCAGAATCCTCAGGCGTCGAGACTATCCCCGACCCAGAATCCACGAACAAAGGTGGGGTAGTGGTGGCAGCCCCCCCTAGAATTGCATGCAGCTCGGCGTAGTAGCGGCATGTCCGCAGCTCTGACCCGGAGCGACCGTTTGCCTCCTTTGTTTTTTGATAGGCTTGTCTGAGCTCCTTGACCTTCATGTGGCACTGCTCAGAGTCCCTATTGTGGCCTCTCTCCATCATGCCCTTGGAAATTTTTTCAAAAGTTTTTGCATTTCGTCTTTTAGAACGAAGTTCTGCAAGCACTGAATCCTCTCCCCATACAGCGATCAGATCCAGTACCTCCCTCACGGTCCATGCTGGTGCTCTTTTTCGATTATCAGCCTGCATGGTTACCTGTGCTGATGAGGTATCTGTGGTCACCTGTGCTCTCCACGCTGGGCAAACAGGAAATGAAGTTCAAATGTTCGCGGGGCTTTTCCTGTCTACCTGGCCAGTGCATCCGAGTTCGGATTGCTGTCCAGAGCGGTCACAATGATGCACTGTGGGATAGCTCCCGGAGGCCAATACCATCGAATTGCGGCCACACTAACCCTAATTCGAATTGCTAAAATCGATTTTGGCGCTACTCCGCTCGTTGGGGTGGAGTACAGAAATCGATTTAAAGGGCCCTTTACATCGAATTAAATGGCGTCGTTGTGTGGACGGTTACAGGGTTAATTCGAATTAAATCTGATAAATCCGAATTAAAGTCGTAGTGTAGACCAGGCCTCAGTGTTATACTTAAAGAATTATGGGTCTTTCCTTTAAACAATTGGTTTCCTGTTACTTGTTCCATGTTTTCCTTAAGCAGCATTCCTCATGATCATTACATTGGGGTGAATGAATTGTAAGCACTTATTGCAGAGTTCCTGTATATGATTTTCCACAGACAAGGTTACTCTGAGACCACACCATACATTCTTCTTAATGTGCTTTCTGATTTTCATTAGATTCAGTCTATTTATTTACTGCTGTTCTTCCTGAAACCACACTCAATGAAGCATGAAGCAGCACTGCACACATTAGATCCTACAGTCCTTGTCCTTTGATTTAAATATGATAAATATATTTAGGTCATTACCTAGGGCTAGGTTGTTTGTTTCTATTGCTGAATGACCTAAGGATACATCTACATTGCAGCTTGGAGCATCCTTCCCAGAACACATAGATACATGATTTATCTGCTTGAGCTAGTGTGTTAGAAATAACAGTGTGGCCATGGCAACATGGGTGGCAGCTCAGACAAGCCACTTAAGTATGTATCCAGTGGGTCAGGTGGCTTTGTACTTTGGCAGGTAGACTGAGCTATGCAATCATGTTGCTATTTTTAGCATGCTAGTTTGAGCAGAACTAAAGCATATCTCTTTATCCATGCTGGGAAGCATATTCCCAGCTGCAATGTGACATACCTTATGGATCAGGTAATTTCTAGCCAATGAACTTCTAGATGGGAGTCAAGCTGTATAAAGTTATGTTATGAAATGGCCAATTTATAGCTCCCTAGGACCATTAGGGCACATTCAACTGGTTAATGGGAGCCTCTACAGCCTCATTTAGTGATGTTCCTATCATTAATTTTGTAGGGCTGCTAATTGTCATGATGCACATGCGTTCATGGAATATGACTCTATTGTGGAGGCATCACGTACAAATGCTCAATTTGGAAGGGCTATATTAAAATCTCTATGTAATTAGATTTGCAATACCTTCTTCTTTTATGGTATATTGCTGGGGTGTCACCAGACATTGAATGCACACAATCACTCAAAGAAGGAATGTTCAATAACTGGAGATCTTTGAGATCTGTTATCTATATGGGTTCCATGATCTTCTGTTCTTTCTTTGCCAGTGCTGTGTCTAATACTTGGAACTGGGTGTTGGTGAAGAAACTGAGGGTCAATTGGTCACTCTCCCTGATTTTATACTGGTGAGAGGAGAAGGGTTTGAGACTGTGCTAGGAGCAAGTGTGACCAAGAAACACTGCTAAGCTAAGTGATGCTGTCTCCTGAGCATGAAGTGCATGCACACCAGATATGAAACTCATTGAGACCCCACATCTCAAAGAACTCCAGTTACTGAACAGGGAAGTAACTTCCCTTGCCCTTTGAGAACAAGAGTAGTCATTGGATACTCAATATTTTTTACATTCTGGACAGCTCCCTAGATGAACCTAAAATATGGTTCTGTATCTCCACCTATTGTAATGTTCTCTCCCCATTTTTGTCCCTCAATATCTAGAAAGAATAAACAATTGCATTTTTTAAGCAGAAGCAGCTAGACTTATTTCTTTGTTTAAAATGGAAATAATTTTCTAAAGGAAGTGTGAAAATAACTTAAAATTTCAAACATTTATAGGTGCTAGTATCTCTAGCTCAATAATATTGCATCACTGGATGGATAAAATTATGATAATCAACAGTGGCACCATTCTCTTCATTCTTTGGAATGCAAAAGGTAAGAATTTTAAAATTCAACAGTATTTCATTAGTGATCCTTTCACTGATTTAATGTGAAATTCAAATAAGTAATGAACTGGGTCCTTGTGCTCTGTCTCACTGTATGACAGAGAATGGAGCAAAGGCATAGACATAAGATAAAATCCAATAGGGAACAAAAGCAGGGATAGGAGTGTATATTGTAGCATCTACCCACTACTTAAAAAAATATACTACCACTCTGTAATCTGGGGCCCATGGCCATCTAGTACAGGAGACAGAGTCAGGCAACTTCAGAAGAACAATGGCTGAAACTCATTAAGTAGCTTGCTGTGTAATTCAGTGCGGACATTTATTACATTTATGTTCCCTCAAGACTTTCAAAGACTATCACAGTGGGTGGGTAGGCACAGTAGGTGAGAGCAGGTAATATCAGTTGGACATACCAGCCAGCCATGCTCCTAGTGATGGGTGTGGCAGAGAGTCTGTGAGGGTCACTGTGGGATGTCATCATTGTGGAGCTGATTCTCCACTGCCTGGCACCTTATGTTGTCATATACACTTGTGCAAAGTGCGTGTGCATAGCTACCAAATCAGAGCAGAATCAGAGATTTGATTGATCTAAAAGGAAATGTTGAGACACAGATTGCACAGTGTCCAAATCACATGCAGGTGTGAAACACAACTGAATTGTAAATGTCACTGCATTGAATCTCTTCCTCACAGAAATAGTATAATGCTTTCCCAGCTATGGTGCTATACAGGAGGCCAGCAAGAAGGACCATCTGAGGGGAGGGGACAATGGGGCATTTGCCCCAGCTCCCCATTTGAAAGTCCCCCTCTCCAAAACTGAGTGGCATTGCTATGTGGCATGTAGCATTGCAGAGCCACTCGGGTTTGGCCCTGCTGGCTCTCCATCAGCCAAGCCAAATTGGAATGAGTGGCATTGTGACCTGGTACATGGGGACACAGTCTCACTTAAGTGTGGCTCAACCATCTCTAACCATGACCAAACTTAAGTGGCCCAGTCTTTCAAAACACAAGTTCAAGTTCGAGTTCAGGATCCTGACACAAGGAAGAAAGGAAAGCAGCAGAATATGAACCCTGGACTTCAGAAAAGCAGACTTTGACTCCCTCAGGGAACTGATGGGCAGCATCCCCTGGGAGAATAACTTGAGGGGCAAAGGAGCCCAGGAGAGCTGGTTGTATTTTAAAGAATCCTTATTGAGGTTGCAGGAATAAACCATCCTGATGTGTAGAAAGAATAGTAAATATGGCAGGCAACCAGCTTGGTTTAACAGTGAAATCCTTGCTGATCTTAAACACAAAAAAAGAAGCTTACAAGAAATGGAAGATTGGACAAATGACCAGGGAGGAGTATAAAACTATTGCTCAGGCGTGCAGGAGTGAAATCAGGAAGGCCAAATAACACTTGGAGTTGCAGCTAGCAAGAGATATTAAGAGAAACAAGAAGGGTTTCTACAGGTTTGTTAGCAATGAGAAGAAAGTCAAGGAAAGTGTGGGCCCCTTACTGAATGAGGGAGGCAACCTAGTGACAGAGGATGTGGAAAAAGCTAATATACTCAATGCTTTTTTTGCATCTGTCTTCACAAAAAAAGTCAGCTCCCAGACTACTGCACTGGGCAGCACAGTATGGGGAGGAAGTGACCAGCACTCTGTGGAGAAAGAAGTGGTTCAGGACTATTCAGAAAAGCTGGGTGAGCACAAGTCCATGGGGCCGGATGCACTGCATGTGAGGGTGCTAAAGGTCCTTTTCTGCAGAACTGCTGCCTAGCCATTCGGTCCCTTGTCTGTAACAGTGGATGAGATTCTTCCATCCTAAGTGCAGGACTCTGCACTTGTCCTTGTTGAACCTCATCAGGTTTCTTTTGGCCCAGTCCTCTAATTTGTCTAGGTCCCTCTGTATCCTATCCCTACCCTCCAGGGTATCTACCTCTCCCCCCAGCTTAGTGTCATCTGCGAACTTGCTGAGGATGCCATCCATCCCATCATCTATATCATTAATACATCTGGAGTACTGTATCCAATTTTGGTCACCAATGTATAGAAAGGATGTAGAGAAACTGGAAAGGATCCAGAGGTGAGTGACAAAGATGAACAAAGGGATAGATGAAGCCATATCAGCAAAGGCTGAATGAACTGGACATGTTTAGTTTGGAAATTAGGAGATTAAGGGGGGACATGAGGGCGGTTTTCAAATACTTGAAAGGCTGCCATGGAGAAGATGGAGAAAGTGTGAGGTGTATAAAGCTATTTTATGAAATGACCAATTTACAGCTCCCTGGGAACATTAGGGCATATTCAGCCAGGGTGCAGGAAGCCTCTGCAGCCTCATTTAGTGGTGTTCCTATAGTTAATATTTGTTGGGCTGCTAACTAGAGTGATGCAGTGGCAGCATCATACATGACAATATTGTGGCAACATGACGTGCAGATGCTCAGTTTGGCAGGGCTGAATTAATTAATTAATATTTAATTAGACTTGAAGTACCCTCTGCCGTTATGGTACACTGCTTGGGAGTCACCAGACATTGAACGCATACAGACAAGTACTCAAAGAAGGAAGGCAAGGTACTTACCTGTTCAATAACCGGAGATTTTTGAGATGTGTTATCTATATGTCTTTCATGACACACTGTCCTTTCTCTGTTACAGCTGAGTCCACTACTTTGATCTGGGTGTTGGTGAATTGGTCACTCTCCCTGCTTTTATACTGGTGAGAGGAGCAGGGTCTGATGCTATGCTAGGAGCAAGTGTGAAGAAGAAAAACTGCTAAGTTAAGTGATCCTGTCTCCTGAGCATGAAGTGCATGCATACCAGATGTGAAACTTATTGAGACCCCACATCTCAAAGAACTCCAGTTACTGAACAGAGAAGTAACATCCCTTGCCATTTGAGAACAAGAGTAGTCATTGGGTACTCAATATTTTCTACATTCTGGCCAGCTCCCTACATGAACATAAAATAGAGTTCTGTATCTCCACCTATTGCAATGTTCTATCCATGTTTTTGTTCCTCAATATCTAGAAAGCATAAATAATTGTATTTTTAAGCAGAAGCAGCTAGGCTTCTTTTCTTTTTCTTTTTTTTTTTTTGAAATGGAAATAATTTTCTTAAGGAAGTGTAAAAGTAACTTAAAATTTCAAACATTTACAGGTGCTAGTATCTCTAGCTCGACAATGTTCCATCACTGGATGGATATCATCATCATCAACAACACTGGCACTACTCTCTTCATTCTTTGGAATGCAAAAGGTAAGAATTTCAAAGTGAAACTGTCATAAACATACAGCATAAAATCCCTCTTTACCCTGTAAAGGGTTAATTCCTCTTTTACCTGTAAAGGGTTAAGAAGCTCAGGTAACCTAGCTGACACCTGACCAAAAGGACCAATAAGGGGACAAGATACTTTCAAATCTGGGAGGGGGGGAGGCTTTGTACTAATAAGGGAATGCATTAGCTTACTTTTATTTTGGCTTGTGATTTCCTTGTCTAGAGGGAGGTTTATCCCTGGTTTTGTAACTTTAAGGTTTTGCCTAGAGAGGAGATTCTCTATGTTCTTGAGTCTTTTGTTATTCTGTAAAGTACTTACCATCCCGATTTTACAGAGGTGATTCTTTTACCTTTTCTTTAATTAAAATTCTTCTTTTAAGAACCTGATTGATTTTTTCATTGTTTTAAAATCCAAGGGTTTGGGTCTGTGTTCACCTGTACCAATTGGTGAGGATATTATTCTCAAGCCTCGCCAGGAAAGGGGGATTATTCTCAAGCCTGTCCAGGAAAAGGGGTGTAGGGGCTTGTGGGGATATTTGGGGAAGGACGGGCTCCAAGTGGCCCTCCCTAAATGTTTGTTTAAATCACTTGGTGGTGGCAGCATTACCTAATTCAAGGTACAAGGGAGAATTTGTGCCTTGGGGAGTTTTTAACCTAAGATGGTAGAAAATAAGCTTAGGGGGTCTTTCATGCTGATCCCCATGTCTGTACCCTAGAGTTCAGAGTGGGGAGGGAACTCTGCAAGAAACAATATTTCATTAGTGAGCCATTCACTAATTTAATGTGAAATTTGAATAAATAATGAACTGTGGCCTTATGCTCTGTCCCACTGCAAGTGAGAATGGAACAAAGGCGTAGAAGTAGGCCAAAATGACAATAATGAACAAGATCTGGGATGGGAGTGTATATTGTAGCATCTCTCCACTACAGAAAAAAACAAACTCTCAGCTCTCTGCAGTCTGGGGCCCATAGCCCCATAGGAATCTTCACAAGAACAATGGCTCTGACTTATTAAGTAGCTTCCTATGTAATTTGGTGCAGACATGTATTACATTAATGTTTCCTTCAAGACTTCCAAAGACCAGTAGAGAGAGTGGGCAGGCACAGTATGCGAGAGCAGGTAATATCAGTTGGACATATCAGCCAGGCATGCTGTTAGTGATGGGTGTGTCAGAAAGGCTGGGAGAGTCACTGAGGGATGTTATCATTGTGGAGCTGATTATCCCCTGCCTGATACCTTCTGTTGTGATATAGATAAGTGCAAAATGTGTGTGCATAGCTACCAAATCAGACTGGAATCAAAGGTTGGACTCATCCAAAAGGAACCTCTTACAAAGGGATTACTTAGTGTCCATACGGCATAGAGTCATGAAACACAACTGGATGCTTGTTTTGTTTTGTGTATAATAACCCTATTTTTTATTACTCAAATGCATATAGTGGGAGGAGTGGTGTCGAGAGGGGTTGCAGGAGCTGGACAATAGAGGAACAGCAGACCTAGGTGGTGGTGAACAAGCAGAGAGGGAAGGGAGCAGAAACTAGGATGGGTGTCTGGATTGAATCAGAGGGTACTAGACAGGAGGTGGGGATGGGGCAGTTATGAGCAGAGGTAGGCAGAGGCCACAGACTCTGGCCAGTAGAAAATATGACATATCCTGCAATTGTTGAGAGCACAAGGAACCTTGACTGGTGCTATGCCTGAAAAACACTTTCCAGAGTGCCTTTGGTTTTTATAAAGTATAGCAGGGTGTTAGCCCATGCTGTATTTCTTTAGGCACTGATCTACTTATATCTTGTTAACTGCTTAGAAACCCTGATCATACCACCGATAATGATTCCCTGTCTTTGAAATATGAAGCCAATGTGCGTAATCTTAGACTGCTGTTATTCTCGTTCAGGTAATGATGAGGAGGGGAAAAGAAAGTAGTTTTAATACCCAAATTGTCACAATAGAAAAGGAGAAAGTTCTGAAAATTAATCTGTCAACAATGCTACAATAGTGAGGATCTGGCCAAAGATTCTTGGTTTGGGCTCCCGAAGGAGTTGCTTCTTGACTTCAAGGTGATAAATGTTAACATAGTAATTGAGATGTTGTTCTTCCCTTGCAGAGCAACTGGAGAAAGCAATTGGTATGTTCTCCCTTTTTTTATTTTTCATGTGAATGTTGTTCCTTACCAGAACAAGTGCCTGGATGACTCCCTCTCCTCACCTCCATCTCTTTCCAAACTGTGCCAATGGCCATGAGGATTGAGTTTAATTAATTCCCCAAGTACACCAACAGATGACAATTTCAGTTTGTCTTAGCAATGCAGTAAGATCAATTGCCTGAGTGATTTTAGCTTCTGAGATTCTAATTCTGGCCATTAACTTCATTCTAATTATGGAGATCATCATAGGGTAAAACAAGTTGTAGCCACCTTATATGAGATAACAGATTTTAAACCTAAAATATGGGTACATCTGTCTCAGACATTTGTGCATATATTCTTATTAAATGTGGGGAAAATGTGGAGAAAGGGCACAATCAGCTGTGACCCAAACCTTCGTATTCAATAATGGTGGGATTTTGCGACAGCCTGTGTGACTTCATATTCTCGGTTTCTTTTGGGGTGTTTTTGAAAATCCTTTTCGGCTATGTGCTACTAATTGTAATGTTAAGATAGATACTGGGCTGAGTATGAACTTTTCTTTCCTACATCTTGCAGGAATCATAATTCTAATTTTCATGTCTAGGCTTAAAATAGGTTGAATGATAAAATTTAGTAGTTCATAGTAGTTGGTGCTAATGGAATTTTAAACGTGTTAAATCCTGGTTATGCTAGATTAAAAGCTGTGTTTTAAAATGTTAACTAACCATTTTGAATTAATATGTTTTAAACACTATACTTGAAATTCTGGTCTCCTTGTGAGTGTTGTGAGTGTTGCCATTCATTTAACAGTGTTTCACCTCACCTGTTTCCCTCATCTAAGCAGGACGTTACTGAGCAGTTTATGCTTCAGAGTCTAGAATTGCTGCATGCTCAGGACTCCTAGTAAAGTCCTTGTGATTACTGAATATTCATACCTCATAAATCAAAAAGGAGTTTATAGTTGGGTACTTTTACTATTAATAAGATGTTAATTTATTTTATTTGTTTAATCTAGTCTCTCTCTTTTTTGATATTTAGTCTGTGTTCACCTCTAGTGTTCTGGGTACCTTAGAATCTCTAAAGTCACCACAATAAAATCTCTTTTTCTCTTTCTTTACTCCAATCCCAAAGTTGGAACATTCTTACTATTAGTGTTTGATTAGGTTTTGCTATTCTGTTATAGCAGGAAGGCTAAAGCAGATAAACAGATTTTTATTTTCAGTTGACGAATGAGATTTGTTGGGATTCTTTCAATTAATAGTCTGGATGCCACCCTGCTTCCACTGAAGTTAAGAAGAGCTTGGCATAGAAATAAATGAAAATGTGATTTGGCTCTCTCTGCGTGTGTGGGTGTGTTTCGATTCATGCACGCACATGCCCTTTTGCAGCACTGACAAAAGAAGAAACACAGTTAATGATTGAGAAATGTTTTCTGTTTACTGTCCTTATTTAGAAAAAGCAAAACCTTCAGAAGCAGGTAAGATTTCCTGTATACCTTCTACCAGGTCATCCAGGGTTCTCTTTCATTCAACCATATAGACAGAAAAGAGGGGAATGAGTACTTGGTTATTTCAAGCCCCAGTTACAGAGAGTTATCATTGAAGAAGAGGAAACTTTAAATATCTGTTGGTTTTTTTAATGTCAATCCCAACTGGATTACAAATGTTTCTGATTCACGAGTTTTCAAACCATTCTTATACTATTTTCTTGGTTATGGTAGAAAACAGCTTAGTATTCACACACACAAACAAACTCTCTCTCACACACAAAAAACAAAATTGTCAGCATCATTAAAAAAAAGTATCAACATGGTCTACTACAGAACAACATCCACATCTCCATAATATTAAAAAAGCTGAGGAAATTCCCAGTTTTGTTGGGAATTTCCAGAATGGGAGGTGGTTCGCTATGTGGTCTATGATACTGCAGTGTCTTTTGAAAGATTGAGGTGATTGGGTAATGGTTCACACACACACACACACACACACACACACACACACACACACACACACACACACACACTGTCCTTAGTTCCTGCTGGGTTGTGGTTACCCTTTCTTGTGGAATTACATAAAACCCCTGGCCCAACAGGATTCATAAATTTAATACATTAAAATCTCCTAAGTACAAGGGAGAAAATTGCCATATCTGTCACAATGTTTGCACAATTAGTAACTGAATGTTTTGTTCTTTTCTTGCAGAGCAACTCCAGAAAGAAATTGGTATGCATTCTAATTTTTTTTCTCCTGAATTTTGTACTTTACCAGAATGAGACTCTGAGAATGAAATGAATACTTGGAGCACCCCGTCACCCCACTGTGACAGGTTCAGTCACAGAGATCCCCTTTGGATTGTCACCTTATGTGCTCAAATTACTTGTGAGCCATTTTCCCTGCCAACTTGGGACTCCAGAACCCTGTCTTGTTGAGCCAGACACACTAGCCTGCTGCAACACAGATCCAGGGTCTGGCCCACACCCTCAAAGCTGCAGACTTAACTGAAAATAGCTCAGGAGGTTACCTGTCTCCAGCGCTCAGACACCCAGTTCCCAATGGGATCCAAACCCCAAATACATTTATTTTACTCTGTATAAAGCTTATAGAGGGTAAATTTGTTAATTGTTCGCCCTCTATAACACTGATAGAGAGATATGCACAGCTGTTTGCTCCCCCTGGTATTAATCACTTACTCTGGGTATATTGATAAACAAAAGTGATTTTATTAAATATAAAAAGTGGGATTTAAGTGGTTTCAAGTAATAGACAGAACAAAGTAAATCACAAAGCAAAATAAAACAAAACACGCCACTCTAAGCCTAATACATTAAGAAACTGATTACAGGTAATATCTCACCCTCAAAGATGTCCCAATAAGCTTCTTTCTCAGACTAGAGTCCTTCCTAGTCTCGGCCCAATCCTTTCCCTGGTACAGTCCTTGTTAGTTCAGGCAGACATCTCAGGTAGTAAGCAGGGGTTTTCTCATGACTGGCAGCCCCCTTTGTCCTGCTCCATCCCCTTTCATAGCTTTGGCACAAGGCAGGAATATTTTGTCTGTGCTTGTCCCCACCCCCGCCTCATCAATAGAAAAGTACAATGATTAAGATGGATTCCAGTGTCATGTCACATGGTCACATGTCACTGTAAGACCCCTAGTCTCCATTCTTCCTGGGTTGGCCCACACATACACAGGAAGGTTTGCAGGTAAATAAACCATTTACAACCAATTGTCCTAGTCAATGGGAGTCATCAAGATTCTAAACCACCATTAATGGTCCACACTTTGCATAATTACAATAGGACCTCAGAGTTATACTTCATATTTCTAGCTTCAGATACAAGAATGATACATGCATAGGAATAGGAGGAATATATTCAGTAGGTTATAACCTTTGTTATGATACCTTACAAGAGACCTTTTGCATAATGCATATTCCAGTTACATCATATTCACACTCATATGCATATTTCCATAAAACATATGGAGTGCAACATCATGCCCACCTCCTTCTCTTTCTCAAATACACAAATGGCCCTGAGGATTGTGTACAATTAATTCCCCCATTCAAAAAAAGGCTAACAATTTCAATTTATCTTAGGAATGCAATCAGATCGATTACCTGATTGATTTTAGCTTTAAAGCTGGATACATAAAGCATGGAGACTTTGATTCTGGTATTATCTTTATTCTAACTGTGAAAATAAGCATGGGGTAAAACAAGTTATGGCTGTCTTATACGGAAAATAACTTTGAAACATAAAATACAGGTAATTCTTTCTCAGACATTTGTGCATAAATTTCCATTAAATTTATGGTTGTAATAATGAGGAGAGAGAACAAGTCACTTTGCCTTCTTATTCAGTGATGGTGGGATTTTGACACAGTCTGCGTGATTTATCAGCACAAGTCCTCTTGAAAGTCTGTGCTTTTCAATGATTTGGGTGTTTTAGAAAATCTTACTTATTGGCTATAAGCTACTAATGTAATGTTAAGGTTGATACTGTCGTGTGTATGAACTTTCCTTTCCTCTTTCTCTCTTCTCTCAGGAATCACATTTCAAACGTTCATGTCTAGACTTAGAAAATAGATTGAGTGATAAAATTTAGTAGCTGGTCGTGGTCAATGCTAATGTATTTTTAAAGGTGATAAATTTTGTCTATGCTAGATATTCAGTTGTGTTTTAAAACGTTAGCTAACCTATTTTAATTAATACATTTTAGTACACTATATATGAAATTCTGGTCCCGCTATGAGTGTTTCCATTGATTTCACCTATTTCCTCAGCTAAGCAGAATGTTACTGAGAAGTTTATGCATCAGAGTCTGGAATCGCTGCAGGCTTATGCTCCCCATAAAGTCCTTCTGACTGTTGAATGTTCAAGGTTCATAGAGCCATACCTCATAAATCAAGCAGGATGTTATAGTTGCGAACTTTTATTATTTATAAAATGCTAATTTCTATATTTGCTCAATCTAGTGTCTCTCTTTCTATCTCAATGTTTAGTCTGTTCTCACCACTAGGGTTTCTGGGTACTTTACAATTTCTAAAATTCATGACAATAAAATCTCTTTTTCTCTCTCTTTCTTCCAACCCCAAAGTGAGAATGTGCTTACTGCTAGTGTTTAATTTGGTGTCACTGTTCTGTTAGAGCAGGAAGGCTAAACTAGAGAAACAAGTTTATCTTTTCAGCTGAAAAATGTGATTTGTGGTGATTTTTTCAATCAGTAGAGTATGGCCCAGACCCTGCTATCACTGAAGTCAAGAAGAGCTTGGCATAGAAATCAATGTGACCATGATTTGGCTCTGTGTGTGTGTGTGTGTGTGTGTGTGTGTGTGTTTTCATAAGCATGCCCTTGTGCACCACTGACAAAAGAAGAAAAATGTTTTCTGTTTCCTTTCCTTTTTTAGAAAAAGCAAAACCTTCAGAAGCAGGTAAGATTTCCTACAAGCCATCTCCCACATCGTACAGGGATGCTCAGCAATATTGATAGAAAAGAGATGAAATAGCACTTGGTTATTTCTGACCCCAATTACAGAGAGTTGTGACTGAAAAAGAGGACATTTAAATATGTGTGGGCTTTTTTTTTTAACAAGGTCAATCCCAAATGAATTAAAAATGTTAATGAGTTGCTAGTTTTCAAAGCATTTTACTTTATTTTGTTGGTAATTGTAGAAAGGGGCCTAGTATTCACACACACAAACACACACACTCAAAACAGATTTGACAGCATCACTAAAACATGGGATTAATACGGCCTACTATACAACAACATCCCCATTTCAATAATATTAAAGGAGCTGGGGAAATTCCAATTTATGTTGGGAATCTCCAGAGTGGGGTGGGGTTCTCTATGTGTTTTGTGATACTGCAGAGTCTTTAGAAAGATTGAGGTGATTGGGTACTGGCTCCTATTGACTTCACTGGGAATTGGATGAAACCTAGAGAGGCCCGGGCAAGAAGGTCTTTGAGGAACCAGAAAACTCACGCATAAATTAATCTTTTCTGACAATTTTCATGTCTGTTTTTCAGAACATGGTGAACTGAGAACTCAAATAGGTAAGAAGAATGTCTTCTCACTTAATGAAGTAGACCACTACATAGTCCTCCTATTTCAGAACACAGCCAACACAGAAGTAACCAATAGAATGGTGGAAAACGGGGCCTATTTTCAAATGCTGATAACTTTGTGAAACAGCAACCGTTTGGGTGGAAAATGTCAAGCCTTTTTCTATGAACAAAGCAGATTTTTAAATATTTTTTTATGACTTTCTTTTCACTGAGAAGACTGTGACAATTCACTGTGTATCTACATTATTTTCTAAATGTTCTTAGTAGCCCTGAGGTCAACTTTTCTGAGGTTTAAATTTTGTACGTCAACTGCCTTCACTGATGAGTTTTGCTCCAGGACAGGAGGTTGATTTGGACTATTACAAGTTATGAGATTCTGAAAATCATTTGTGGAGTTTGAGGAGTAAGTTACTCAGCTAAACATTTCAGTTCAGTATTGGAGTGACGCATATGCAACTATCATAGCTTTGCATTAACTTTTCCATCACTAAAACAATTTGAGACAGGCCTGTATTGCTACTGTACTAGATACAGTCCAGCTACAGAGCTTCCTACTTAGCAAGGGACACACCAGATGTGGTCATCATATTTTTAATCCTCTGTTAGGTATGGTGGTGACCTTAAATAAGGTATTTTATACACAGTGCCACCTAGTCACTGAAAAGTATAATATAGTTGACTTTTCACTAAATCTCCCCCTTTAAGAGCTACATTCCTACCATTTACAAAATTTACACTCTCTCTCTAACTTTGAAGTTCACTATATATCATTTAATTAAGTTTCAGTGAATCATAGCAGTTTTCTAAAAAAGGGGAAAAGGAGAACCCAGTGAACTTCAGACTGGTCAACCTAACCTCAGTCTCTGGAAAAATCATGGAGCAGGTCCTCAAGGAAACCAGTTGGAAGTACTTGGAGGAGAGGAAGGAGAACAGGAACAGTCAACATGGATTCACCAAGGGCAAGTCATGCCTGGGGCACATGACTTATGAGGAGCAGCTGAGGGAACTGGGCTTGTTTAGTCTGCAGAAGAGAAGAGTGACGGGGGATTGGATAGCAGCCTTCAACTACCTGAAGGGGGGTTCAAAAGAGGATGGAGCTCGGCTGTTCTCAGTAGTGGCAGATGACAGAACAAGGAGCAATGGTCTCAAGTTGCAGTGGGGGAGGTTTAGGTTGGATATTAGGAAACACTATGTCACTAGAAGGGTGGCGAAGCACTGGAATGGGTCACCTAGGGAGGTGGTGGAATCTTCATCCTTAGAGGTTTTCAAGGCCCGGCTTGACAAAGCCCTGGGTGGGATGATTTAATTGGTGTTGGTCCTGCTTTGAGTGGGGGATTGGACTAGATGACCTCTTGAGATCTCTTCCAACCGTAATCTTCTATGATTCTAATTACACAATCACAATTCATAACAGCTTGCTCATCTGGTTGTCCATTAGTAGCAATGACTGGCTGTGTGTGGTCTAGAATCCTTGAGTCATTTTCTTTTTATATCTTTGCCATGTGTAGAGTTTGCTGTGTTGATTATTTTTTGTAAGGAACAAACTATAGATGCTCATGGATTTTGTTGATCTCTCCACTATTGTTCTCAATCACATACTATCTAGGTACTGAATTCTTTTTCTTTACCACAGCTGGATCTTTCCTTCTATATTCTCCATCCAATGAGACACACACACGGTCACCAGGTTCTAGTCCCAGAAGGTCTCAGAGTGACATGTGTTGTAAAAATGTCCATACGCTCTTTTAGCCTTTCTATCAAATTTCACTGTGCTCTTCATGTATGGCACTTTGGCAACTGTTCCAAAGTTACAACAGTCATACGGAGTTGTCTTCCCTTGTGCATCTAGGCATTTGTCCCTCTTAGCTTGAGAGTTCTCTCTCCTTGCCTCAGGGGTCTTATGGTAATAGCTTTTAGCATTCCTGATGCATCTGTTAACAACTTCTAAGCTAATTTCTTGATTTTCAGGTTTGGTCAGTTATTTCTGGTTTTTCTGTCTCACTAGCTCAGACTTCTTTGCTATTTGAATAGCTGTGTATAGGGTTAGGTCTCTTTTATCTGAAGCTGCTGCAAAAGCGTTTTGTCTGTAACCGTATAACCAGCCTCTATCTGATATTTTCACGTTTTGCATTCACAATATCAGCCTATCTATTCAGAGTTCTTATAAAACATTAAATATTTTCCCCTGGTTCCTAACTTCTCTGGTGGAAATATGCTTTTTCATAAACCACATTTCTTTGAGGGGTAAGGTATACATAATAAATAGCCAAAACTCTTACATAGTCATCTTTCTGACAGTCTTTAATACAGTAAAAGGATTTAAAGATATGCTCTGCCAGCTTCCGCATAGCATAAAGTAAAGAAAATACCTGTGTATCTCTTGTTTCCTTATGAAGGTTTTTTACATTTTGAAATCTTGCAAAACACTGCTTCCAGTCTGTCCATTCTGAAGGTTTGTCAAAGCTCAAATTCTCTGGGGCATTGAAGAGTGGCATATGGATGAGATAATACAACATTTTTTGGTGTTCCTTCTGTCTCCAACCTTCTGTTTTCATAGATTCATAGATTCTAAGACTGGAAGGGACCTCGAGAGGTCATCGAGTCCAGTCCCCTGCCCGCATGGCAGGACCAAGTACTGTCTAGACCATCCCTGATAGACATTTATCTAACCTACTCTTAAATATCTCCAGAGATGGAGATTCCACAACCTCCCTAGGCAATTTATTCCAGTGTTTAACCACCCTGACAGTTAGGAACTTTTTCCTAATGTCCAACCTAAACCTCCCTTGCTGCAGTTTAAGCCCATTGCTTCTTGTTCTATCCTTAGAGACTAAGGTGAACAAGTTTTCTCCCTCCTCCTTATGACACCCTTTTAGATACCTGAAAACTGCTATCATGTCCCCTCTCAGTCTTCTCTTTTCCAAACTAAACAAACCCAATTCTTTCAGCCTTCCTTCATAGGTCATGTTCTCAAGACCTTTAATCATTCTTGTTGCTCTTCTCTGGACCCTTTCCAATTTCTCCACATCTTTCTTGAAATGCGGTGCCCAGAACTGGACACAGTACTCCAGCTGAGGCCTAACCAGAGCAGAGTAGAGTGGAAGAATGACTTCTCATGTCTTGCTCACAACACACCTGTTAATACATCCCAGAATCATGTTTGCTTTTTTTGCAACAGCATCACACTATTGACTCATATTTAGCTTGTGGTCCACTATAATCCCTAGATCCCTTTCTGCCGTACTCCTTCCTAGACAGTCTCTTCCCATTCTGTATGTGTGAAACTGATTTTTTCTTCCTAAGTGGAGCACTTTGCATTTGTCTTTGTTAAACTTCATCCTGATTAACTCAGACCATTTCTCCAATTTGTCCAGATCATTTTGAATTATGACCCTGTCCTCCAAAGCAGTTGCAATCCCTCCCAGTTTGGTATCATCCGCAAACTTAATAAGCGTACTTTCTATGCCAATATCTAAGTCCTTAATGAAGATATTGAACAGAGCCGGTCCCAAAACAGACCCCTGTGGAACCCCACTCGTTATGCCTTTCCAGCAGGATTGGGAACCATTAATAACAACTCTCTGAGTATGGTTATCCAGCCAGTTATGCACCCACCTTATAGTAGCCCCATCTAAATTGTATTTGCCTAGTTTATCGATAAGAATATCATGCGAGACCGTATCAAATGCCTTACTAAAGTCTAGGTATACCACATCCACAGCTTCTCCCTTATCCACAAGACTCATTATCCCATCAAAGAAAGCTATCAGATTGGTTTGACATTATTTGTTCTTTATAAATCCATGCTGGCTGTTCCCTATCACCTTACCACCTTCCAAGTGTTTGCAGATGATTTCCTTAATTACTTGCGCCATTATCTTCCCTGGCACAGAAGTTAAACTAACTGGTCTGTAGTTTCCTGGGTTGTTTTTATTTCCCTTTTTATAGATGGGCACTATATTTGCCCTTTTCCAGTCTTCTGGAATCTCTCCCGTCTCCCATGATTTTCCAAAGATAATAGCTAGAGGCTCATATACCTCCTCTATTATCTCCTTGAGTATTCTAGGATGCATTTCATCAGGCCCTGGTGACTTGCAGGCATCTAACTTTTCTAAGTGATTTTTAACTTGTTCTTTTTTTTATTTTGTCTGCTAAACCTACCCCCTTCCCATTAGCATTCACTATGTTAGGCATTCCTTCAGACTTCTCGGTGAAGACCGAAACAAAGAAGTCATTAAGCATCTCTGCCATTTCCAAGTTTCCTGTTACTGTTTCTCCCTCTTCACTAAGCAGTGGGCTTACCCTGTCTTTGGTCTTCCTCTTGCTTCTAATGTATTGATAAAAAGTCTTCTTGTTTCCTTTTATTCCTGTAGCTAGTTTGAGCTCATTTTGTGCCTTTGCCTTTCTAATATTGCCCCTGCATTCCTGTGTTGTTTGCCTATATTCATCCTTTGTAATCTGTCTTAGTTTCCATTTTGTATATGACTCCTTTTTATTTTTTAGATCATGCAAGATTTCGTGGTTAAGCCAAGGTGGTCTTTTGCCACATTTTCTATCTTTCCTAACCAGCGGAATAGCTTGCTTTTGGGCCCTTAATAGTGTCCCTTTGAAAAACTGCCAACTCTCCTCAGTTGTTTTTCCCCTCAGTCTTGATTCCCATGGGACCTTATCTATTAGCTCTCTGAGCTTACCAAAATCTGCCTTCCTGAAATCCATTGTCTCTATTTTGCTGTTCTCCCTTCTACCCTTCCTTAGAATTGCAAACTCTATGATTTCATGATCACTTTCACCCAAGCTGCCTTCTACTTTCAAATTCTCAACGAGTTCCTCCCTATTTGTTAAAATGTGTGCAGTTCTGGTCTCCCATGTTTAAAAAAGATGAACTCAAATTGGAACGGGTGCAGAGAAGGGCCACTAGGATGATCAGAGGAATGGAAAACCTGTCGTATGAAAGGAGACTGAAGGAGCTCAGGTTGTTTAGTCTGACAAAACGAAGGCTGAGGGGGGATATGATTGCTCTCTTTAAATATATCAGAGGGATAAATACAAGGGAGGGAGAGGAATTATTCCAGCTTAGTACTAATGTGGACACGAGAATGAATGGATATAAACTGGCCGTGGGGAAGTTTAGGCTTGAAATTAGACAAAGGTTTCTGACCGTCAGAGGGGTGAAATATTGGAACGGCCTTCCAAGGGAAATGGTGGGGGCGAGGGACCTGTCTGGTTTTAAGATTAAGTTAGATAAGTTTGTGGAGGGAATGGTTTAATGGTAAAACATATTAGCTGAGGAATACCGAGCAATGGTAGGTAAATAGTATAATGGCTAACAAGGGTCAGGCTGGAGACTCTTGCCTACATGCTCGGGGTCTTACTGATTGCCATATTTGGGGTCGGGAAGGAATTTTCCTCCAGGGTAGATTGGCAGAGGCCCTGGAGGTTTTTCGCCTTCCTCCGCAGCATGGGGCAGGGATCGCTAGCAGGAGGATTCTCTGCCAATTGAAGTCACTAAAACACAGGATTTGGGGACTTCATCAGCAGAGTCAAGGGAAGGGTAGGGACGGTTTTGTGGCCTGCAACATGCAGGGGGTCAGACCAGATGATCATAATGGTCCCTTCTGACCTTAAAGTCTATGAGTCTATAAGTCTAGAACAGCTTCCCCCCAGTAGCTTTTTCAACCTTCTGAAATAAAAAGTTGTCTGCAATGCAGTCCAAGAATTTGTTGGATAGTCTGTGCCCCGCTGTGTTATTTTCCCAACATATATCCGGATAGTTGAAGTCCCCCATCAGAACCAAATCTTGGGCTTTGGATGATTTTGTTAGTTGTTTAAAAAAAGCCTCATCCACCTCTTCCACCTGGTTAGGTGGCCTGTAGTAGACTCCTAGCATGACATCACCCTTGTTTTTTACCCCTTTTAGCCTAACCCAGAGACTCTCAACACTTCTGTCTCCTATGTCCATCTCTACCTCAGTCCAAGTGTGTAAATTTTTAATATATAAGGCACACCTCCTCCCTTTTCCCCCTGTCTATCCTTCCTGAGCAAGCTGTACCCATCCACACCAACATTCCAATCATGTGTATTATCCCACCAAGTTTCAGTGATGCCAACAATGTCATAGTTGTATTTATTTATTAGCACTTCCAGCTCTTCCTGCTTATTACCCATACTTCTCGCATTTGTATATAGACATCTAAGATACTGGTTTGATCTTTCCTCCCAGTTTTGTCCTGACCCTCCTTTCTCTCTGCCAATATAGCCCACACTCCCTCTCGTTTCCGACCCATCTCCCAGGTCTCCATGTTCCCCACTTACCTGTGGGCTTTGCTCACCTGTCCCCGTCGAACCTAGTTTAAAGCCCTCCTCTGGTTTTAGTTAGGAACACCATGTCATGTTCCTTTCGTAGATAGGGATTGTCCCCAAGGCTTTCTTCTGAGTCAGGAACACAAGAGATGCACCAAATTCCTTTCTCTACCCCACCTGCTAGGAGATCCAGACACAGGATCCTGGAAGCCTAAACTCAACTTCTCTGGTGGGAGGGAGAAGTATATTAACCCCGCAACCCCATAGGGGTATCCTTTTGTTGCCCACGCACTGAGTCAAGGGCAGAAGAATCTCCTCTGCCACCCGGCTCAGGTTCCTTTACATTTTCACAGCCCATCAGGCAGTCAGAGGCTCCCTCACTGTAGTTACCTTGGTTATCGCCAAACATCTGTCATATACTTCACTTGGGCATTTCCCACCCAGGGGTGTTCGTCACAGATTGGGTAGTGCACTGCAGCTGCCTCAGTGTCCCTACTTTTGACTGGAGACACTGCCACCCCCATTGTACTGCCCCTTGGTCCCTGGTGATGGCAGGCAGAGTCATTATTTCCCTGATCTAGGCTGTAGGACTCAGAGAATTCCCCTTCATGTCAGTAAGTCTTGTCCCTCCCTTGGAGAAGGATGCAGGTCCAACCCCTCTTTCCTCCAGTGTTTGTCTGCATACACTGGAGGTGGAACTTGACTCCTCTTGGATACTGGCGGGGGCATCCCACACCATCCACCTTCCCCCCATCAGTCACTCCATTTGCGTTTTGGCTGACACAATCCCATGCAGGACTAGAGCTAATTGAGGAGGCCTAATCACCCCCTTTGCTTTCAAACCCATCATATCATTCCACAAAAGCAAATAATAGGGACTACCTGACAATATGCCTACAGCCAGTGTTATACCAATAGAATAAAAACCAGCAGGATCTTATTAAGAGGGATAAGGCAAAGATGCCACATTTATTGTAAATATATTGATAGAGCAAAAGATAAGTAAACAACGTTGTTTGACTACTTATTCCTAACACATACACACACACACACACACACACACACACATATTCATTCACACAATCATTCATTCAAGTTCTGTATAGGTGTTATAATTACCAGCCTAGAAGTTGCTCATGCCAAGTTACTAGCCAGGTATCTTGGTAATGAGAATGGAGTGGAGTCTGCGTCAGGTGCACCTGATACTCCTGGAGGTTGGCAGCAGAACCAGAGACTCAAAATCATCAGTCTTTAGAGTCCATTCTTATAGGAATTAATTCCTATGTTAGTCTATGGGAGCTGTTTCATCCTGCTGTTGCTGACTCAATCAGCAAATGGCACATTCCTGTCCAAAGTGGCACATTCCTGGTGACTCCACACTGTCCAAAGTTTGTGTTTCTCATCCTTCCAGGTGATGGGGTGGATCCCAGTTTACACCCTCCCTGTGTTGTCTGGTCATCCACTTGACACATTCTTCGGCCGATGGATACTCCCTATCTAGGCTGGCACCTCTCTAACCATTCATGGACATCAAGCATTGATCAACATACATTCCATATCTTAACCATATTTTAATTTACTATCTCCACCACTTTCGGGGTGTGTGCTAATTCATTTGAGACTCCCGGCCCTTTAATCACAGAGGGTGGGAGTCTGTTCCTAGGAGCCGTTGCTGTTACAATGAAGTGAAAGTCACTTAACAGCTTATAGTGTTTGTTTACATTGTATCAATTACTTCAAGAATAAAGTCAATTAACTTGTTTGTAAGTTTTACATAGTAATAAAGTATCTTTCATAGGATAGATACAATCAATGGTTTCTACAGACAGTAGCTTACAAGTTTTAACAGAAGACCCAAGAGATTTTTGTACTTGGTGAAACTGTTGGATTTTAAAGTGTGGGGCACAAATTATGAGGGGTCACTGTCACTTGGGGGAATCACTGTTAGTACCTTCTTTACTATCCCTACACCAGCACCCTGACCCTTTATTGGTCCATATAGAAATCTGTGTTGTAGGCAGAGTGAAGGCTTTTACACCAGAAATTTTAATCTGCAATACATGCCCTGGGAGCATTTGATGGGGTTCCATGACATGGGGCTTAACTATAGTCTTAGCTGTCCCTGTATCTCTCCATCCAATAAATGCCTCCCCACTTTCCTCTCTCATGGTCAGTCAAATGGATATGCACCCAGGAGGGTGCAGCACAATCTTTAGGCAGTGGTTGTTCTTCAAGAGTTTGCACATGTCCATTCCGATATAGGTGTGTGCATACCCCAAGCACAGCTGTTGGAGACTTTTCCCCTAGTGGTATCCGTTGGCTCAGTTCTGGTGCCCCCTGGCTCCATGCACTCATAGTGTCAGTATAAGCGGGCCTCACCAAGCCTGCATTCCTCAATTCCTTCTTACCATCTATGCGGCTATTGGAACTCCCCCTCTTTGCCTTGAGCAAAGCATTTTAGTTGTTTTCCATTGGTTTTTGCCTCAAGTGTTTGGAAGAGGGTCACAGAAAAGAGCACTGCCACATTTGTTGGGAATTTAAGCCCCACACACAGATGGACAGAACAGTGAGACTGAAAGTGTTCCTCATGGAGTCAGCACTGAGACCTGCCTTGGAGCTGAGATTGGACTCAGTGCTGAGTACTTTGGTGTCAGTGCACAGCACTCTGCCGGCCGCTAAGAGCTCTCAGCACCGTTCCTCCTCACCAGTGCCAAAGAAGAAACACCAAGTTCACTGGGAGAAGACCCGCTCTCCAGCACTAAAGGGAGAAAAGTGGGCAGAACAGGATAGCGTGAGGCCCGTGCCACGCCGCTCTCCCTCCCCAGCACCGTGGCAACCACCAACAGCAACATCAGTGCTGGCACCACAGACTCCAGGAGGAAATGATCAACCAGTTGGCCAGCACCAGGCAGACCAGTTCACGGTACCATTGACCCCAGAAGCCTTTGCAGCCACTAAGAACTTGATGACGTTACCGGTACAGAGCCCGACTGGGAGACAGGATGTGGCACCACCGGCACCACCCAGAGGCACCAAGGCATAGACCAGCTTCAGGCTTGTCTCAAGACCAGCCTACAAGGGGAAGCCTCCTTTCATTGCCTCACCAGAGATGTCCCTGAGGCATCTATCTCCAGCACCAGGAGGCTCGTCTCTGTCATGGTCACCGCAGTCTTCCAACTCCTCCTCCTCCTCAGGTTTGGACTCGGGATCTGACTTCTCAAGAAGCCGGCACCGACAAGAGGATCCCCATCAATCCCCACATCCAACTTTGTCTTTGGGGGCTCTGGGAACAGGGATGACCCAGATTGCCTGGACCATGGGCCTGTGGGGTACGGCACCTCTACAGTGGCCCTTTTGGAACCCTTGGGGGTTTCCCCTTGGCCAAGACACCAGCTCACAGTGCTCCTATTTGGTGCACTTGGAGACTATTGTGGCACCAGGGGTGTACTGAGAAACTCCAAAGCTGATCTCCAGTACTGATACCAGAGCAGGTCCCCACACCAAACCCAGCACCAAACCAGGACTACTCCCCGGTACCAGAGTTGGCACCAGAACAAGTACTGGTCTCCAAGGTCAGGCTCCTCAGGGGGAGGTTGTATTGGAGGCTATGGCAGCACATGCCTCCTCCTCCTCTTCTCCAGAGGACGAGCTGATGCTCAAAAGGTCCTCCCCACTGCAGGATGACTTAAGAGCCCACCAAGATTTACTAAAGCAGGTGACCTCTAATCTAGGGTTGCAGATGGAGGTCGTCCGGAATCACACAACTGAAACCGACAGCAGATTTTGTTCCTTTGCCCCCAACTATGAAAAAACATGACCCAATTAGACAAAATATAGGGTCCTATTTTTCAGTGTTTATTTCAGAAAAAAACCTTCCTGTAGATATAACTTTGTGAGAGTAAGGGGACTTACTCTATACTTAAACTGAGAGCAAAATTGTCCCCAAGGTTTTATATTTGGAGTGCTTTTATTCTGATTATGTATGGAATACTTTAGTAATATATTTCGCAAAACAACCTTTACTATTAGTTTTCCCAGTGAAAAGAATAAAAATAAAAAAGGAATATGTAAAAATGTAGTGTTCTTTTGGAATCTGAAACCTTGATGAAAACAGTAAGTTCTTCTTCAAGTGCTTGTTCATGTTCAGTCCAATCAGGTGTGTGCGGGTGCACATGCACGGTGTCCAGAAGATTTTTCCCATAGCAGCATCCATTGGGTAGGTCTAGGTGCCCCCGGGAGTCGTGCCTTCATGGCGCTCAATATAAAGCCCTGCCAACCCACCACCCCTTCAGTTTCTTCTTACCACCAGTGACGGTTGGCTGGAACTTCCTGTAGCCCTTGCTTACCAAGGGCATTCTGCAGTTCTTTGTATATAGTTTACCTTAGTTGTTAGTAATTAGAAATTAGAGTTGTTGGGGTCCCACCCCCATTTTGACTCCCCGGAGCTGTGGTATGCCACGGTCCCTGGGGTTTAAAAACTGTGTGACCTGCGTGAAGCACATGCCAAAGAGTGATCCACACTCCTTGTGCTTACGGTGCCTAGGGGAGGGTCACCAAAAGGATCGCTGTAAGATCTGCCACAAATTCCACCTTAGAACTCTTAAAGAAAGGGAACAGCAGCTTAAGGTGAGGCAGCTTTATGCCCCCATTCAGACCCAGGCTCCTAACACATCCTCCTCGACGTGGAACAGCCTGGTGCTGTTGTCAAGCTTGGCGCCTATAAAAGACTCGTCCCAGGATGCTTGACACCGGCACTGCACCTCCCGAGGCCCAGCAGAGAGCAGGCACCAATCCCACTCACCGGTGCCTCGGAAGAAAAAGAAGCCGGACAGTCACTCATCTCCAGCTAAATCCAGAGAAGTGAGACCCCGGGCAGGCCACAGCTCCAGATCCCCTACTGGGGCCGCATTGACTCCTGCCCAGGTGAGGCAATTGAGTCCACCCCCCCCCCCAATGGTCACCGGTCCCTACAGGCCCGCAGCTACAGCTCCCTTCGATGCCGGAAGCTTTCGAAGCTGCTCGGGACCTGCTGCACCTTCAGTGCTGGCGGTCCCACCACGCCCCCAGTTGCAGTCAAGCGGGAAGCTGGCAATGATGTCCAGGCACTCCCCCTCTCCATGTCCTTTGGCACTGGCTCACTTGGTCAGAGAACCTACTAATTCCCCAAGCTCTCGACGCTCAAGGCACCGAAGCTCTGCTCCTCCGTGGTCTTCAGTCTCAGAGAACTCAGAGTCTGACTCCTACAGATCTAGGAGGAATAGGAGCTGAATATCAAGGTCAGGGAGAGACAGGAGTGAGCCCCAAGCATGGCCACTGCAGTGGCAGAATTCACCGAAAGCCAAAGGTGGCCTCATGCCTATCCTGGACCTGTGAGAACTCAACAAGTTCATGAAGAAACTCAGGTTCCACATGGTCTCCATGGCCTCCATCATCTCCTCACTAGATCCAGCAGACTGGTATGACGCCCTCGACTTGAAGGACGCATATTTTCAAATTGCAATCACTCATCCCCACAGGAAGTACCACAGGTTTGTGGTCAACAATACTCACTACCAATTTACCATCCTCCCGTTCAGCCTGTCAGCAGCACCTTGAGTCTTCACCAAGTGCATGGCAGTCATCACCACATTCTTATGAAGGCACCAGGTACAGGTATTTCCATACCTCGATGACTGGCTGATCAAAGGCTGCTCCAGGACCCAAGTGGAAGCTCAGGTCAGATTCATCAGAGCCACCTTCAGCAGCCTGGGTCTACTTCAAAATGAAGCAAAATTGACTCTGTCTCCCATCCAGAGGATAGAGTTCATAAGGGCAGTACTGGACTCGACCTAAGCCAGGGCACACCTGCCAGAGGCAAGGTTTCAGGCCCTGAATGATAGAATTCAAGGCCTCAGACAGTTCCCTACCACTACATTGAGGAACTACCTGAAACTCAGACACATGGCTGCCTGTACCTACATGGTGCAGCACGCCAGACTCATGCTTTGACCACTTCAGTCGTGGCTTGCGTTAGTGTATCGTCCAGCACAGAACAGGTTGGACAGGATCGTGATCTTGCCTCGCCTGGTCCTCGACTCCCTTCTGTGGTGGATCGATGCGCAGCAGGTGTGCTCAGGGGTTCCCTTTGCTGCCCCACAGCTGTCTATGTCTTTGGTGATGGACGCATCAGGCTTGGGCTGGGGAGCTCATCTGGGAGAACGCAGGACTCAAGGCCCCTGATTACAAGCAGATCTGGGTCTCCATATCAGTGTCAGAGAGCTGAGAGCGGTGTGCCTAGCATGCCAGACCTTCTCTCCTTACCTAACTGGACAATGTGCATCAATCATGATGGACAATACAACACCAATGTTCTATATCAACAAACGGGGGTGCATGCTCCTCTCCCCTGTGCCAGGAAGCCCTCATGCTTTGGGACTTCTGTGTAGAACATTCTATTCACCTGCAGGTGTCAGACTTCCCTGGGGTACAGAACATGCTGGCAGACCACCTCAGCAGGTCGTTTCACAGCCACGAGTGGTCCCTTCGCCCGGATGTCACAATTTCAATGTTCCAGAGGTGAGGTTTCCCCCGATAGACCTTTTCACCACGTGACGCAACAGGAAGTGCCAGCAGTTCTGCTCCTTCCAGAATCACAGCCTGGGTTCCAGCGCGGATGCATTCCTCCTACTTTGGGAAGGTTCTCTCCTATATGCCTTTCCAACGAATACTGCTCGTCACAAGGTGCTCCTCAAGATCCTCAGAGATTGAGCTCAGGTCATACTGATAGTACCATCAGCACTGGTACACATCTCTCCTAGATATGTCCGTGGGAGCCCCGATTACCCTGCCGCTCTTCTCGGACCTTCTCACACAAGATCACAGACGTCTCCAACACCCGTACCTCCAGTTGCTTCATCTCACGGCATGGAAGCTCTATGGTTAAATCTGTTGGCGCTTTCTGTTCAGACCAGGTTAGACAGGTCCTCCTTGGCAGTAGGAAACCCTCTATGAAAGACACATACCTTGCAAAGTGGAAGAGATTTTCAATCTGGTTGGCGCAGCACCATTCACCCCCAACACCAACTTCAGTGCTGCTCATTCTGGACAACCTCCTCCATCTGAAGCCGGACGGTTTCTTGTTTTCTTCAATAAGGGTGCACTTAGCCGCCATCTTGGCCTTCCACCCAGGTGTCAGGGCCGCTCTGTGTTTGCTAACCCCATGGTCAGCCGATTCCTAAAAGGGCTCAACAGGCTATAGCCTAACATCAGCCTGTCCATCAGCTGGGACCATCAGAAGTCCATCAGTCTGTCCCTGACTGGGACCTCAACTAGGTCCTTTCTAGGCTCATGGCCCCCGCCCTTTGAACCCTTAGCAACATGCTCCCTGCTCTACCTCTCTTACAAAGTGGTGTTCCTGGTAGCAATAACCTCAGCCAGGAGAGTGTTTGAGCTCAGGGCCCTAACATCAGACCCTCCCTACACCGTGTTCTATAAGGACAAGGTTCAGCTCAGGCCTCACCCTGCTTTCCTCCCGAAGGTTGTGTCACAGTTTCACGTCGACCAGGACATCTTTCTTCTGGTATTCTACCCTAAGCCTCATTCCAGTGGCAGGGAGCAGAGACTCCACTCTCTGGATGTCCTCAGGGCGCCGGCCTTTTACAATCGAGAGAACAAGACCGTTCAGAAAATCAGTCCAGTTATTCATGGCTATGGCAGACAGGATGAAAGGTCAGCCTGTGTCATCCCAATGCATCTTGTCATGGATAGCGTCCTGTATTCGTGAGTGCTACAACCTGGCAGATGGTCCTGCACCTCCGAACACTGCACACTCCACCAGGGTGCAGGCTTCATCTACAGCGTTCCTGGCTCAGGTTCCCACTCAGGGAATCTGCAGAGCGGTGACGTGGTCCTCCATACACACTTTCGTCAAGCACTATGCGATTACCCAGCAGGCCAGAGACGATGCAGCCTTCGGATGAGCAGTACTCCAATCAGTTGACAACTCCGACCCTGCCTCCTGAACTTGGGCTTGTGAGTCACCTGATTGGAATGGACATGAACAAGCACTCGAAGGAGAAAAAACAGTTACTCACCTTCTTGTAACTGTTGTTCTTCAAGATGTGTTGTCAATATCCATTCCAATACCCACCCTCCTTCCCCTCTGTTGGAGTAGCCGGCAAGAAGGAACTGAACGAGTGGCGAGTCAGCAAGGGTCTATATTGAGCACCATGAAGGGGACACCCAGGCCAACCTGACGGATGCTGCTATGGGAAAAATCTTCCAGCCATGATGCATGTGCACACGCACACACCTGATTGGAATAGACATGAACAACACATCTCGAAGAACAACTGTTATGAGAAGGTGAGTAACCGTTTTTACCATTGAATTCTGAGTACTTACATTCACCCAGCACAGAGGTTTAAAAGGAAAATTCAATTGTTTTGAACTAAAAACCTTTTGAAAACTATACCTTAACCAATCATTTTACTCAAATTTAACTAACCAATCCTAACACATTGTAACATGGTTATCTAATCAATTATATCCCACCACCTTAATTGGTTTACACCCAACAAAATTAATTATACAGCAGACAGAAACAATCACAGAACCAGACAGATTATACAGACAAACAATAGGGAAGTGGAGACTACAGTGATAGAACAATACAGAAATTAGTATTTCACATCCCAGCTATTGATAAGTGAGTCCTTGCCAGACAGGATGCTATCAAACTAAGTTTCCTTTTACATCTTCTAGGCTCTTCCCTTTCTCTGGAGGTGATAGGAATATCAAGACAGGATTGTATACCTAACAGCCCAATAGCACCTTATTTCAATGCGATTAGTTTGGAATGTAAGGATATGACCATACACTTCCCAGTTTATGGCTGGCCTCTGCTGCTTAGCTGAAGGCCTTAGCCTAAGAACAAGGCCTCAGACTATCACAGTAAGAGAAGGCCCTTACACAGACAGACAGTGATTTTGATTCTGTCTTTTATACACCTCTATAACTAGCTAAGTGATAAGAATACACCTAAATTCTTAAAGTATAGGCCTTTGCAGATATGCCTGAATATCTATATATCTTAACACCAGTCACTAAAACTGTTCCAGACAGGCCTGTCATGCTACCGTACTAGATATGGTCTAACTACAGAGCTCCCCTTTTAGCGAGGTACACACCAGATGTGGTCATCATAAGATCCTTTAATGTTCTGCCAGGTATTGGGGAAGTTAGCTTAAATAAGTTAATTTACTTACAGTGCCACCTAGTCGCTGAAAGGTACATCTCCCCCTTGAAGTTCAACATTCCTGCCATTTACAGAATTTACTCTCTCACTATTTTTGAAGTTCACTATGTATCAGTCTCAAGTGTCTCTGAATCATACCAGTTTTCTAATTATACATGCAGAATGCATAGCAGCTTGGTCATCTGGCTGTCCATTAGTGTCAGTGAGTGTCTGTGGGGTCTTCTTCATGTTCTGTCTTCACCATCTGTAGAGTTTCCTGTGTTGATTTTTCTTTCTAAGGAACAAACTGTAGATGTCGATCTCTTCTTTTGAACTCTCCACTGTTGGTCTCGATCACATATCATGTGGTTGCTGAATTCTTTTTCTTCCGTTCCTTTATTAAGCTTGTTTATAATTCAAAATGATGTAAACATTTGTTCCAGTCTGTCCATCGTGAAGGTTTGTCAAAAAGCTTCAGTTCTCTGTGGCATTGTAGAGTGGCATGTTGATGAGATCGTGCAACCTTTCTTCTTGTTCCTTCTTTTTGCAACTGTTTGTTTTCCCCTGGTTGAGTTCTCCTCTGCCACTAGTTTATTTCTGACACGTCATGTCCAGTGCCAGATTTGGACTGGCCACATGTCTTCCTTCTGACCCAGGTACACACCACATGTGTTCATCATAAGATCCTTTCACGCTCTGCCAGGTATGGCTCAGGTTAGTTTAAATAAGGTATTTTGCACACCATGCCAATTACTGGCTGAATAGTATAATACAGTTGAACAGTCCATTACAAGGCATGGAAATTCAGGTTCTAGTAAAAATCATCTTCTTCCTTTGACTGTTTCACCCATTAAAATGCCTGCAGCTCATAGGAAAGTGTGCTGGAGTGGGAATCAAGAGACCCAGCTGAGGAAATAGTGTCAACTTGAAATCTATATAGGCCTGTAAATCATGACTGGCACCCAATTTACAGTTGTGTTCCTGATATCTGTCACAGAGTACGCTGCTTAGAAGTCACTAGTTACATCAATAGAAAACAGGAGTATGTGAGAGAAGAATTAGACCTAACTGCTATTTAGATAGCTAAATCATAATATTAATATCAATAATAGTAATAATATTGATTAATTTCAACTCTAGATGAGTAAATTATGACTAAACTATTTAATTGGAAGGGCTTAATTCTCCTTATTATGGGGCAGTGGTTGACATTACAGGAGTAAAAAAAAATGCCTAAAACTTATTCTAATGCATTCAGTATGATCTTATACTTCTATAATCTTATACCCCAGTCTTGCAAGTGGGTCTGTGAAGGTGGACACTTTTGTCTACACAAATCCCCACTGACATCAGTGAGGATCCAGTCAGTCAAACATCTGCACATGTGCATTTATTTACAGGACTGGGGACTTATCAAGAACCACAACAAAAAAATGAAATAGTGATAGACACAAGGAGCTCGGTCTATTTGGCTTAACAAAGCAAAGGGTAAGAGGTGGCTTGATTTTCTATAAGTAGCTACGTGGAAAATAAATATTTAATACTGGGCTCTTCAATCTAGCAGAGCAAGGTGTAACATGACCCAATGGCTGGAAGTTGAAGGTAGGGAAATTCAGGCTGGAAATAAGGCATACATTTTTACACTGAGGGTAATGAACCATTGCAACAATTTACCAAGGGTGATGAGAGATTCTCAATCACTGACAATTTTTAAATGAAGATTGGATGTTTTTCTAAATGATCTGCTCAAGGAATTATTTCTGGGAAGTTATATGGCCTTTGTTGTTATACAGGTGTCTTCTGGCTTTAGATTCTATTAATCTATTAATTTTAAAAAGGTGGATTCTTCTTTGAGTGATTGCACATATTGATTCTACTGTACATGTGTGTGTGCACCTCGTGCAGAGATGCTGGAGATTTTTTTCCCCTCAGTGGTACCTGTCAGGGTGGCTTGAGCATACTCTTACTATGTGCGAGTATAAGAGGCCAGAGCCACCTTGGACCTCCTCAGTTCCTTCTTACTGCCAGTGATGGTTCATGGAGCGACTTCACATATGTTTATTCAAGTGCCTTCCTCACTCATTGTAAATAATTGTGCTTAATTATTGTTTGTTGTTGGGTAGTTGCTTATATAACTTAGTGTTAGGTTTCTGTTTTTCTTTGACTTTTCTTCTTCTTTTTTTCTCCTTTGGAACAATTTCTTTTGTTTCAGTATTGAGTTTGAATTCAATGGGAGGGGTAGAGAATGTTCTGTCAACAAAATCAGCAGAGTTGAGTACCAGTATTGAAGAGACCACACCAGTGCTATAAGGATAAGACAAGCATGATCCTTTTTTATTTTGGATATGACTCTGGGGAGCAAAGGAATTGGAGGGAAGGCACAAAGAAGCGTTTGCTTGCAATCCTTGAATAATTTGTCCTAGAATTTAGCAATGTTCCCCAGTTCACGTAGCCATATTGACTCAGGGGTGCCTACTGGATTGTGATCCTGAGTTGTAGGTCCCCGAAGGAATAACATTTATGATCGAACAGGTCTACTCTTTTTGAGTCTTTGTTCTTAGATGTGAAGGCTTGCTGTAAGAACAGTAGGACAATGGAACAGGCTGCCTAAGGAGGTTGTGGAAGCTCCTTCATTGGAGATTTTTCAAAAAGGAGCTGCATAGCCATCTGTCTTGGATGGTTTAGACACAACAAATTCTGCATTTTGGCAGGGGGTTAGACTAGATGACCCTTGCAGTCCTTTTTAACCCTATGGTTCTATGATTCAATGACATGTGCAACACATCCCAAAGAACAACAATTAGGGAAAAGTGGAAAACCATTTCTTACATCACTTTGTTACCATGCATATGATATCTTACCAAATTCTTTCTTTGAAGAGAGAGGAGTCATTCTTTGGGCCTGACCCTGTGAGAGACTGAGTGTCCTCGACTCCCACTTAATTCAGTGAGAATTGATGGGAGAGCTGACAATTTACTGACACCTATGAAATTAGAGTAATAGTCCTTTCATTTTCCCACCCCGTGTCTGCCTTGTTTATGGAAACTGGGAGCTCTAGGGCCAAAGACTTCCTCTTACTATCTGTATGGAGAGCATCTTGAACAGCAGGGCATTGATTGCATTGTTCTAGATGTTCGTGTTATACAAATAAACAATAATAATACTCAGTGATTGTCTTTACCTCTTTAGTTTAAAATGCTTAAAGACTACATTTGTTAGGTCTGCAGAGTTTAATCTTCTTCCACGAAAAGTATCTGGTTCATGAAGCTTAGAAAACATGTCAAGTATATCTGAGGCTTCTAAGTATCTCAAATTTCCGGTTGAAAGGCAATTTTTTAAAAGAATGTATATGCTGTAGTTCGTTTGGGCTTGGATCCAGGATCTTTGTCCATGTTATTATCATGATGAGACCATTTTCAATATATGGATCTATCTCAGGGTTCAGATTTCAAAAACCACCTGTTTTGGTTCAGTCACAACTCTAATACTAATTCTAATTTATAATGGAATCCTCACTCTCCTACCACATCTATTTCTCTCAAAGATTTGAATAATTAGTAATATAATTACATGATTCAGAAGTTTTCTATAAAGTTTTACTATGATGTTTAAGAGTCAATAATTAAATGAAAATGTAAGTCCAGTGGAGGGCAACAAAAATAATCAGGGGGCTGGGGAACATGACTTACGAGGAGAGGCTGAGGAAACTAGGCTTGTTTAGTCTGTAGAAGAGAAGAGTGAGGGGGGATTTGATAGCAGCCTTCAACTACCTGAAGGGGGGTTCAAAGGGGATGGAGCTCAAGCTGTTCTCAGTGGTGGCAGATGACAGAACAAGGAGCAATGGTCTCAAGTTGCAGTGGGGGACGACTAGGTTGGATATTAGGAAACATTATTTCAGTAGTAGGGTGGTGAAGCACTGGAATGGGTTACCTTGAGAGGTGGTGGAATCTCCATCCTTAGAAGTTTTAAGGCCCAGCTTGACAGAGCCCTGGCTGGGATAATTTAGTTGGTGTTGGTCCTGCTTTGAGCAGGAGGTTGGACTAGATGACCTCCTGAGATCTCTTCCAAACCTAATTGTCTACGATTCTAAGGTAATTTCTGACCAATCTGCCATCTCACAAATTAGGAAGATAAGGAAAGAAAACCATTAAACCCTGCCTTGTTGGCATTCTCTAGAATCTAGAATAATTAAACATATTATTAGTTCTTCTGGTTTTGAAAAGTAAATAATAGGTATGCTAAAACCATTCTGGTCATTTCTTTATACTGCAGACCAGGAAAAAAAATTGAGTGTAAAAAGTATAAAACTCTTCAGTGTATCTGAGGTATGTTATTTTGTTATGTGGCTTCTGGAATATTGACACAATCTATAAGGAATACCCACAACATTAATTTTCCTATAAGTTTTGTCTCCTGAGCTTCATAGTTAATACTCAGATTTCAACCGTATTGAAAAATGTAGGCATAAAACACATGAGGTGTTGCAAATCCATCATTTGTTCTGAAGGATCCATGCTGCAGCAGCATGTTTGCCACATATGCAGGGAGTTCAGGGAGTTCTCAAATTCTTGCCTTTCCCAGCTTCATTGACTGGTGTGGAGAAGTCTTTGGCCCACCATACTGTATTCACTTTTGAACAACTACAGAGGTGCTAAACATGAGCAGGGACTATGCTCTCCATGGAGAATGTGCCTAGTCCTGGTTAGAGATGCCTTCTGTGTCTGAGTAGGAAGGCATTTAGCGGAGAACAGCAGTTACATACTTTCTCCATTTTTTGAAGAAAAGAACAATTCTGTTTCAACTAATTCTCTGTGCATTTCCACTGACTTTCATCAGAGCCATTTGTGCTTATTCAAGAGAGAGTTTGGCCTCTTTTCTGAATTCTCAAATATTGATTTTCAGAAACACTCCAGGGAAAAGATTGTAAGTATTTATGGGGCTGTCTCATAGTTTCACATAAATGAAATAAATAAAATGATAAGGGAAAATGTCATAATGGCAAATATATATATATATTTATTTCTTGAACTTTGCCTTCTTCCTTCCTTCTCCCTCAGCTCACATATGTCTTCTACTGCCTAGGGATCACATTTTTTTTATTTGCTATTGGTACTTGCCAGCTTCAGACTGGGGCATCATTTTCAGACCTTCTGAGCATTCATGACTCCAGATTAATACAACAGGAGATACAGGTTCTCTGAACACAAAAGGTTTCATATTACACACTGACAATCAGTAGCCGCTACTGAAAATTTAATTCCTAGCTGGTGTAGAGGAGCGGACTCACCCCTGTGGCGCCTCCTGCTGGTCGTCTCGGGAATTAGCTCTTCCAGCATTCTGGAGCACCCCCTGCAGGCTGGTGATCCGCCTTGCCACTGCTTGGCCCCCCATGTCCCTCCCGGACCCAGTGCCCTGTTGTCTGGGGTGCTGCCCATGGCAGTACACCCCTCAGTTCTGGGTCTCCCCCTCCCCAGGAAACCCCCACCCACTATCCCCACTTCACCTCAGTCTTGGCTACTGCCCAATATCCATCTAGCCCCCGTTCACTGGGGCAGACTGCAGTATCAGCCACTCATCATAGGCAAAGGGGTTCAGACCTGCTGCCTCTGCCTACCCATGGGCTGCCCCCTGCAACCCTACACCTACTAGGCCTTGCCAGGCCCGCAGCCTGGGGCTTTCCTATGCCAGAGCTCCCAGCTCCTCTGGCCCTTCCCCAGCCCTGCTCCCAATCTAGGGGTCTGGTAAAGCTCCCTGCAGCCAGGCCCTTCTCTCTCTGAACACAGAGAGACTCCTGAGCTCCTGGCTCCCAGCCTTTTTATACAGGCCAGCTGGGGCCTGATTGGGGCGTGGCCCAGCTGCAGCTGCTTCCCCAATCAGCCCAGTTTTTAGAGCTGCAGCCCTCTGCAGGGCTGCTTTTAACCCCTGCAGCCCTCTTTCAGGGCTGGTTTCAAACCCTCCAGGGCAGGAGTGGGTGTCTACCCCGCTACAGATGGACAACAGCAAAAAGGAGCTCATCTTAGACTCTGAATAAATTTTTCCACTGTACTTAATTATAATATTTCTGTTAATGTTTACTAACATTTTTTACTTTTTTTCTCACATTCCAAATATTTTCTTCATCATTTCCTTTTAATCTTTCTATCTATGTGCTATATTCTCTTTCTCCCAGTCTGTTTTAGTCTTCTAATTTCTCATCTTATGACACAATATAACAATGGATGGAGTATAAAAAAAATCTAGATATAATCTGTTTTAAGGCTATCTTTTCATTATTAAGATATTAGATATAGATACAGATATGGATATCCCTCACACCCTAGGTCAAATATTTGGTGTACTTTGTCTTGTGTCACGTCTTAAGCACTTGCCTTAATTCTGGATTTAATAGTGCTGCAGAGAAAGTTACATCAAGCTAAATTTGGGCTTTAAGCTTCTCACACCTAATTTTTAACTGCTCAGTAACTATATTCACACTCCATAGAAAAGGGGGTTAGTCATTTTCAGCTGAATTTGTAAACATGGCTGCTTTGATTCTAACCTTTTTTTCTTGTTTCCTGGGTGATCTCCAGGAGACATTGAGTAAGTTGCAATTGATTTGTGAACAAATTCACTCACACAGAAGCAGACTTTGTGCTGAAATTAAAGTATTCATCTCACTGTCCTTAAAAAAAAATCATCCCTGATTCAGATGGCTCTCTCTTTAAATGTGTGGAAGAAAAACCCACACAACCCAGGAAGTGAATTAATGTAATTAGCTAATTATCTTTCTTGACAGAGCTCACTAAAAATTGAAGTGTGGGCATCATGGAGGAGGCAGTGGCTCAGGTTAGACACCCAATTAAAATGCTGCCCAACCCCATTGGTATGTACTTGGTCAGAGGGCTCATTCACTCCCCTGGGTCACTGTGGCCACACAGCTGTTTTTAGGCACAACCTCAAGCAGACCTGTCATGTGTACATACACTGAAGCTGGAAATCACACCTCCCAACTACTATGCAGATTTCAACAAATTCAGAAAAATAGTAGTCAAGGTCCCATGCAGAGACCAATTAGAAAGAAAAGGAGTCAAAGGAGGACTGGCAGTTGTTAAATGATGTAATACCAGAGGCTCAATATCAAGCTATTCCGATTCAGAGAAGAGCCAAAGGAGACCAATGTGGCAGCACAAGGAGCTTTTTAGCTCTCTAAAAACTAAAAGGGATACACACAGGAAATGGAAGGAGGGGCAAGTCACCCAGGAAGTATACATGGGAATAGCGCAAGTGAGTAGGGACAAGATCAGGAAAGTCAAGGCCAGGAATGGGAGATAGCTGGCAAGAAATGTTAGCAACAACAAGAAGGGGGTTTTCAAATACGTCAGCTAAAAAAGAAAATTCAGGGATGATATGAGTCCATTGCTCAATGAAGAAGGTGAGCTGGTAACAGAAAATTATAAGAAGGTGGCACTGTTCAACACCTTCTTTGCTTCAATTTTCACACACAAAAATGACATGTGACCTGGTGACTAGCGAAGTTACCATAGATAATAAAGGGGAAGGAATGCAGATCAGGATAAGTAAAGAACACATTAGAGATATTCTGACTAATTTGAATGAATTCAAGTCAGCAGGGTCTGATGCTACTCACCCCAGGATGCTGAAGGAATTAGCTGAAGAAATCTCAAAGCCACTGGTAATAATATTTGTAAGTTCAAGGATGACAGGAGAGGTCCCAGAAAACTGGAGAAGGGATAAGTTAGTGCCCATATTTAAAAAGGGAGGAAAGGAAGAGCTGGGTAACTATAGAACAGTCAGCCTGACATTGATACCTGGGAAGATATTAGAGCAATGTATAAAATATTTAATTTGCTAATACCTGGAGGATGAAGGAGTAACCACTAGCACCAAGCATGGATTTACTAAGAATAAATCATGCCAAACCAGTTTGGTTTCTTTTTTGACGGGGTAACTGGTTTTATGGATAGGGGAAATATGGTGGACATAATCTACCAGGGCTTTAGCAAGGCTTTTGACACAGTCCCACATGACATTCTGACAAGTAGAAATGACCATTAAGTGGATAAATAATTGATTAAACAATCACAAAGTGTATTAATGGAATGAGTGGAAGGAGATCCCAAGTCGAGTTCCACAGGGATCTGTTCTGGGTCCAGTGTTATTTAACATCTTTATTAAAGATGTGGATGTACAAATATAGAGCATACTGATCAACTTTGCAGATGACACAAAGCTAGGAGGGTTTCAAACACTTTGGAGGACAGAGCTAAAATTCAGAGGGATCTGGATAATTGGAGAACTGGGATATAGACAACAAAATGAAATTCAACAAAGACAAATGAAAAGTGCTACAAAGGGAGCAAAGGGTGAAGGAACTGGGTATGTATAGTTTGGAAAAGAGGAGATGAAGAGGGGAAAGGATAGCAGTCTTCAAATCATAGAATATCAGGGTTGGAAGGGACCTCAGGAGGTCATCTAGTCCAACCCCCTGCTCAAAGCAAGACCAATCCCCAACTAAATCATCCCAGCCAGGGCTTTGGCAAGCCTGATCTTAAAAACCACTAAGGAAGGAGATTCCACCACCTCCCTAGGTAACCCATTCCAGTGCTTCACCACCCTCCTAGTGAAAAAGTTTGTTTTTAATATCCAACCTAAACCTCCCCAACTGCAATTTGAGATCATTACTCCTTGTTCTGTCATCTGCTACCACTGAGAACAGTCTAGATCCATCCTCTTTGGAACCCCCTTTCAGTTAGTTGAAAGCAGCTATCAAATCTCCCCTCATTCTTCTTTTCTGCAGACTAAATAATCCCAGTTCTCTCAGCCTCTCCTCATAATTCCTGTGCTCAAGCCCCCTAATCATTTTTGTTGCCCTCCGCTGGACTCTTTCAAATTTTTCCACATCCTTCTTGTAGTGTGGGGCTCAAAACTGGACACAGTACTCCAAATGAGTCCTCACCAATGCCGAATAGAGGGGAATGAACACATCCATCAATCTGTTGGCAATGCTCCTACTTATAAAGCCACAAATGCCATTAGTCTTCTTGGCGACAAGGGCACACTGTTGACTCATATCCAGCTTCTTGTCCAATGTAACCCCCAGGTCCTTTTCTTCAGAACTGCTGCCTAGCCACTTAAGTCTGCCATATAAAAGATGGAAAACAATTGTAAGAACAGTAGGACAATGGGATAAAATGTCCAGAGAAGTCATGGAAGCTCCTTCACTGGAAGTTTTCAAAAGGAGGCTGGATAGTCATCTGTCTCGAATGCTTTAAACAAAACCAATCCTGCATCATGGCCAGGGTTAACTAGATGATCCTTGTGGTCCGTTCTAACCCTGGTGTTCTATGATTCTATGTAGAAGTACCCTGAGTGTCACAAAGGAAGTACAGGAGTGTAGGGAATCTATGCATTACTTTAGTTTGGGATCTACAGCAAATTTTCATATTGAAAGACTTACATTATTTTGAAAGAAAAATTATGTTTATGTTTTTCTGACAAGCTTAAGAAACAGAACATTAGGTTTACTTTGCATTTTGAGTTTAGTGTTAATCAGACTGAGCACAAATTACTGGTAGATTTTGGGTATCACTATAATACCTTAAACAAACTCCATGTTTAAGCCTTTGTCAATAAGCATTCTGTGGTAATGGGTGGTTGGGAGAAGAACATGCGTAAAGAGGAGTCAGTGGGGTGTGGGCTGGTTCTCCAGTTTTGTGAGATCACAGGGCCTTTGCTTTGTTTAGTTCTGAAATGCAAGACTCTGAGTAGTTAGTAGATCCGGGAGATGATTCAAGAGTGGTTTGTAGGAAAGGAGATGAAAGAGAAAAATGGCAGTTGATGATTGGAGAACTCTGCAGGGACAGCTCCCTTAATGAAGTAAGGTAACACCTGTTCCCGAATTTGTAATTGAAATCACAGTTTTTTTTTGCAGACCAACTCCAGACCGAACTTCGTAAGTTCTCTTTGATTTCTCACCTGCTACTATCCTTCAGAATAATGTTATAAATCAAAGCAGATAATTCTTCTGTTGATTTTATCTTTGACTGTATGTAGGAGGCTGGCAGAAATTTTCTATGGGGTTAATATTTTCATGGTGTATTTTTATTTTCATGATATGGTGTGTGTTAGTAATTGGGGAAATCATTTTGAGTTGATAAAATTATATCTATTTTAAGTGTTGCACTCTATAATGTCAGATTATGAGCCACATTTCATCTTCTTCATGCTGCACTAACTACACAAATGTCCCCAAAAATCAATGGATCTGAGCTCTAGGATTTTCATTAGTCCTCCTCCCCACACACAAAGTTTCACTGAGAGTTCTTTAGCCACAGCTCCGGACTGCCAATACAATCTTGAGCCCAGTGATTAGGGCACTCAGGTGAGAGGTGGGAAACCCAGGTTCCAATCTCTGATCCATTACAGATATAGGGTAAGAACTGGGTTGCCCACATCCTGGGTGAGTGCTGTAACCAGTGGCCCTGGTTAGACATGGCTTTTCTGTGTATGTAGGAGGATCTTGAGCTGAGAAGAGCACTTACATCCTCTATCCATTTTTAAAGGAAAGAACAATTCTGTTCCAAGTAACCCTGTGACCATCTCTGCTAATTTCCATAGGTGCTATTTGTGCTTATCTGAGGCTGAGTGTAGCCTATTTGTGAATCCTGAAACACTGATTTGTTTGTCAGAAACACTGAGGGAAAAATATGGTAGATATGGGATTGCCCATTGGTTTCACCCAAATAAAATAAAATGAAATAAACAAAAGTATAAATAAACAGAAAGAAAAAAAAAAAGAAAACCTCTACAACTGACAAAAATAATAATTTATTTCTTGGAATTTGTATTATTCCACCCACCTCTCTTAGCTCAGAAATGTTTTTTACTGCCTAGGGATCACATTTTTTTGTTATACTTACCGTTTGTTGGGCATCTCCCACTTCAGACACCTTTCCCCTGATTTTCAGATGAGTGAGCTCCCAAAACTCCAAATTAAGTCAACCGGAGATATAGGTTGTCTGGACACAGGACGTCTCAAATTACACACTAACAATCCGTGTACACTATTGAAAATTTACTTTGAGATGTGCAACAGCAAAAAGGAGCTCATCTTAGACTCTGAACAGGTCTTTCCAATTTACTTAGTTTAAATGATTGTTATTTTTTTCTACATTTTTTTTTTACTTTTTCTCACATTCCAATGTTTCTTTCATCATTCTCCTTTAATCTTGCTATCTATGTGTCATGTTCTCTTTCCCAGTCTCTGTTTTAGTCATCTCATTTCTCCGCCTATGAGATGATATAACAATGAATGCCATATAAAAATGTAGATAGAATCTGTTCTCAAGGCTATCTTTTCATTTTTAAGATATTATATACATAGATCTAGCTCCCTCCCATCTCAGGTCACATCATTGGTGTACTTTGTTCTGTGTCATCCCTCAAACAGTTGAGTTATCGTTGGATTTCTTAGTGCTGGAGAGCAAGTTACATCAGGTTAA
This sequence comes from Malaclemys terrapin pileata, assembly GCF_027887155.1. Taxonomy (NCBI): domain Eukaryota; kingdom Metazoa; phylum Chordata; order Testudines; family Emydidae; genus Malaclemys; species Malaclemys terrapin. The sequence goes on along the minus strand of NC_071524.1, from coordinate 8,446,978 downwards.
ATTTGGGTTTTCAGCTTCTCACCCCTCATTTTTAACTGCTTAGTGACCATATCCACACTCTAAAGAAAAGTGGTGGTAATCACTATCAGCTGAAATTTGTAACATGCCCGATTTGACTCTAATGTTTCATATCTCCAGAACATAATGGGAAAATGAGGATTGGTTTGTGAACAGTTTCACTCACGCAAAAAGCAGGCTGTGTGAAATTAAGAACCATCAATGTACCCTGTATTCATCTCACTGACCTCAAAAAAATTGTCCTCAATTTGGATGTCTGTCTCTCTCTTTAAATTTGAAAAAGAAAAACCCCACACAGCTGAAGATGGGGATCCTGTCAATTTTCTTGCTCAAGCTAGTGAGCTAAAAATAGCATTGTGGACATAGTGACAGAGGCAGAAGTTCAGGCTAACCACCCACGTACAGTTCCTCCCATTCCTCTGGGTACATACTTGGGCTGATAGCCCAAGACATAGCCACTGTACAGTGTGGACTCACTGCTATTCTTATGTAGAAACTGAAGCAGAGTTGTTGCATCCACCCAAGCTGGAAATCACATCTCCCAGCTGCTATGGAGACCTACCCTGAATGTCACATAGGAAGTACAGGAGTGCAGGGAATCTGTCCATTCCTTTACATTTGGATGCTACAGCATGAATAGCATATTGAGAGACTTGTATTATTCTGACAGGTTTCAGAGTAGCAGCCTGTATTATTCTGAATTGTTACTAGATCTGGATGATGGATCAGGTGTGGGTGTAGGAAAGAGAAAACTGGTAGCTGATGATTTGCTGTTCTAATGGAAATCGCACTGTTCTTTTACAGACCAACTCCAGACCAAACTTCGTAAGTTCTTTGATTTCTCACCTGCTACTATCCTTCAGAATAATAGTAATAAATCAAAGCAGATAATTTTTCATATCATTGCCTTTGCTCAATCTAAGCAGGTTACTTTTTAATCCCATAATAGAACTGTGATGACTTTCTCTCATAAAAAATGATTCATCATGCGAGAATATTCTTATTTATTTTCTCTCTTGTCTAAAATTGAAAGAGTGATTTTCAGAATAACTATACTATATAGACATACAATAATGCCACGCCTCCACTTCTGTTGATTTTGTCTTTAAGTGTATGTAGGAGGCTAGCAAAAATTTACTATGGGGTTAATATTTTCATCGTATAATTTTCTTTCATGATATGGTGTGTGTTAGTAATTGGGGAAATCACATTGAGTTGATAAAATTATATCTATTTTAAGAATAGCACACTATTGTGGAATAGTTTCAGAGTAGCAGCCGTGTTAGTCTGTATCCGCAAAAAGAAGAACAGGAGTACTTGTGGCACCTTAGAGACTAACAAATTTATTAGAGCATAAGCTTTCGTGGATGCACCCGAAGAAGTGGGCTGTAGTCCACGAAAGCTTATGCTCTAATAAATTTGTTAGTCTCTAAGGTGCCACAAGTACTCCTGTTCTTCTTATTGTGGAATAGTAGCTCTTTGAATTAAAAAAATGCTTTCTGTCAGATTCTGAGCCACACTGCAACTTCTTCATGCTGCTCTAACTACATGAATGTCCCCAACATCAATGGATCTGAGCTCTAGGGGTTTCCCCTTGCACTGGGGAACCTTTGTTTGGTGTACAGGCACTATACATGCTCCTATATCACCTCCTTCTGGCCCAGTGCAAGGTGTTTGTCCCGAAAAGGGGGGGCATGGTCAGGGCTGGTGCAAGGATATTATGCGCCTTAGGCAAAACTTCTACCTTGCGCCCTCTCCCCTCCCCCCAGAGCATCGCTTATTATAAACTTTCAAAAGTGAATACAGTGGAGTCACATCTTACACGCGGGTTAGGTTCTAAGGTCAGTGCGTAAGAGGAGAATTGCGTATAGTGAAAATCCCCATAAAGTACAGTACACACAGTACACACTAGAACAGGGGTCCTCAACCTACGGCACGCATGCCAAAGGTGGCACGCGAGCCGATTTTTTTTAATGGCAGGCTGCGGGTCCCGGCCGCCGCTGATCCCGCTGCCAGCCTGGGGTTCCGTTCACTCAGCCGGCAGTGGGCTGAGCGGGGCCGGCAGCTGGGACCTCAGCCCGCTGCTATCCACGGTCCCAGCTGGCGGCTCTGCTCAGCCTCCTGTCGGCCTTGGTGATCGGAACCCCAGGCCAGCAGTGGGCTGAGCGGGGCCAGCAGCTGGGACCCCGGCTGGCAGTGGGCTGAGCGGGGCTGGCAGCCGGGACCCCAGCTGGCAGGAGCCGGCAGATGGAACCCCAGCTGTGTGGGGTTCTGTCTGCCGGCTCCTGCCAGCCGGGGTCCCGGCCACCGGCCCATTCAGCCTGCTGCCGGCTGAGTGAACGGAACCCCAGGCTGGCAATGGGCTCAGCTGTGGCCAGGACCCACAGCCTGCCATTAAAAAAAAAATCGGCTCACGTGCCACTTTTGGCACGCATGCTGTAGGTTGAGGACCCCTATTCTAGTGTATACAGTGTATACTCTGTGTACTGTACCTATGGTAATTTTCACTATATGCAATTTTCCTCTTACACGCTGACCTTAGAACCGAACCCCCGCATAAGATGTGACTCCACTGTAGTGGTGCCAAATTTTGGGGCACCGCTTTTTGGTGCCCCCAAATCTTGGCACACTAGGCGGCCGCCTAGTTCACCTAGTGGTTACACCAGCCCTGGGCATGGCTCCACATTCATACAATCTGTTTTCTGCACTACTCCAGGTATCTATTGGTAAGCAAAACAGTTTAGAAGATCTTTCAAGCTGTTGTATTGGTCACAATTGAAATATCCCACTGCAGAAAAAGCTCAGAATTGGAAGATAGGATGCAAACAGAACCTTTCATTACTCCTCCTTAACACCATTTACTTGTATTTGTTGGTACCCCAGTGGTTTCTTCAAAACACTGAGGGTTTAAGCTGTAGCCGATAAGGTGTGTAGTAATGAGTGGCTGGGAGAGGGGAATTGGTAAAAAGGAGTCACTGGGTGAGTCTTCAGTTATGTGCGAACACAGGTCCTTTTTTTTGTGGTTAGTTATGGAATGCAAGATTCTGAACTGTTACTAGATCTGGGTTATCTATCAGGTATGGTGTGTAGGAAAGAGAAAACTGGCAGCTGATGATTGGCTGTTCACCAATTTCTAATGGAAATCACACTGTTCTTTTGCAGACCAACTTCAGAATGAACTTGGTAAGTTCTCTTTTATTTCTCAACTGCTACTATCCTTCAGAAGAATGTTCTTAAATGAAAACAGATATTTCTTCATTTCATTGCCTTTGCTCAATTTAAGGAGGGTGAATTACTTTGCAGATTTCTTTTAAACCCCATAAGGGAACTGTGATGAGTTTCTCTCACACCAAGTTGATTTATTGCCCTAGAATAATTGTATTTATTTCCTCTGTGGTCTAAAACTGAAGGACGGATTTTCCAGAATCACTGGAAATTATGGACATTCCATAATGCTATGCCACCTGTTCTGTTAATTTTATCATTGAGTGTATGTAGGAGGCTAGCAAAATGTTTCTATGGGATTATTTTTTTCATGATAGGATATGGTGTGTGTTAGTCATTGGGAAAATCATTTTGAGTTGATAAAAATATATCTATTTTAAATGTTGCATGCTACTGTGGAAGAGTAGCTCTTTGAATAAAAAAAAAATGTCAGATTCTAATCCACGTTATAGCCTCTTCATGCGGCTCTAACTACACAAATGTCCACAAAGATCAATGGAACTGAGCTCTAGCGATTTCCCCTTGCACTAGGGAATCTTTGTATGGTGTACAAGCACTATACATGCTCCTCTATCAGCTCCTTTTGGCCTAGTGCAAGGTGTTTGGCCAGAAAAAAAAAGGGGGCATGGCTTGGCATCAATTCTACGTGCCTTCTGTATTTGCCATGGGATTTGCTGGTAATGATTACAGTTTAGAGAATCCTTTAAGATGATGTATTCTGCACAATGGGAATATCCCACTGAGGAGCCAGCTCAGAATTGAAGTGTACAATAGAAACAGAACCCTTCATTACTCCTCTTCCCACCCCAACCCGAAGAGTCACTGAGTGTTCTTTAGCCACTGCTCTGGACCTCCCTTATAACCTTCAGCCCAGAGATTAGGATTGAGAGGTGGGAAAGTCAAGTTCTAATCCCTACTGTACCTCGGGCAGAGGGTGAGAACTAGGTCTCCTCCATTCTGGGTGAGTGCTGTAACCACTGGGCTAAAGGTTAAAAGGGAGGTTGTCCTCCTCCCCAGCCATTTTGTGTGCAGATAGGCACACACTGCTGCTTTTCTTGTGAGATATGGCTTAGGTACCTCCCTCCAGCCCAGACTGAGGTGCAAAACTCCCTGAGGGGCCAGGGCTTAGCATAGCTCATTCACTCAATTAAATGGCACCCTGCTTAGTGCACTGGCTTTTGTGGAGCCCATTGTTAAGCACCTATCTCTTCACCATGTCAGCTAGCATCATTGTGGGAGACTTGAGGAGAATGCAAGAAACAATGATCACATTTAATCAGATCTACCTTTATTAAAGTCTTTTCATATAGAAAACCACAACTAATATAACTGTTGCATAAATGGAAATGGCTAGAGAAAACAAAGTCTCCAGCACCAGTATTTCCAATTCTTTCATATTCATATGGAATCCTGAAGAAGTGCAGTGGTGTTCGGCTGCTGTTGAGGGTCAGGAAATGAAGACCTCCAGCCATCTGCCAGGTCCTATTCATAATAAGTTATGCATATAGGTTTGAACCTCACATGTCCATCTTTGGGAGTGTCACTGTGATAGTCTCGGGGGACTCTTCACCTGATAGGGCACGTGGATATTTCTTCTTTTAACTTGCTAACATTTATGTCACTTGATCACCATAGTAACATGTGGATACCTTAAAGATGTCTCTAACATTACACCCTAGATACCAGCAGTTAGTTTGTGGTTTCCTCAGACATTATTATCCAAACTCAGCAGTTATTTTTCAGAAAATCCGCATACAAACATAGACACAAGCTCAACAGATTTATTATTAACTTACTTGTGCTCATTTTTATAATATGACTTATCCTAAATCCTTAGGTCTAATTTGGATAAGCTAAATATTTTACAGGCCTAAGCCTTTAAGTTTCTTGATTTCAGCTTTAAACTTTGCAATATTGGTTAACCCAATACTATCATATAATAGATTAATTTATTAATTACAGGCTACACCATGCAGTGAATAGGGAGGCTGGCACCTAACTGATGCCTTGTAAATTCCATTACATGGCTAGGTGCCTAAAAGTGATATGTTGCTGTAAGGGGATAGTTGGCCCCTCACTAAAACTTGGTGGGTTTGTTTGGCTGGCCTCTCCCCATGGCAGGAGAGAGGAGGGGGTCAAGGAGGAGTCAGGTCCCTGGGATTGAGAGGACCTCTGGCCAATCAGAGAGCTCTGAAACAGGGCCACTCTGAAGTATTCCACAGCCCAAGTCAGTCTGATTGACCAGGCAGACAGGCCAATCAGAGACCCCAGCTCAGGTCCCAGCCTCCGTGCATGCTGGGGAAGGAGACAGTGAGAGCAGCAGCAGGGGAAAGGAGCTGGGGGGAAGGCGAGGGAGAAAAGAGTCACATGAAAGAGTGGGGAGTGGCCGAGTGAGCTGGCGGGGGTCAGCAGTGAGAGAAGAAAACCTTCATAACACAGTGACAGACCCAGACTTTCAGGGCCCTCTGTAAGTCAGTGAACCCAGCACCAGAGACAGGACTGCAGGCATGGGTCAAAGGGTGGGGCAAGGGGAAGCATGGGCAGGGTGAGTGGCAGTGAGGGTTCTGGGAGGGATGGGGTAAAATGTGGTGGGGAGGATGGGGTAAGGGGACTGGCTAAGGGGTGGTGAAGAGATGAGGCCAGGGTTGCTGAGGGAGTGGGGCTGGTGAGCAGGGGAGGGTCAGTAAGCAAGGTAGCATGAGGGCCGATGAGGGGGCAGGGCCAGGGGCAATGAGTGGCTGGGGCAAGGGGTGGTGATTGGTTGGGCCTGGTGAATGGGGTTGGGGTCAGTCAGGAGGGAGGGGCCATGGGCTGTGAAGGGGCGGGGCCCCACCATGACACAGGGACAAACCTACCCAGGCTGAGTCCCATGGAAGGGAGAGAAACCACCACCAGAGACAAGGGCTGCAAGGAGGGGCTGGGGAATCAGGGCTCACTGTGAGAGAGCAGAGACAGGCACAGAGACTCAGCGGGGGGAAGTGTGTGGGGTAACTTGGAGGGCCCGAACTGTGGGCCACCAGAAATCCCCAGTACTGCCTTGAGACACACCATGACTGGCCCACCATGGGGGATTCCCAGAAGCCCCTGAGCCAGGAAGAGGTGCGAGTCCTGTGGGGTGACTGCAATCAAATCTGCAGCTGATTGTCAGATCTGGTCCCAAGGCAAGGCCCTACGTGAGCCATGCATGGACCAAACAAAGGCAGGTCCACCTCGCAGCAGGCTGGGGAGTCTGGAGATCAGACTAAGATGGGGTCCGCCCCCCCCCCCCCCAATTTCTCTCCTTTTCAGTTGACCCTGGGCTACAGGGGAGTATGGAGAGACATTGCTGTGGTAATTTGTGTAACACCATTACCCAGTGGGTGGGGCATTAACCCCATCACATACCCCTTCTGGGGCTATCAAACCAAGGAGCCAAATTTCATCACCACACATAAGGAAACTGTTACTGCTTAAAGTGTGTTGGTTTGTGTGTGTACATAGACTCATAGAAGATTAGGATTGGAAGAGACCTCAGGAGGTCATCTAGTCCAACCACCTACTCATAGCAGGACCAACCCCAACTAAATCATCCCAGCCATGGCTTTGTCAAGCTGGGCCTTAAAATCCTCTAAGGAGGGAGATTCCACCACCTCCCTAGGTAACCCATTCCAGTGCTTCACCACCATCCTAGTGAAATAGTGTTTCCTAATATCCAACCTAGACCTCCCCTACTGCTGCAACTTGAGACCATTGCTCCTTCTTCTGTGATCTGCCACTCCAGAGAACAGCCTAGCTACACTTTCTTTGGAACTCTCCTTCAGGTAGTTGATGGTTGCTATCAAACCCCCCCCCCCCCACACACACACACACTCTTTTCTTCTGCAGACTAAATAATCCCAGTTCCCTCAGCCTCTCCTCATAAATCATGTGTCCCAGCACCCTAATCATTTTCATTGCCCTCCGCTGGACTCTCTCAAATTTGTCCACATCCTTTCTGTAGTGGGGCCTCCAAAACTGGAGGCAATACTCCAGATGTGGCCTCACCAGTGCCAACTAGAGGGGAATAATCACTTCCCTTGATCTGCTGGCAATATTACTAATACAGCCCAAAATGCCATTAGCCTTCTTGGCAACAAGGGCACATGGTTGACTCATATCCAGCTCCTTGTCCATTGTAATCCCCAGATCCTTTTCTGCAGAACTGCTGCTTAGCCAGTCGGTCCTCAGCCTGTAGCAGTGCATGGGATTCTTCCATTCCATGTGCAGGACTCTGCACTTGTCCTTGTTGAACCTTATCAGATTTCTTTTGGCCCAATCCTCCAATTTGTCTAGGTCACTCTGGACCCTATCCCTACCCTCCAGCATATCTACCTCTACTCCCAGCTTGGTATCATCCGTGAACTTCCTGAGGGTGCAATCCATCCCATCATCCAGATCATTAATGAAGATACTGAACAAAACTGGCTCCAGGACTGACCCCTGGGGTACTCCGCTTGATACCAGCTGCAACTAGACATTGAGCCATTGATCACTATCCTTTGAGACCGACAATCTAACCAGCTTTCTATCCACCTTATAGTCCATTCATCCAATCCATACTTTTAACTTGCTGGCAAGAATACTGTGGGAGACCGTATCAAAAGAAAGATATATCACATCCACTGCTTTCCCCATATCCACAGAGCCAGTTATCTCATCATAGAAGGCAATCAGGTTGGTCAGGCATGACTTGCCCTTGGTGAATCCTTATTGACTGTTCCTGATCACCTTCCTCTCCTCCAAGTGCTTCAAAATGGATTCCTTGAGGACCTGCTCCATGATTTTTCCAGGGACTGAGGCAAGGCTGACCAGTATGTAGTTCCCCGGATTCTTCTTCTTCACTTATTTAAAAATGTGCACTATATTTGTGTTTTTCCAGTCACCCTGGACCTTCCCCATCCCCACGAGTTTTCAGAGATAATGGCCAATGGCTCTGCAATCACATCAGCCAACTCCCTCAGCACCCTCAGATGCATTGCGTCCGGCCCCATGGACTTGTGCATGTCCAGCTTTTCTAAATAGTCCTTAACCTGTTCTTTCAGCACTGAGGGCTGCTCACCTGCTCCCCATACTGCGTTGCCCAGTGCAGCAGTCTGGGAGCTGATCTTGTTTGTGAAAACCAAGGCAAACAAAAGCATTGAGTACTTCAGCTTTTTCCACATCACTTGTCACTAGGTTGCCTCTCCATTCAGTAAGGGTCCCACACTTTCCCTGACCTTCTTGTTGTTGCTAACATACCTGTAGAAACTCTTCTTGTTACCCTTACCATTCCTTGCTAGCTGCAACTCCAGTTGTGCTTTGGCGCTCCTGATTACACCCCTTTATGCTCAAGCAATATTTTTATACTCCTCCCTAGTCGTCTGTCCAAGTTTCCACTTCTTGTAAACTTCCTTTTTATGTTTAAGTTCACCAAAGATTTCTTTTTTAAGCTAAGTGGTCACCCGTCTTATTTGCTATTCTTTCTGCACATTGGGATGGTTTGTTCCTGCAACTCCAATAAAGGCTTCTTTAAAATACAGAGTGAATAGTTCAGTATGTTTCCCATCCAGGCGTAGGCAATGGTGTGACAATTGCTATTGTGCATTTTAAAATCTTTGAGCTGCTTAATATATTTTTGAAACCAGTTAACAAGTTTTATCCCATTTTCAGGCTGTTCCTGAGAGAGAAAAATCTGTTCTATTTTAGTTAGCATTTTGTATGTGCCCTTTTTAACAGCTTTGTTGTAGATAAAGCTCCTACCCCAGTTAGGAGAATGTTACTTATTGGGAATCTATCTAGTAGCAGGGTGGGAGCACTCCAGCTCATAGACAAATCCAATGTGGGTAAGAGGAGCAACTGGAGGGGAGGTACTATGATGAAAGGGAGAGGCGATTTGAAAGCTACTTCATTATAGCCTCCATTGTTCAGGCTCCATCACGGGGTCTCCCAAGCTGCTGAGAGATCCCTGAAAAGGGAGGGTAATTGGTGATTGGGTTGCAGCCTTAAACCCAATCCCAGTGTGTCCTGAGGATCTAGGAGTCAAGGGCCTGCTCGTGTAGCCTCACTAGGTAGATTAGGGGAAAGGAAGTCTCTTTGTGGACTTGGGCCCTAGTCCCAATCTCATTTGGTGCATATTGCTGCACCCAAACCAACAAATTAAATAATAATAGCAGTGTCCAAATTGTTGTTAGAGAGAATCTGGTGGTCTGAACAGTGTGTGTGTGAGGGGTGGAGGGAGTGTGAGGGAGTTTGGTTTATGTAAGAAAAAGTTGAAAACATACCAGCACCCCAAAAAAAGACAGGTTACATGATGAGATGAGGCATTGGCTTCTCTGCAAGACAGATTTTAGGCAGAACACGACCCTTGCTCAGGTTTCTAACAATTGGAGTTCAGTAACGCCCACTTGTACGTATGGTGTACTACATCTATCTGTGTGTACATTCTAGGAACATTTTCTGTGTGTATTTTAATATTCTACTGCCAGAAGCAGGAAAATCTTTAGTATGGGCCTCTTTTAATTCAATGTCTGTTCTTTCTTATTCTGATTTCAGAATGGAGAAAGGCTCGTAATGAGACAGGTAACAGTATACACATTTCTTCCAGTATTAAGAAATCATTGTGTTAATGCATTAACCAAACTAGAAATATATAATAAAATATTCTTATGCTGAGAACAAATCTTGAGATCCATACGCAGTTTATACACAGTCTTTACTTAGGCAAAACTCCCATTTATATCAGGACCTGATTCTGATCTTGTACTAATTTCACACTAGTGTAACTTCATGGATCTATGTGAAGTCACTCCTAATTTGCACAGATGTGAAATCAGAATTAACCCTCACTGAGAGATGTGGGTAAGGACTGAGGAAATCCTAAATCAGGGCCTCAGGATTTGGAGCAGGGTAAAAGCACAGATAAGGTGGTGATGGTGACTCCATTAATCATACTAAGATGAGTAATGCTGTCAGGGGTTATGAAGGTGGGTAGTTGTGACCAGGAGTGAAATATGTGGGATTGTGATGGCATTGATACTGATGAAGACAGTGGTGAAAAATTAGTAGTGGTGTTGACTTATGATTGATGGTGATGTTGGAAAAAAAGAATATGATACTGAGTGATGTTCATTAAGGGATGATGAAAGACAGGTGCAATCATGGTGATTTATGGCAGGTATGAGAATGTGACAGTAATTTGCATTTTATTGCAATTTTCTTCTGATCATCTCCAAGCTCTTTCCAGTCCGATCTATCCCTCATTGAGTTTGAAAGTATACATAGTTTACAGAAAATGTTTAAATTATTTGAAGCTCATTGAATGGGTCAGTGTCACAGAAGGGAATAGAATTTATGAGTCCTAATTCTCAATACACACCTCCAGCTAACCGACAAAACATTATTTTCATTACTAAAATAGTCCATTATAACACTGATAGTACAACTGTGAATGCAACGGGGAAGTATAGTGATCCAACATAACAGGCACAGTAATTTTCTTCTCTATAGTCTGATTGTCTGTTCAAAGATTAATATTTCTTTTTTCTCAAGGTCCCAGTTCAGCAGGGTATTTAAGCAAGTACTAAACTTTAAGCACATATAAGAGTTTCACCTCATCTGAACACATCTACTGGATCAGGCTAGGCAGGGCTGCACCTAGTTAAGTGCCAAGCTGCTGGGCAATGTCAGGTGGCTGAGTGAAGGTCCAGCTGCCAAAGTTTAGGCACCTTGGGAACTTTAATCGTGGACACTTAGGCGCTTAGGGAATTTATGTGCCTGCAAGGTTAGGCAGAAGCTGAATAAGTGTTTTGTGAATTCCAGTGTTGCTAAATGTTGGATGAATTTGGCTATATCCCCCTTGAGAATGCCACCAAATAGTTCAGAATCACTTTCAGTTTTGTTTGAAATTCAGACAACTCTCATATATCTGAAGAATTTCAATACAACAGAAACATTGCCAAGCAGGCTTCATTGAGGAAAACTCCCACCTGAGAAGGGTGTACAGGATGGGGCCCACCCTGTAAACTTCCCTTATCCCAGCTCAGACTGACATTAGACCAGTGCTTTTGACAACCCAATCTCTCTTTTCAGATGACATCACTCTTGATGCCGGAACAGCCCACCCCAACCTCTCCATTGCTGGGGATAAGAAGAGTTTGAAACATGAAGCCCAACCTCAAAAAGTTCCAGCAAGTCCAGAGAGGTTTGATTCGACTGTCTGTGTGTTGGGTTTTGAAGGATTCTCTTCTGGAAAGCACTACTGGGAGGTGGACGTTAAGAAGATCAGTGACTGGGACCTGGGAGTGGCCAAAGAATCAATACAGAGAAAAGGAAAACTTTCCTTATCCCCTAAAGAGGGATTCTGGGCTCTGGGTCTGAGTGGGAGAGATTATTGGGCAAAAACAGATCCATGGACCCAGGTCATGGTGCAGAAAAAGCCCCAGAAAATTGGAGTTTACCTTAATTACCAAGATGGGCGGGTGACCTTTTTCAATGTAACTGACATGTCTGTGTTGTTCACATTTAATGATTGTTCATTCTCAGGAGAGCTTTATCCATTCTTTAAAAATTCCCACAAAGAAACAACAATGAGAGTTTGTTCAATTAAAGAAGAGTAATCAATTTAAAATGCCATGATGTTCCGTTTTGTTGACCAAACACAGCCAAAGCCCTGTGCTGCTTCATGGCACTGTTGACCAAACTGAATCAAAGTAACAGAACACTTTGCAGTTAGAAGAAAGGTGATCTGGAATAACATTCCCTGTGAAATTATAGTTACAAATATTGCTAATGCTGCAGAGGTGGATCCCCAAATAAGGAATGGAACTGTACTGGAATCTCACAAACAGAGCTATTAATGATGAAAGCAATTTTTTTCATTGCTAACTTCCAGTTTATCTGGATTAGGTGTATTAGCAGATAAGAGTAAGCAAATAATGTCCTATACTAATGTTTCTCTGCTAAACTGAATAACCAATCTTTGAGTCAGGTATAAATACAGATGGGGAATGCACCTGATCTTGAGAAAGCTTGACCAGTTGCACTGCTGTCTTCAGGATGGGTTGGTAATTGATTGACTTTTCTTTTCTGTATTATGTTGTACTAATTTTGATTAATAATTTTTGATTAATAAAAGTTGATTGAGCCTAGTTTTTTGACATCTCATTATTGGTTTATGTCAAACCCATAACAATTTGCACTGATGTTTCTTTGGAAAATAAAAGATTAGCTGTGTATTCAGGGGTGCTGGAACAATTTTTATAGTGGGCATGCTGAAAGCCATTGAACCAAACTGTAACCCTGTATATAATGGAAACCACTTCAAGCTAGGGGATGCAACAGAACCCCCTGCATCCCCGCACCCCTAGTTCCAGCACCTATGCTGTATATTGTTTGTGGTGCCATCATATCTGTATGTTTTCCAAAAATTAGTGTTCAGCCTCTTGGCAATTATCGATATCTGTAATCTGTGTAACCTTTTCAGAACATGATGTTTCTGACACAGAATACGAGGATTTTACTGAGGAAAACAGAGCCCCGTTTCATATCATTGGTTTTGGAAACACTATAACACCAAGCTTATTACTAAATTTCAGATTAATGTCTGACTAATAACTATAATCTGGGTCTATAGTCAGCTGAATAAATCTATTTGCATATGTCCCTCCCCCTGTCAGCAGGGATCACAGGAGCTCAGCTCCTGCCAGCACTGGCCAGTAGCCTTTAAAAACATTTTCACACTTCACAAGTAAATACTGTTCAGAGGAAGTGGGTAGCCATCCTGTTGTTCTTCTGATACAGAGGATGTTCCACCTATGGATGCAACTATATCACATCCTTCTTTCCATAGCATCTGTTGATAGATGTTTGGCTGTGTGTGTGTTTCTTCACTCTATATGCTGCCCCAGCTCTGCGCAGATAGCAGAGACAGCAGACTTTGATTGAACTCCCAAATAAATCCACAGACTTGGTCTTCAGCTAAGGAACTTGGTCAGGTTTATGGCAGATAAAGAACAGTGCTAATGCTCCGGCTCAATGGTTACAGGTACACTAACACATGTATGCTCGTGACAATGGACCAGCTCAGTTACTGGTGGGATTTTCCACTATTCCCTTGGTTAGACCTTGACACCCCTTTATGATACCTCTTTATACCCCTATACAAACAAGTTATGCATTGCCCCCTTACTTATCTAGGTGCCACCCTTTGACATATCTATGTGCCACCCGTTACCTTGTACATGTTGGTTCGATCGGGAGTGATAGCTCAGTGGTTTGAGCATTGGCCTGCTAAACCCAGGGTTGTGAGTTCAATTCTTGAGGGGGCCATTTAGGGAACTGGGGTAAAAAGCTCTCTGGGGAATGGTCCTGCTTTGAGCAGGGGGTTGGACTAGATGACCTCCTGAGGTCCCTTCCAACCCTGATATTCTATGATTCAGGTCTCTGATACATGGGCTTATGTTTCAGGCCCTCTTCCTACTACAGCATGTAGTGTACATACAAAGGTAGTCTCCCTATGATAGCAATAAATAACAGCCTAGATAGTGAGAGACACTTTAGGCAAGTGGAGTAAAGACACAAATGAAAGATGCCAGTATATACACTACACCACTCTTTACTTGCCCAAGCTGTGCTGGAACCTTTCACTGACACTTGTAGCTACACTCCACAGTGTGGATGTGCTGAGTTTTTCACTGCCAACTGTAACTACATGTCTGCTATATGGCACCGCCAGTGGCATATGGTGTAACAAACATGTGACTATCTCTATGTGATCTGCAGAGCACAGGTTCAGATACTCGTAGTTACGTACAGCACTCCAGATGGAAAAATACTATCAACCCGAGAGGAACTCATAGAACTGCTCCCCAAAACGACACTGGAATTCCCCATATTCCTTGTCCTCGGACACATCTACCTTCATTTACACAATACAGATTGTACCATAGTACTTGATCTCATTGTCAACATGGGACTTGCCAAGGCAGTCTCTGAACCAACTCTGTACCTGCAGATGTACATTCAATTATATCTTCAATCTAGGACTGGAAATTTGAGTTTTCAAAAGTGTACCACACTCCTGATCTGATCACCTCCTCATCCAGGCAGAGGTCAGAGATTTCCATCCTTTCCACCTCGGTAGCAAACATTCAAAGCTCGTCACCCCTGAAGACTCCTGAACTCTAAGTTTTCAACTTACCCTAAGAGACCAAGCTCCACAATTACAAGGCCAAGGTGCTGATGACTTAACACAATCACCGGATGTCCATTCTCAAATGCCTTGGTCCCAAGCTGCCCACTCCCCCCACATCAACTGGGATGACCACAATGCTTCACAGATGAACTTCAGCAGATGAAGTGAACAGGCAGAAAGTTAGAACATCACTGGAGCAAAAAACTTTCTGAATCCCTCCACCAGCAGCACAAATAACACTCACAGAACCAGGCCTCTGCAACAAAGCAGGTGAAATAACCCTTCAACTCCCCGTCAGTGAAGGCAGCAAGGGAATGGCTGACACCCCCTCTGTGATACCTCTTTATACCCCTATACAAACAAGTTATGCATTGTCCCCTTACTTATTTAGGTGCCACCCTCTGACAAAGTTTAGCATCCCTGTGTTCCACACTAAGACCCTGACTCTGGTCCCTTGGAAGTCAGTGACCAATCTCACTTCTGGGACTTGGGCAAGTCTGACTCACTGCTTTGGAAAATCCTCCAACCCTGTTGACACCCTCATTAGGAGTGCACAGCTATACAGTTTGCCAGTGCAAAGTGCATTTGTAGAAAAATTGACTTTGTGTATTTATTTTACTGATATGCCTTAGGCAGAAAAGGGTGAGTTCACCTTATTTTATATGGTGGCTGTCAAATTGATGAATAGAGGGGACTGGAATATATGGGGATTCTAAATATGATTAATAATGTGACAGCCATGGAACCTCTATATTATGTGTTCAAATCTGGCATAGATTAGTGGTGACAAAACCTTTTCCCATCTGAGGGCAATTTTGTGGCTTGTTGAAAATTAATTTCAGTCCAACTCATGTGAAAAAGATTCATATATCCCCTCACACATACACACACTGCCACTGTATCGGCTTTATAAATTGTGACAAAGTTCCTCCTCTATCTTGGTAGGTCCTGCGCTTATTGGCGGATTTTCTTGCCTCAGAGATTCACCATGTGGGTTGGGGAACAGCCCAGAGACCTTCCCCTCTGGAAGAACCCACAGTCCAGGTCAATTGGGAGGTTTGGGGGGAACCCGGGCCCGCCCTCTACTCCGGGTTCCAGCCCAGGGCCCTGTGGACTGCAGCTGTCTATAGTGCCTCCTGTAACAGCTGCATGACAGCTACAACTCCCTGGGCTACTTCCCCATGGCCTCCTCAAACACCTTCCTTATCTCACCACAGGACCTTCCTCCTAGTGTCTGATAACGCTTGTGCTCTTCAGTCCTCCAGCAGCACACCCTATCTCTCTCTCAGCTCCTTGCGCCTCTTGCTCCCAGCTCCTCACACTCACACCACAAACTGAAGTGAGTTCCTTTTTAAAGCCCAAGTGCAATGATTAGCTTGCCTTAATTGATTCTAGCAGCTTCTTCTTAATTGGCTCCAGGTGTCCTAATTAGCCTGCCTGCCTTAACTGGTTCTAGTAGGTTCCTGATTACTCTAGTGGAGCCCCTGCTCTGGTCACTCAGGGAACAGAAAACTACTCATCCAGTGACCAGTATATTTGCCCTCTACCAGACTCCTGTACCCCACTGGTCTGGGTCTGTCACAAAATATATATATTTATATGTTCGCTTTACATGTAAATTTCGACCCTCAACCTTCTCCAGCACCTGTCACTGTCTCAACTACTCTGAGGTTGGCCGCTTTCCAATAGTTTGAGATAACATCTTGATTTCAGTGATCACCACTGGGAATCTGGGCCATATGTACATGGAATCACAAAAGCCTGTGCACAGGAACATTGTTGTGTCAAGTGTCTGGCTGAGAATGATGATGTTGGGATAATGGATTATAGGATGTTCTGACTTTCCATGATCGTTCAGGTCATACACCTCTACCCCGATATAACGCTGTCCTCAGGAACCAAAAAATCTTACTCCGTTATAGGTGAAACCGCATTATATCGAACTTGCTTTGATCCACCAGAGTGTGCAGCCCCTCCCCCCTGGAGTGCTGTTTTACCGCATTATATCCTAATTCATGTTATATCGGGTCATGTTATATCGGGTTAGAGGTGTATGTTCAGCACTGAGACAGGGATGCGAGATGTTGAGGGATACATGCTGAAGAATCAATTTTCTACTCCTCAGGGCATTCTGTGACAAAAAGTTAAAAATTCTGCACACGATATTTTAAAATTCTACAAAATTCTGAAAATTTTATTTGTCAAATAAATGTGGAGGCTCCAGCATGGCATTGAGGAGCACAGGCCACTGGCTGCGCAGAGGTGGGAGATCACTGTGCAGCTCCTCCCCTGGGACATGGACTCAGTGGTGAGGCTTCACCCAACCCTGACACAGTGCAAGGGCTGGGTCTGCCCAAGAAACACACCCCAGGCTCTGTCCCTCCATGGCAGGTGCAGGGCAGGCAGGCTCTGCAAGGCAGGATCCAAGTGTGGAGGGTCTTAGTGTTGGGGAATCCATGTGTGGGTTGAGAGGGTTCTGTGTGGGGCAATCTGGGTGCAGGCGGCTCAGTGGAGGATCCGGGTGTGGGGGGATCTGGATGCACTGGGGCTCGTTGCGGGTTTCTGGGTGCAACGGTAACAGAACTCTGCCGAGGGGTCCAGGTGAAGGTGGGTGGGGCTCAGCAGGAGGGGTCTGAGAGTGGGGGGGATAGAGTTTGACAGGGTGGTCTGGGTGTGGGGGGCTCAGTGGGGGGTCTAGATGCTGGGGTAGTGGGGATCAGTGGAGTGGGGATCCAGGTGCAGCTGGATGGGGCTCAATGGGGTGGGGATTCGGGTGCAGGTGTCTTGTCAGTGTGGTCCAGGTGCAGGGGGAGTGGGGTTCATCGGGGAGGTTCTGAATGCAGGGGGGTGACGCTCAGTGGGAGGGACTGGGTATGAGGGGGTCTGGATGAATGAGGGTGGGCAGATGAGGGAGAAGATCCCTGTAAAGTGATCGCTTCCCCTCCAGCTGAGGAGCAATGGGTGCAGGAAGCAGAGGGGGGAGAGTTTTCAGAGATTCCTGCAGCAGGGGGAGAAATCTGGGGGTGGGTCTGACCCAGCCCCAGATGCCGTGTAGGGGAAGAGGAAGTCCTGTCCTCCCCAGCTTTGCCGGGACTAGCATCTAGATTAGCATCTAGATTAGCTCACAGGAGAGTTAGTTAGCATAGCCTAAACAACAAGGAGTCCTTATGGCACCTTAGAAACTAACAAATTTATTAGGACATAAGCTTTTGTGGGCTGGAACCCACTTCCAAATAAATTTGTTAGTCTCTAAGGAGCCACAAGGACTCCTCGTTGTCTTTGCTGATACAGACTAACATGGCTACCACTCTGAAACTTAGCATAGCCTGTGTCTCTGAGTCTCAGAAGGATACTGATGCAGGATGCATTTAAGTGCAGCAGAGGGAATGATTAATTAGCTTTTGAATTGTATTTTATTCTATTTTATCAAGAGTGTGAGGAGTTATGATTAATGTTTTTTATTTGCCTTTATTCTTCTAAATGAAAGTTTATTCATCAGCATATGCTGATTGCTGAAGGATAATATTCATTAAGGAAAAAATAGCTGCAATCTCCAATTATTCTCAACAGGAGCAAAGTCACCATGCCCTGAGCACAGGATGCACAGGATGCGGAAGAACACTACATCACTGCTCTAAGATGATTGTGTGGAACCAATATATACAATATATACAAGAAAAAATAATGCCCAGACTGTGCCACCCCAAGAATGCTGCCCCTTAGCATGTGCCACCCGAGGCACGTGCTTCCTCCGCTAGTGCCTGGAGCTGGCCCTGAATGTAGCTCTAGCGTTTGCTCTTTGTTTCACCTTTCACACAGATCTTTTATTGGCTGTATTTGCAATATCCTGAAGGAGAGTAGTTCTCCAATCTAGAATGAGATATATTATATTCCAGAGCCTATAGAAGAGCCAATTGGGAATTATCTATGCTAGAGAAATATACCATGCTAAGAACCATGGATTCCCTCCCTTAACACATGTACAAAATTAACTGGGGCACATTATCTTTCTCTGTTCAGATTATTCACACAACTCAGACAGGGAGAAATGGCAGAATCTGGTCTGATTCAGAATTATCCTGGCAGATAGGGGCTTTCTGTTGTCACAAAGCTTCATTGCCAGCTCTTACACCCCTCGTGTAGGGGGTATCTTGAGGGCAAGAGTGAGCATTGAGGGATTGTTGGAGCTCACCTGTGCTCTAGCAATTCTTGGGCACATCTAGGGCACCTACCCAGTTGATATATTTTAGAGCAGCAATGGCTCTGAGCTAATACTCTGTAGGGTTTGCCACATGACATTCCACAAACCCTGCCATCTGTTTGGTCTCATGTAGATTTGGTCCCAAAAGGCATTATTTCCACAGAAAATTTCACCTCCCTACACTACATCTCCTATGATGAACCATGGTATCCCCTTGTCATAGGTTTCACCCCCACTCTGGACTTTAGAGTACAGATATGGGGACCTGCCTGTGAACACCTAAACTGGATTACCATCTTAGATCTGGTTTTGCTGCCACCACTCCCAAATACTAACTCCCTTCCCTGGGTAGCCTTGAGAGACTTCTTCACCAATTTCCTTGTGAACACTGATCCAAATCCTTGGATCTTAACACAAGGAGAAGTTAACCATCCCCCTCCTTTCCCCCACCAACTCCTGGTGAGTCCAGATCCAATCCCCTTGGATCTTGACACAGGGAAAAATCAATCAGGTTCTTAAAAATAAGACTTTTAATTAAAGGAAAGAAAGGTAAAAGAGAACCCTCTGGGAGATAGCATACCAGCTGATCTCACAGACAACAGATTCAAAACACAGAGGATGTTCCCCTGGGCAAAAACTTAGTTACACAAAAATTACCCAATTTGATTATTCCCTAATGCCCAAGACAAGTTACGAAAGAAAATAAACATAAACCTATTTATTCCCTTCACTAATACTCACTACTTGATAAGAGGCTGATTTCTGGAGCTTTTTCACTCTAGGCAAAACTGAAACTAAACTCTAAACAAAGGAAACTTCCCTCCTTCCTTTTGAAACATTTTATTCCCCCAATTGGTTCCTCTGGTCAGGTGTCAGCTAGGCTAGGTGAACTTCTTAACCCTTTAAAGGTAAAAGAGGCATTAGCCCTTAACTATCTGTTTATGACACCCCTCTTGTTGATGGTTGACTGTGCATCATGGTCTCTCTGGCCATGGTGCATCTTGGGATATATCGTCCATCTAGGGAGCCCAGACCATATAAGAGATTGAAGGTATGAGATAACTGAAGCACAGTTCCAACCAATTTTCCACCAAAATTTCAATTTTCAGCTAAACCCCAAACTTTTGGGGGGTTAGGTAAATTTTTGAATCCATCTAATTTTCTTGAAAACCCAATCTTCTACTGAAAGCCAGTTTCAAGAGAGAATGTTTGACAAGTCCTAATTTTAGACTAACTGATACTTTAGAAATGTGTGAGATTTCAGCAAAATCCACCATTAATTTGTCCCCTCTCAAAACCTGCCAAGGACAGTGTCATGCTGTCTTGAGTGACTCACAGCTGTAAGTGCCTACCTAAGGGCAGAGTGTCTGAAAATAGGGCAGATATCCTAAGCTGGTGGCTTATTCTATAATTATATTTCACCAAGGCAGTAACAAATGTGAACTCCTGATAGTCACCTTAGACTCTCTAGTCTATCTTGCCACCCAGACAAATCAAACTTTGTGATAAAAGGTCTCTTAAACAAAAAAAAAATCACATCACATTAGATTGCTACCAGCCCCAAGGGACCAGTCACTTACCACAAATCAATTGGTACTCTAGTCCTTACACCAAAGACAATGCTGGTAGCCAATTCTATAATAAATGTACTAAAGGTTTAGAAAAAGCTAGGGAGAGTTATTGAGAGGTTAAATTGAGAGTTATTGAGAGGCACAGGTGAGCCACAATTTGTAATTCCAAATGGTGGTAGTGATGTAATAAACTGCCAGATTCCAAATAGTCTTTTCAGGGTTCCCAGATGTTTGTCTCTGGGGATCTCCACTTTGCATCTCGTATACTTCCCTGTAAGAGTCCAACAGAAATCAAGCTGACAGTGTCTCTACCCAGATCAGCTTTTCCTTTGATGATGGTGACTGACTAGGGTGACCAGATGTCCCGATTTTATAGGGACAGTCCCGATTTTTGGGTCTTTTACTTATATAGGCTCCTATTACCCCCCATCCCCTGTCCCAATTTTTCACATTTGCTCTCTGGTCACCCTATGAGTGAGGAATGCAGGTAGAGTCTCTGACCTGTGGTCATCCCACACAATGGCCACTTTGAAATTAGAATTTTTCTTCATTTGCATTATGCAAGGCTTTATTTGCTTTTGGAACATTATTTAGTTATGGGGGTATTTACGATGTAAATGCTTGCTATTGCATAATAACATGATACAGATAAGTGAAAACAATGCAAATAACAACCAAATAGTTTCCATCGAGTTTAAACACCAAATACATTCTTTTACCTTTAACAATCACTTTGATCTATAATAATACAAATGAATTGGCGTGGGGCTCTGGCCTGAGCTGGAACCTGGTTTACCAGTGTCACAGAGAGACATTTTATTACATAGCATAAGTTTGAAAAAAAAAGTGTAAAATTCTAAACATTTGGATTTTTTTTTCTTTCCCAGACACATCTGAGGCAGTTGAGTAAGTTTGTTTTGATCTTGCAGCATTTACTCATTGTGTATTTGTCATGCTGGGATAGCCTGCTTGGTTCTGCAAAAGGGACACAATCCCAAAGGATGGGATTGAGTCTTGGAAAGACTCACTATGTTATACATCCCCATAATCACTGTCCCCACTTCTGAGATGGCAACTTGCATTGGAGAACAGCAGACAGAACAGCTGAGCAGCAGTCCAGGGGAGGCCATGGGAGAGAAGCAGCCTTTTCTCCTCCCCTTAGTCCCTTTGTTTCCACAGACCTGTGGCTGCCAAAAATGAAAGGGCAGTTTGGGGGGGCACATCATTTGGGGGCTTTTATAAGCCCAACTTTACCCGCTATGCTACATGGTTGGAGGGTGGGAGGAGGAGACATGAGTGTAGGTGGGGGAGGCATTTATAGGGATGGGGCTTGTCTGGGGGCATGCCAGGGAGGGTTAGAGGGGCCACCCAAACAGTGAACTCTTGGAGGTTTGGCAGCTGTGAAGCTGAGATACCAGTGCTATTCCTGACACGCCCTTATGGCTGTTTGAAACATTAAACATTTTTTATTGTATACACTACATTCTGTGATTCATATGCCCGCAGGTTATATGAAAATCAGTGTGTGAATGTCATCAAACATGAGGCTTTCCCCCCCCCCCCAGAATCAAAGAAGAAAAAAGAATAAGTTTGAACTGATATCATTCAGAGGAGACATATGTGGCCTTTCCAATAACAACATTAGTTTAAAGTTGTGGGAGGCTTGTGACATGTAATGGTGCCCAGCGTTAGAGCTAAATGAAAAATGGATTATTTTGCTTTGGATGTCGAACAAAAATGCCAGTCTGATTTGAAATAAGGCATTTCTTTTAATTTTTTTCATCTAATTGAAAAACTTGAAAATATTTTGTTTTTAATCAACTAAAATGTTTTGAATTGACATGAAACTATTTTTTCCCTAAGGTTTACTTTTAATTTGAATACTTTGGTTGTTTACCCCAGGTAACATTTTGACATCTATCTGACCCAACATGCACAAAAATGTAAATAAAAATGTTCATAGCAAATCTGTGCCTCCTCATACATTTTTTTACATGTATTTTTAAATTACAATGAAGTCAATCTTTCCACATTGATTTTATCATTCTATCTGTTGTGATTTTTGAGTAGCAAAAAAAGGAACAAAAACGGTGATGGGATCAGTTAGACCGCTCACTGTTAGTCAAGGAAGATGATGAAAGTACTACATCAATGAAAGTCTTGGGGTGGGGTGTTGGACCCCAGATATAAAACTGCTTTCTTTAAGTAATCTCAAATTATGAGGAGGACAACCTGTTAACACTGGTTTTGTCTGCATACCATAGCAGTGATGTGTTAACAATGTACCACAGACAGATCTGAAGAAAAGGCTTCACCAGGCTGTGGCACAGGGAGTCTTTGAAATCGTCCAGGGTGGCTGTAACTGTATCTTTTCTCACTGAGGCACAAGCCACACAAAGGTGCAGGTTCACCCTGAAGCCATCCGTCACCACTGTGATGAGCTGGATGGAAAATGGGACAAGTTGATGTAGAATTGCTGTGCCTGATATGCAGAGACTGATCATCTATGTCATTGGGGTCTTTCAAAGGACCATCAGGGGCATTACAGATGTGAGGCATTCCACTATCTGCATGAGCCTAAGGGGCTTCCTGAACTGCTGTGATCTGCAGGGTCCCACTGAACCTCGAACTCTCTACTGACGGCTCTACCACCTGCCCCAAAGACTCAAAATATATATATATGAAGGGAGGGAGAGACAATCTCATTTGGCACCTCAGAATTCAGATCAAGAGCTGAATGAGTCTTGGAATCTGTGCTCCCCTCCAACACCTAGCAGGTGTCTCCCCAGGGCAGATCTAAAGTACATGGCTGCTGTCCATGTTGTACATTTTCTGTGGATAAAAGAATAATTATTCCAACTCCACAGCTGTCAATCTTGCAGCATCGTAAGAAGGAAATGTAGAAAGAGATCTCAAAAGTTGGTGCATTACTGTGAAAGATTGTGTATTTCAGGACAGAGGCTTTGTGTAGGGACAGATAGTTAGAATTGGAAATGAATGGGGGAACTTGATTGGGAGTGGTTCAAGCTGAATTATTTCTAACCCTGGGAAATTAAGCTTTTTCTCAACTTGCACATTAATATAAGTTCCCCTGTTGGAAACTTCACTTTTGTCTTTCTTAAATAAATGACTAGGTCTAATGTGTGTATGTATATATATTTTGTAATCCCATGATTTTTGGGGGAAGGGGGTCTTATTTGTGATTTTTGAACTTCTTGGTTTGGAAAGCCATATTTGATATGCCTAGTGAAAGTGGAAGTAAATGGAAACTGGAGCCACTGGGCAACCCTCAGCAAGTTCGCAGATGACACTAAGCCGCGGGGAGAGGTAGATACACTGGAGGGTAGGGATAGGGTCCACAGTGACCTAGACAAATTGGAGGATTGGGCCAAAAGAAATCTGAGGAGGTTCACCAAAGAAAAGTGCAGAGTCCTGCACTTAGGACGGAAGAATCCCATGCACCACTACAGGCTGTGGACCAACTGCCTAAGCAGCAGTTCTGCAGAAAAGGACTTGGGGATTACAGCGGATGAGAAGCTGGATATGAATCAGCAGTGTGCCTTGTTGCCAAGAAGATAACAGCATATTGGGCTGCATTAGTAGGAGCATTGCCAGCAGATAGAGGAACGTGATCATTCCCCTCTATTCCGCACTGGTGAGGCCACATCTGGAGTTCAGTTTTGGGTCCCCCACTACAAAAAGGATTTGGACAAATTGGAGAGAGTCCAGCGGAGGGCAATGAAAATGATCAGGGGGCTGAGGCACATGACTTATGAGGAGAGGCTGGGGGAAATGGTCTTGTTTATTCTGCAGAAGAGAAGAGTAAGGGGAGATTTGATAGCAGCCTTCAACTACCTGAAAGGGGGTTCCAAAGAGGATGGAGCTTGGCTGTTCTCTATGATGGCAGATGACAGAACAAGGAGCAATCGTCTCCAGTTGCAGTAGGGGAAGTCTAGGTTGGATATTAGGTAACACTATTTCACTAGGAGGGTGGTGAAGCACTGGAATGAGTTACCTAGGGAGGTGGTGGAATCTCCATCCTGGCTAGGATGATTTAGTTGGTGTTGGTCCTGCTTTGAGCGGGGGATTGGACTAGGTGATCTCCTGAGGTCTCTTCCAGCCCTAATGTTCTATGATTTTATGATTCTATGAAATCTGCTCAGCGAGGAAGAAAAAATAATTTAAAATGCTTGGCTGTTCAGAGAAAATTGAATTGTTTGCAGACTCAGTGGAGGACTGGTCCCCTATATTGAAAGCCTGGAAGTGTATAGAATGGTTAATAGTATGGATGATGAGAAAAAAGTGATGTTTTTACTGAGTTTAATGGAGTCTTAAATATATAACCTGCTGCCTAGCCTATGAGCTCACATTAAACCCACAGACAAAACATCTGCTCTGTGGAGCTGTGTGAATAATGGACTTTTGGCACATTGGCAATTCCAAAAATCCTCCCCAAATTAAGACAGGTTTCAGAGTAACAGCCGTGTTAGTCTGTGTTCTTCTTTTTTCCCCAAATTAAATGTTTTGTTTTATTTTGAAAAAATCAAACTGTTACATTTAAATTTTGACCATTTTTATATTTGTTTTGTTAAAAAAAAGAAATTTTTAAATAAAAAGTTGTTTTGAACTGTAACATTGAAATATTTCTTTTAGAAAGTGTCAAAATGAAAGATTTTGATTTCTTTACAATTTTTTTAAAGATTTTTTCTGACAAACAATTTTAAAAAAACAACATTAATTCGTGAAAAGTTTTGATGTTGCTGAACCTGCATATTTCACCAATAAATGTTTTGTATAAAATGTTTTGCTCTGCCCTAGTGCTGAGATTGTATAAATTCTACTATATTGCTTGTTCCCTATGTCACTTGTTTCTGTTTTTATAAATGGAATTAAAAAAATGAAACCATTCCTGAATATATGGCTGAATTAAGGATATTAACAGAGGATTGCAAGTTTATGGCTAATAGCCATTGATGGACCTATCCTCCGTGAATTTATCTAGTTCTTTTTTGAACCCTGTTATAATTAAAAAAAGAACCTGTTATAGTTCAAACAATCTATTATAGTTCAAAAAAAGAACCCGCTATAGTTTTGGACTTCACAACATCATTGTGGAAGGCATTCCACAGGTTGACTGTGCATTGTGTGAAGAAATACTTCCTTTTTTTATTGTTGTTGTTGAACCCAGGTTACAAATATTAACAATGACTCCATCCATCTCCTATGTAGGGGAAGGCACACTATGTTAAGACAAAGTACCCAGATACCAGGCACACATGGAAGGGGAAAGTGTGGGGCTCACAGGTGTTCCCTCCCCAATCTCTCCAACTTCTTTTTCACCAACCTCCATGCCACATCTTTCAGTGTCCCACCGTTCCCCTCTTACTCCCCCAAAACCTCACTCCTCCCCTAACCAGGACCCCCAAATCCTCTCCTGCCTGTAAAACCCAGCTACATATAGCCCTATCCCATAATTCTCCCATTCTTTCCTGCAGCCCATAATCCACCTCCATTCCCAGCAAGGATTTGAATGTCTAATTTATTTTCTTCTTAAAGTAGATTTTGCACCTTCTGAATTTTCTGTTGTGCACAGATATCATGTCCATAAAATAAATATTAAAACAAAAAAAACTCCACCTTAAACAGAGGTAGATTGTATCAAAATGCCTACTTTTATTTCTGAATTTCAACTAACAAGGATAGCTGAACTTGTTTTATCTTCAGGATGCTCAGGTTCATTAGTTGTAACAGTTCTCCCTCCTGGAGCTACGCAGAATCTGTAGATCACACCTGGCTATCAATGTTCTTGATCCTCTCTGTTCCACATAGAATCATAGAATCGTAGGAATGGAAGGGACTTCAACAGGTCCTTTAATCCAGTCCCCTAAACTCAAGGCAGGAAGAAGCATTAGACTACCCTGACAGCTTTCTGTCCAAACTGCTCTTAAAATCTCCAATGATGGAAATTCCACAACCTCCCTAGGTAATTTATTCCAGTGCTTAACTATCATGACTGTTAGGAAGTTTTTCCTAATGTCCAACCTAAACCTCCCTTGCTGAAATTTGAGCCCATTGCTTCTTGTCCTATCCTTAGAGGTTAAGGAGAACAATTTTTCTCCCTCCTCCTTCTAACAACATTTTATGTACTTGAAAACTGTTATCATGTCCCCCCCTCAGTCTTCTCTTCTCCATACTAAACAAACCCATTTTTTCAATGTTCCCTCATAGGTCATGTTTTCTAGACCTTTCATAATTGTTGTTGCTCTTCTCTGGACTTTCTCCAATTTGTCCACTTTTTTCCTGAAATGTGGCACCCAGAACTGGACACAATACTCCAGTTGAGGCCTAATCAGCACGGAGTAGAGTGGAAGAATTACTTCTCATGTCTTGCTTATAACACTCCTGCTAATACATTCTGGAATGATGTTTTCTTTTTTTTCAATAGTGTTACACTGTTGACTCATATTTAGCTTGTGATCCACTATGAGCCCCCAGATCCCTTTCTGCAATAGTCCTTCTTAGAAAATCATTTTTCCATTTTATATGTGTGTGTCAAGGCTCTTTCCCCACTCTGAACTTTAGGGTACAGATGTGGGGGCCTGCATGAAAACTTCTAAGCTTAACTACCAGCTTAGATCTGGTCCACTGCCACCACTCCCAATGTGCTAATTCCCTTCCCTTGGTAGCCTTGAGAGACTCTTCATCAATTCCCTGGTGAATACAGATCCAATCCCCTTGGATCTTAAAACAAGGAGAAATTAACCATCCCCCCTCCTTTCTCCCACCAACTCCTGGTGGATCAAGATCCAACCCTCTTGGATCTAAAAACAAGGAAAATCAATCAGGTTCTTTAAAAGAAGGCTTTTAAATTTAAGAAAAAGGTAAAAATCATCTCTGTAAAATCAGGATGGAAAATAACTTTACAGGGTAATCAAACTTAAAGAGCCCAGAGGAATCCTCTCTAGCCTTAGGTTCAAAGTTACAGCAAACAGAGGTATCAGAGGGGTAGCCGTGTTAGTCTGAATCTGTAAAAAGCAACAGAGGGTCTTGTGGCACCTTTGAGACTAACAGAAGTACTGGGAGCATAAGCTTTCGTGGGTAAGAACCTCACTTCTTCAGATGCAAGTAATGGAAATCTCCAGAGGCAGGTATATATCAGTGTGGAGATAACGAGGTTAGTTCAATCAGGGAGGGTGAGGTGCTCTGCTAGCAGTTGAGGTGTGAACACCAAGGGAGGAGAAACTGTTTCTGTAGTTGGATAGCCATTCACAGTCTTTGTTTAATCCTGATCTGATGGTGTCAAATTTGCAAATGAACTGGAGCTCAGCAGTTTCTCTTTGGAGTCTGGTCCTGAAGTTTTTTTGCTGTAAGATGGCTACCTTTACATCTGATATTGTGTGGCCAGGGAGGTTGAAGTGTTCTCCTACATGTTTTTGTATATTGCCATTCCTGATATCTGACTTGTGTCCATTTATCCTCTTGCGTAGTGACTGTCCAGTTTGGCCAATGTACATAGCAGAGTCTAAAAAGCAACAGAGAGTCCTGTGGCACCTTTAAGATTAACAGATGTATTGGAGTATAAGCTTTCATGGGTGAATACCCACTTCGTCGGGAGTCTGTTCATCATGATCTCCCTGGCCCATATAAGAGAATAAAACTCCCTCCAATTTTCCACCAAAATATGTCAAATCTCACCTAAAACCAAATATTTCCCATTTGGGATTTATTTATTTTTTAATGACAAATCAACATTTTCTGTGTTAAGCAGAACATTTTTACTAAAAAATATTTTGCCCCTTCTCAAAACCTCCCAAGGACAGTCATTTTATTCTGTAGCATAAAGGTGAACATAAAAATGTGTAAAAAATCTAAACATTTGGATGTTTTTTTTTTCTTTTTCAGAAATGCCTGAGATAATTGACAGTAAGTCTGCTTTGATGTCACACCATTTTCACTCACAGATAATTGTATCTATATGTCTTATGTTTTGCTGGAATAGTGTCCTTGGTCCTGCAGAGGAGAAACAGTCCCAGCCCTGAGGTGTTTTCAACCTGAGAGAAAAGAATGGGATATAATGTATAGAAGACAATATGATACATTTCCCCCATCAGAGCTGTGCCCACCTAGGTTGGCAACTTAGGACTTGTCTAGATGAACAGTTAGTGCATGGGAAGCTGTGGTATGAATCAATAGTGCATTAGCTGTCCTTGTGGACCCTGATGGCACACACTAACCATTCCCTAATGTGCTCTGATCTACTCTACTTTGAAGCAGGAGTAGTTGAATGTGCACTATGGAATTGATAGTATGCGGCACCAGGGTCTACACAGTCACTTAATACATGACCATCTATTGCACTATAGATTTACACCCAAGTTTGCTGTACACTAACTATTCATCTAGACAGAACTACCAGTACATGACTGAGCAGGAGACCATCCTTCCTTCCCCCCTACTTTGAATCTCCATATAAGGCCAAGTACATGAATTAGCCCTTTCTCCTCCCGTGGCCTCTTTGTTCTCCAAGACCTACAGGTGCCACGAATGGGAGGGCAGTTAAGGGGATGCATTATTTAGGGCAGGGGTTCTCAAACAGGGGGTCTGGACCGCTCAGGAGGTCACGAGGTTATTACATGGGGGGTCGTGAGCTGTCAGCCTCCACCCCAAACCCCGCATTGCATCCAGCATTTATAATGGTGTTAAATATATTTAAAAAATGGTAGATGACAGTGGCACAAAATATCTTGTCAGCTTTGCTGTACATCTTTTCTGCACAAATGGGTTTATCCTTATCTGTTGACTTAGTCAAAAATCTTGTGTAGTCTCTGTAACATTTGACAGTATCAGACTTTAATTGCCACACAAAAAGTCTTGTGCTGGTATGTGAATTACAGTGCCCTGATCCTCTTTCAGCTCTGCATTCTCTTTAAATTTTCTTCATCTACATGTTCTGCCTGGACTAGTTGATCCTTCTTGCATTTATGGGCCAAATTGATGTATCTCTCCCCTTTCTTGCATATGCTGAAGATAGCAGGAATGTCCAGATGTACAAATAGGTGGGCCAGATATCGACCAAAGGTCAAAGGTGTGCAACTGGTGCTGGAAGAGATAGATTGTCAATTATCCTGTTTCCTGTGTAATACTGACTACTTAGCACAGCCTTTTCTTGTACGTTCTCTGTGCTTTTTGTCCATAAATGCCAATAGCTGGTGGGGTGAAACCCTGCATCAATGGGAAGTCATCATATTCTTCTGACAGGTTCTTGAACACATACACAGTATTTATCCCACCTGATATATGTAAATGATTTAGTGGACTCCTTCTTAACTGTAGCTAGATGCATATAACAATGCTAATCAGTTATACAACTGGATTTCTTGTGACTCTTAGATGATCGACAAAGGTTTTTTTGGTTTTCATCACTATTCTTGATCATGGCCATACTGGTTCTGCTGGGCAAGTCACATGTCCATGCATGACTCACAATTTTTACAGGTAGCATCCATTGTTTACATGCTATTTTGAACATCTTCAAGTAGACTTCTTATGTGGATTGGAGCATTCCAAGATCCATTGACATTTAAGTGTTTCTTGATTAGGTACTTAATTTCAACATTCCTTTCTCCAGAAACTGACCAAATGCTCTACTAAGATTATTTAGAAATCAAGCCAGTACACAGCCAACATTCATAACATTCATAACTTTGAATACAAAAATGATACATGCATACAAATAGGATTAATACATTCAGTAGATCATAACCTTTGAGATATGTTACATGGCATATGTACCATAAAACACATTCTAAGCATATTTCCATAAAGCCTTATGGGAGGTACCATCACAGTAATAACAAAATGTGTTTTAAGTACATCAGAAGCAGGAAGCCTGCTAAACAACCAGTGGGGCACCTGGATGACTGAGATGCAAAAGGGGCACTTAAAGACGATAAAGTCATTGCGGAGAAATTAAATGAATTATTTGCTTCAGTCTTCACAGCTGAGGATGTTAGGGAGATTCCCCAACCTGAGCCATCATATCACAACCCAGTGTCCTCCTCCGCCCTTAGGAAGTCCCCTGGGAAGGCAGATCTGCACCATATATTGCTAATGCTGTTGCAAGCATCGTAAAGCATTTTGGGGAGGGTTAAAGGTGTGTGAGTGGGGAGTGGAAGTTTCCTTTACAGCAGTGGTTCCCATTGGCCTGGAGCAGTGAACTGCGGCCACTGGGAGCCGCGATTGTCCGAACCTGCAGACATGGCAGGTAAACAAACTGGCCCGGCCCACCATGGGCTTTCCCTGCACAAGCAGCGGAACAAGTTTGGGAACCACTGCTTTACAGGGGACAAGAGGCCAAGAAGGGGTGGGGGGAAGAAGAGAACAGTGAATGAGTTAATTCAACACTTCAGCTAGCTCAATTTGAAGATAAGACACTGGCCCCAGCCACCCCAAGGTCGCAGCTCACAGCCGATGTCTGGCTACGAGCTGAGAAAGATGGGGGCTTGAAAGTTGCCCGAGCAGCCGTGAGAAACAAAATCCAACTGCACAGACCTGCCCCTGCAAGACAGCAAGGCCAGCGAAGAAAAAAACAGAGCCCAGGGCTGCAGGGTCTGAAAACACAGATGAGACGACAAGAGGGGGAGCCGAGCAAGGCATCCCTGAAGCCAGCATGTTTTGGGAAAGGGAAAGAAACCACAGAAAGCCAGTTCGGACTGGCACAAAGAGCACGAGGAACAGAGGTCACAGAATGGAACACCCCCAAAGGAGCTCAGGACTTAAAAACCTCCTGAGAGCTGGAGCAATTCAGAAATCACAGTGGATCCATGGATGACCTGGGCCCAGGACAAGAACTCCCATCCACCCTTCCGCCCCATCTTCTTCTTATGTTACACCCAGGCTTGGCCAGCCTCGGGTAGAACGTGTGTGAGTATGAAAGTGGGTTAGGGCTTGGGGCACTAACACTTTCTTCCTTCCCCTGAGTGGTGTGGGGAGCACCCTCACTCTGTTGTTATTATTTAATCAATAAAGCTTTAAAATGTAGACACTTGGTGTGTTACGTCATCTCCTCCCTTAACGATCCTGTGGCCTCAGCCTCATCAACTGACACCGCAGGCAGATTGGTAACAGAAATCTGTCATGGTTTTGGTGGAGAATTGCGGTGTGGGGGAGCCCTGAGGAGTGCACCAACTGTTTTGCCCTTGGTATTTCTTGTTTTCTCTGTCCGGCACTGTTGGTATTGCGTGTTGGGGATTTTGTGATTAAAGGTGAGCCCCACCTTCAGTTGTAGTAGGACTGGGAACCAGAGGGAGGTTTAGCATTCCTGTCTCCACCACGGTTTGCGGGGGAAGGGTGCAGCTGGGTCTACCCCCGGTCGTAGAAGTCAATGGGAGGAGGGCTTAGAGACCCTTGTTCTGAATAGAAGGAATAATCCTCGGTGCATACGCCGTCAGTCGTAGTATGACTGAGTTGAAGAGGAGAACATAGGGTGTCTCGCTCTGCCCGGGAAGGGTTTCGGTGTATGGACCCTCGGTGATATTGGACTGAGTAATATGGAGGGAGGCTTAGCATCTCTCCCTCTGGCCCAGGGAGGTGAACATTGTAAGCCTCAGTGCCAACGTGAGCTACATGAAAGCTCAAGTGATTAAAAGAGCTTAAGAATTGTACTAAGGGATTGTGACAACAAGTTCAGGAAACAGGAGGGTACAGCTGCGGACTCGGAAGTCCCATAGTCATGGGCGATGGCATCAACGATGGGTTCAAGGCTGGACTTATGGGCATTAGGGTCGAGCAGAAACAGTAGTCCAGCTGCCCGATCAGCTGGTGTCACAGGAGGCAGGTGGACCTGATGCCTGAGCCACGGGGGAGGAAGCAAAGAGAGAAAGCACCCTGCTGCCTCTTTCAAAGGAAGACCTCTCCCAGCTAGAGAATGCTCTCACTGAGGTGGGATACAAACCCTGGGGTTCTGTGGCAGAGCTTCAGAGAAGTATGCATTCTAGGCAGGATTTGTTGGACCTGTATACTGAGTATGAAAAGCAGAAGGGTAAAAATCTAGGGACAGATGTGGGATTAATTTGGACTGCAGCAGCCATGTGGTAACAAATGTTATCGGGACAGAAAGAGGAGTTGGGGAAAAGGGAAGAAGTGTGTACCCAACAGCTAGTGGAAATTGAGCAACCGAAAGCACAAATTGCTAGCCAAGCAGCAACCCAAGCCTATGCTCAGGACGAATTGCAGGCCTTGAGACAGGCCTTTCAGGCAGAAAAAGCAAAACGCACCCTCCTGGAAGCACTGGCTAAGCAAGTACCAGTCCTTCAGGGACTTGTCGAAGACTTGACTATCCATGCTCAGCATATGCCACAATGGAGAGTGTGCTCGACATGAAAAGGAAATAAGGTAGTTGTACACGGTACTGGGGACTATAGTTTGGCCACCCCCAATAAGGTTAATGCATAAGGGAAATGCATTAGATATGCACCGGTGCTGAGGGGTTTTTACCGCCTCAAGATGGGTTGCTAACGCCTCATAGTGTATTGACTCCGGACATAAGGTACAGATGCATAGTGGTATTTAGAAATAGAGGCCTTGGTGTGTGTGTGTGTGTGTGTGTGTGTGTGTACACCAGTGTGAATGAAAGTTACTGGAAGATGCCCAGAGTATTCTGCGACGTCGTTTGGCTCGTGACCAGAACTATTCTAATGCAAGCCTGGTAACTAGAGGATCTATAGACGATCCGACCCACGGTGGGTTAATTCAGCCTGGCATCGTCCGGCGAGGAAGCTACCTGGTTCTAGGAGTGTTTGACCCCATCTTCCCTCCCCTTTTCCTCTCTGTGTGAGACGCTGACAGTCTGATCATCTCACTGGATGCAGTGAGAGTGAGCGGTGCCGTCTCTCTGAGACTAGCCGACGCTCTTTGCTGAAGGGAGGTGTAGGAGAGTCGTGGCCATCCTGTTAGCCTCTCCTGTGTGAGTACCCTTTAGGGAGAGATCCCTAGTTTATGAGCTGCTAGCATGGACAGGGCATCCTCCCTGTGTGTGTGATTGGAAAATGGGTGGGGAACAGTCTAAGCATTCCCTCTCACACCCTAAGGGTACCCCAGCTTATTTCATGTACGTGCATTATGGTCCTAAAACCTGCAGGTATTTAGAGAATTGGAATCATTACACGTGTGAAAATCCATCTAAATAATGCCCACTAGAAGGTACCTTCAATTTAGATAAGATCATACATCTCAGAGGAGCTTTTATCACCAAAAAGCCTCTGACACACAATGGGAGCAATTTGTCTATTGAGGAAAGGAATGGGTTAATTTGAAATTCAGCTTGGTCCAGAGATAAAGAGAAAGTTGCTCTGCATTCAAGGTCAAAAATCAACACAGACCACACTAAGTATAAAGAAAACCTGCTTTCGGCCCCAGCTCGCTGTGAAAAAAAATATAGACAGAGGCAAACCAAAGGCAATACAAGTTACAGTGCTGAGATTACATTTGCAAAACTTAACTGTCAGGTGAGATCCAACAGTCTCCCTTTGCGACCCTGGAGCCGGTGTGGTTTGGTGACATTGAAGAAGCCACAGGCAGCCGGCATGGAATCTCTGAAAGAGACACCACAGGAGACCCCAGGGGGTAAAAGAACAGCCCTCCCAAGAGCGGAAGCAAGTTGGAGATTGCACAGCGCCTTCTCTGGACGTTATACACAGACGTGGCCAGTCTGGACGTACGTGTGTGAGTATGAAATGTGCCTACTCTCTGCCGCAGTAAGTCTGAGAACTGGAGAGGGGTTTAGCATTCCTCTGTCCACCCTGGTTGACTGGGAAGAGTGGCAGTGGATCTACCCCGGTTGTAGCAGGACTGGGCAATAGAGAAGTTGGAGAAAAGGGAAGAGTTGTGTACTTGATAACTAGAATTGAGCAATTAAGAGCATAGATCATGAACCAGAAAGCAACTCAAACTTACGCCCAGTTGCAAGCCTTGAGACAGGACTTCCAGGCAGAAAAGGAAGCACTGGCTAAGCAAGTACCGGTCCTTCAGGGACTTGTCAAAATTTTACCATTTGTGCTCAGCATACGCCGTAACAGCAGTGTGTTTGCCACAAGAGAAAATTGAATAGTTAAACACCAATGGGCCATGCGTTTGCCCAGATGGCAAGCCTCATGAGAGAGGACTCGGGTAGCCTTGTGAGTACGAATGTTTAAGGGAAGGGACCAGGAAGGGTGGGGGCTAGTTGAGAAGCCTACCCTCCTTGCTAAATTGACAGTGGAAGAAGCCAGTGCCCATGGAAGGCATGGTTCAGCGAGAAAAGCAGGATTGGGCCCAAGTGGGCAGGCAACAGGTTGGAAACTTTGAGGGCATAGTAGAAGGAAAGGAGTAAGTAATTATAGCAAGGGGATTTCAAATCCCCAGGACAATAATTGGAATGATAAAATCTGAGTTGATTGGTTGTCGTTTTGGGAGACAAGCAAGTGATTTAAGAAAAGAGAGTGAGAAGTTAACTCTGTAGTTGATAGAGGGAATCAAGCAGTGAAACTTGGTAGGAATGTCTGTAAGTAATCCAAGCAAGAGGTTATTTAAGTGGAATTATTCGACTATGAATAAGTTAGTCGAATTTGCTGAAGAACACTCCTGCTGTGTACAATCTGTGTTTTATAAGTTTGAGATGAATTGGTATTGTTTTAAAGTTGCAAAACTGAGAATACTTTTGCCAGACACAGGAAATTAGTGTTGTTTAATATGGTATTTAGCATTTAATCCTTAAGGTGACTTAATGCTTTACAAGATTTAAAATGTTTTAAATAAAAACCAAAGGTTGTGGCTGCAGCAGAGTATTCAAAGCCAGGAGAATGGGAAAAGATTTGAATTTGTTTTTGGGTAACAAATAGCAGATAAAAGATCTGGTAAAGAGAGAGAAGGACAGTGCCTTTGGCTCTGTGTTGTCGAGCTGTCACTTTGCTGTGGGTGCATTCAGATTTTGTAAGCACAAAAGAAACAGTTACAAGGACATGAAAAGTTAACCCACTCCCCATATTGCCCATGGGATCCTTCTGGCTACCTCAGATTTCTAGCCAGAGGGCTGGGGAGGGAGGGAAGCTATTGGACACCAGAAGTTGTACAGAGTGAACTCCTCAAAAGTGGGTGTGCTCATCCTGGCTTGTTGCTCCATAGCTCTGTAATAAAGTTATTTTACTGGAAGGGTGTATGTGGCATACATTGAATAATAAGACTAATGTACTGTATAATGGCAATGTGTATGTGTTCATTGTTGGGAAAAGGTGTATGAGTGAAGAGTGGAAGTTTCCTTTGTAGGTTAAAAGAAGCCAAGAAGGGGAGAAGGAAAAAGAACAGAACAAATTAACTGGGAAAAAAATAGCTAGCAAGCTCAGTCCAAAGATAAGACGCTGACCCCATCCAAGGACATTGCTTAAAGCTAAGACTTGGCTGACAATCAAGAAAAGTGGGGGTGTGGGGTGATAAATGTACCCAAGCAGCTGTAAAATCTGCAAAACACTGGCATTAATGAAATGTGTTAGGTTTCTTTTCTCACAGGTAAAGAAGCACTACCCAAAGACCCTAGCAGCCCTGCTATTCATTGAAACCAGGAGACTGGATCTATGTAAAGATTGACCAATGAAAAACTGCTTTGGCTCCATGCTGGAAAGGCCCTTTCCAAGTCCTGTTAACCACCAACACTGCCGTGAAGTGCCAAGGACTACCTGCCTGGACCCATGCTTCACACTGAAAAAAGACCCCTCCACTTTGGGAGGACTCTCCGACTGATAAGCCTATTTCTCCTTCTAGCTCTGCTGTGCCTTCTGGACAGCAAGGAAAAAGACAAGGTGAAGTGCTAGTAACCTCTCCCTTGTCCACTGACAGACCTACTGTGCCTTTGGATTTTTCTAGAAGAAGCAAAACCATTACACGGTGATGTGCTGGTAACACAGGTCTACAATTTTTGAGAAGTCGTCTGCTTCAGAGATAAAATGTGCTATTTATTATGTATTTTGATGTGCTGAATTCAAATATGACAATTAAAACAACTGATTGGCTACTGTTTCTAAGATATTTAAGTTTTTACATTTTATGTCTATGTATAGTGTGTAGATAGTAGAGTTTTAATCATAAATTGTAAACCTAGATCTTTTCATGTGTTTATGGTTGCTTTACATGATAATATTTCACCTGTCCTGTTTATGTAACACTTTAAAACTCAGCAAAAGGGTTATATAAGTAAAAGTTATTATGAAACAAAAGACAAAAAACTATTATGTACATAGTTTAGTCCTATTCAGTGTCTACTCGGCGCTTCTTGGCTTCTCTCTTGTATTCATTAAATGGAGCATCTCTTGTCACTGTCCAGCAATAGTCTGCAAGCATTGATGGGCCTCATTTGCCCTGATAGCGTTTCTCCATTGTTGCAATGTCCTGGTGAAATCGCTTGCCATGCTCGTCGCTCACTGTTCCGCAGTTTGGTGGGAAAAAAATCTAGATGAGAGTGCAAAAAATGTATCTTTAGTGACATGTTGCAACCAAGGCTTTTGTATGCCTTGAGGAGGTTTTCCACCAACAACCTGTAGTTGTCTGCCTTGTTGTTTCCGAGAAAATTTATTGCCACTAACTGGAAGGCTTTCCATGCCGTCTTTTCCTCTCCACGCAGTGCGTGGTCAAATGCATCATCTCGAAGCAGTTCACGAATCTGAGGACCAACAAAGACACCTTCCTTTATCTTAGCTTCACTTAACCTTGGAAATTTTCCATGGAGGTACTTGAAAGCTGCTTGTGTTTTGTCAATGGCCTTGACAAAGTTCTTCATCAGACCCAGCTTGATGTGTAAGGGTGGTAACAAAATCTTCCTTGATTCAACAAGTGGTGGATGCTGAACACTTTTCCTCCCAGGCTCCAATGACTGTCAGAGTGGCCAATCTTTCTTGATGTAGTGGGAATCTCTTGCACGACTATCCCATTCGCAGAGAAAACAGCAGTACTTTGTGTATCCAGTCTGCAGACCAAGCAAGAGAGCAACAACCTTTGAATCGCCACAAAGCTGCCACTGATGTTGGTCATAGTTTATGCACCTCAAAAGTTGTTTCATGTTGTCATAGGTTTCCTTCATATGGACTGCATGACCAACTGGAATTGATGGCAAAACATTGCCATTATGCAGTAAAACAGCTTTAAGACTCGTCTTCGATGAATCAATGAACAGTCTCCACTCATCTGGATCGTGAATGATGTTGAGGGCTGCCATCACACCATCGATATTGTTGCAGGCTACAAGATCACCTTCCATGAAGAAGAATGGGACAAGATCCTTTTGACGGTCACGGAACATGGAAACCCTAACATCACCTGCCAGGAGATTCCACTGCTGTACTCTGGAGCCCAACAGCTCTGCCTTACTCTTGGGTAGTTCCAAATCCCTGACAAGGTCATTCAGTTCATCTTGTGTTATGAGGTGTGGTTCAGAGGAGGAGGATGGGAGAAAATGTGGGTCCTGTGACATTGATGGTTCAGGACCAGAAGTTTCATCCCCTTCCTCGTCTGACTCAAGTGAGAATGATTCTGGTGCATCAGGAACCGGCAGTCCTTCTCCGTGGGGTACTGGGCGTATAGCTGATGGAATGTTTGGATAACGCACAGTCCGCTTTTTCTTCTTTGACACACCTTTCCCAACTGGAGGCTCCATGCAGAAGTAACAATTGCTGGTATGATCCGTTGGCTCTCTCCAAATCATTGTCACTGCAAAAGGCATAATTTCCTTTTCCTGTTCAACCACTGGCGAAGATTTGTTGCACAAATGTTGCAGCATATGTGTGGGGCCCACCTCTTGTCCTGATCTCCAATTTTGCAGCCAAAATAAAGGTGATAGGCTTTCTTAACCATAGTGGTTATACTGCGCTTTTGTGATGCAAAAGTCACTTCACCACAAACATAGCAGAAGTTATCTGAACTGTTCACACAAGTACGAGGCATCTCTGCTCACTTTGGCTAAACAGAAATGTGTCCCTTTGCAAAATCAAACACTGACAAATAAGAGAGCACCACACTGTATGATTTCTAGAGCTGATATAGGGCAATTTGTTCAGCAGAGTGATGTAAGCTTCATTATGATCGCATCATCCATGACTTCTAGGAGTAACATGATGCAATTCATATCATGTATGATGCAATACCAGCTTCAGATTGCATCATTCATTGTTTTGCCTAAAAAACAAGTGCTGTCCAAACCCAGTCATAGATTTATTCATAGATCCAGTCAAAGATGTATTTTAGTCATTTCTGGTTTAAATTGAGATTCCTTCCCTTTATAACACACTTATCCTCCGCCATTCCCAAGTCAAGGGTTGTATATACTGACCCAATAGCATATCTTGAAAACTAGATCCAATAAACAATTTTAAGCATCATTTTCATTCTCAGTGACCCAGAATTAGTAAAGTTTGACTACATTTATTTCAGAAGCATTTTGGCTGTAGATCTGTGTAACCTCTCCCCTGTATGATGCTGAACCACAACTGTTTCAGGAAAAGAAAACAAACACTCGCTCCATTGAAACCACCAAAGTCCAGGGATTCCTGCCTACAAAAGAGATTAAGAACTGACCCTGGTGAAGAAACAAAGAATTATACACTGGCAAGAAGAAACTTGTGTGACCCATGCTTAGGAATGTGGTATTGATTGGATTTTGGGGTTTATTCTACAGGCTGTGCCATGTGTTTTGGATAAATCCTTCAGCATGTATTGCCCTCCCTAATTGGATTTTAAATGATAGGTACCAAAGGCACGTTGTTGCCACTGCCCCTGCCATCTCCTCCATTACACTATTACCCCTGTAATACATCCAAATACAGACAATGCCATATATCTGATAAAACCAATCCCCAGGGCCTTCACACTTTCGTGATTTATTTAAATATTGTTTGAAAAAAAATTATTTTAAGGTTCAGGATATCCCATATAAGCGAACAATTGAGTGGAAAATAAATGGATCAGTGGAAATAGAGATATATGATATCACTACTAGTGAATCCAAGACTCCGTAATTGAAATTAATGGGTTCTATAGAGAAGTAGATATGATGGCTGTCCCTGGAGTTTGCAATGTGTTAAATGAAAGAAGCCCTTATTGTTATTTGGTCACCCAATTAGTGAATAATCAAACAAATACCCAAAGAGTTTGTTCTGCCACTGGAAATTTTACCTGTATAGAAATTATTCCAGTGACTAATAATGTTATCTGTACCTTATTGCAATACACCCCCTCTTATGCTATTAATATCAATGCCTCCTGGAAGTACATAAAGGTGTTCAACCAACAGATGTGGTATAGTACTACACCAAAGAGAGATGTATTAGGATATCGATGGACTGTGATTAACGTTACACTAGGGATGGTTAAATTTTCATTGCCCTTATCCAGTTTCCAGATCACCTCTACATACTCAAATTGTTCAAGGGGGGCTGCCATTAGATTACCACAACAGAGGGCTTGGGTTATTTCCTCTAGAAAGAAGAGAGACTTGTCCGGATCCCTATGGGATGGGGCCAATAGTGCAGCAGCAGTCTGGAATATTATTAAGAGCCAAGAACATGATGAGAAATTGGGGCAACTAGAGAAGGCCATTGGCCTTATTTCTGGGGCACAGATAACCCAGGTACAGACTGGAGTTGGTGACTTACATGTTATTTCTGCCCTTAGTTCTATGACCCAGAAGTTGCTGACAGAGATGGTATTGAATATCACTGAGGCTGGGAAGGCATTGCAGT
Organism: Malaclemys terrapin pileata; assembly: GCF_027887155.1. Classification (NCBI taxonomy): domain Eukaryota; kingdom Metazoa; phylum Chordata; order Testudines; family Emydidae; genus Malaclemys; species Malaclemys terrapin. Next base: position 8,407,018 of record NC_071524.1, on the reverse strand, counting down.
GGGATCTAGCATGTTCAGAAATTCAGGATTTCCTGAATGACAGGCTAATGGCCATTCGGAATGATCTTGAGCATCAGGATTGGCCCACTGCCCTTACAGACACATCAGGAGTGCCATCTGATCTGTGGCCATGGAGACATACTCGAAGACTTTCTGGGTGGAAGTGCGGACGTTCTCAGTGCTCCTTCCAAGCATATGGACCAGTTAGGGGGTGTGGACTCCCACATACCGAATCCTGCCGGGTCCATGGGGAGGATGCATGTGGGATTGGGTAATTCACTGTGATATCTGGGAGATTAGACCATCTGCTATGCCTAGCCGATTTGTTGTTAGTGCTCCTGGGATTACACCTGACATTTGGATGGGGTTAGGAAGTCAATGGACATTTTGGCCATTAGAACCCCCACAGCTTCAGCCATGCGGGCAGGGGACTGGACTCGATGACCTCTTGAGGTCCCTTCCAGTCCTAGAATCTATGAATCTATAAGTAAACTGAAGCCAGCAGAAGTTGTCACTGTTCATGACAATGTTTGCTGTGAGGGTAGGGGACAAGGAACTACTCTGACAGGACACTTACTTTTTCAAGCTAATGATAGCTGTGTGTATGTTAAAGCCACCACATTGCAAGACATACATTTTAATCTCACTACCGCTGCAGGCAATCATTTTATTTACTGGCCTGCAGATAGAATTTTGCAAGTAGCCCTTAGGTTCCAGATACCCTTTAATTGGACTAGTTTAGTACCTGATCAGTTTCAAAATTTGCATTCACTGTTACCAGAGGTTCAAAGAACCTCTGAATTACAAGGCAAATTCATATGCTTCAAAATATATATCAAGTTGAAAAGAATGCCTTTCATATAGCTTATAGAGTGTCTACTTTATGTACTAAGTATGATGTATTGTGCTTTATGACTAAAATTGTACAACAACCCCATCATATTATTGCTATGGGAATGTTATTGCTTGTATTGCTATTAGTTAGCTTAGGAGTATGTTATTGTTGTTGTAAAGGACGTAATAATAGAAATACCTTTCATGTCTATGCTAATCGTGCATTGTCATTACATCCAATCAAAACCCCTAAGGTTGAAGCATCTGATGTAGAATCTGAATTCCAAGACTTAATGCAAATAGAGATTTGAGAATGTTTGTTGTACTAGTAGTACAAAAGGGGGGAGGTGTGGAAGCAGAGAAAGAACTGACAGGAAGGGGATTGCAATGCATGACAGTTCTTTAGCAAGAGTCAGGCTAATTGTAACCCTAATAACACGAGATTTGTAGATGCGAGGATTGTGTGAGGTAAGTGGCAAAGAACTGTGTGAGAAGTTGTTGCGACCTTGTGTAGATAATGTGTAGATAATATGGAAAGTAGACTAGAGTCTAAATAAATGAGAATAAGATATCAGGATGACCTATATATAAACAAAATGCAGCTGTTGCTTATTACTGTCTGTAACAAAAGGTATAAATGCTTGCTGTAATTGTTTACCTGTTGAGAGACCTGCCTAGGAGGAGGAGACCCTGTGTCCTAGTGCACTCTCTCCCTCTACGCAATTGCAAGAGAAAATAAAGTATCTGACATTGCTGTACCAACCAAAGAGTGAGAACTATGTTTTTCTTCGACAATGGTAAAATCTGAGTTGATGAAGGTGTCATTTTGGGAAATAAGCATGGGAGGGAATTAAGCAGTTGAACATTGTAAAAGTGTTATAAAAAGAAAATTCTTGGTTTCTTTGCAGCCATTCTGAAGGAAAAAATGGGCCCTTTTCCAGGGGAATGTTTGTAAATAATCCAGTCAAAGAGTCTATCTAATTGAAATCAATTGACTATTGACAATTTAGTCAAATTTGCTATTGGAACTTAAAGACCAAAGTCATGGCTGCAGCAGGGCAGTCAACACCAGAAAAATCGAAAAAGATTTTGAATGTCCTTTTTGGTAACAAAATAGCAGATAAGAGCTGTAGTAAAAGAGAGAAAGACAGTGCCCCACACTGAGCCTTGAGGTGGCTCTCAGTAATCAACCTGTCACTTTGCTAAGGGTACATAAAAATTCTGTGAGCACCAAAGAAACAGTTACACCTTATATAAAAATTGATATGGTTAATGTTATAGAAATTACATTAGGGAAGGAATGTACATTTTCCCCTGAATGTGTGCAGTGTATATTGTAAAAGGGGTAAAAGAAATGCAAAAACATACCACAATAGGTTGTGTTTTCTTTTTCAAATCGCTGTGTGTTTTGGAAGCAGGAGTTAAAAGTTAACAATCATCAAAATTCTGGTGAAAGTTGATTGTGTCCCTTTTAAGATAGAGTCTCTGAGCTGCTAATGGCTTTGAATCCAAAAGCAAGCCAGAAAGTGTCTGTGTTAATGCAAATTACCTAACTGATAACGGTTGAAGCCATTGAAACCGGGCCTATAGAACAAACATAGGGAAACATGGGGGTAATTCCTCTGTTTTGCCTGCAATCAGCAAGGGTATTTGTAAAAGAAATAAATATTTTAAGCAATAATCTGCCACCCTCAAAGGGGTAAAAACGTGTTATTTTTGTCTTTCAGAAAAACAGGAAAAGTTGATACCAACTGAAAAGCAACCCAGAATACCACGAATCCACTGTCATAATAGAAATTGTGTTTTGTGTTCTATGTTTTGTTCTGTGTTCTCTGTCTTGTTGCTAGCATTGTTGGTATTAAATGCTGCAGGGAAACATCCTCTGGCAGCAGAGACCATATTAGGAGAAATTGGTTTTTGGAGCAGGGATTATAAATACTGTAGACCTGGAGGTAATTAAGAATAAATTAAGCTCTCTGTCCCAGCTACAGGACAGCCTAATACAGAAACAAATTGGGGGAAAGAAGGGGGGGGGCACTCCCTGGAATCAAAATGGACAAAACCCTATTTCAGTCCACCAGTATGCCATAGTAAAAATGATGGAAAATCGAAATGGGTACATGTTTCACAAATTAAATCCTTTTGCATGATTAATAACGTCTTGAACTCTTTACAGAAAAGGACTCCTGGAATTCAGAAAATAAATTGCTGCTCAACCACTACTATCTCCAAACCCATAAAACCTCAGTACAAGATATCTTGGGGAAGCCCACTGCCATCTTTCCCATGGCCAAAAATAATTCCCCTACCACATCCTTTTTGGTCATCCATCTAAATGTCAAGTGAGTGGGTCTGTACCCTATTGTGAGTCGCCTCTCCCTGGTAGTGTACTAGCTTCAGCTACCAGGCAAACTAAAATGGCCACATGCCAATCAGCTCAAAACATATGCTTCTCCCTAGATTTGTGGTCATGGCGTCGTGGGCCTTGGTTGTGGACCAGCCACCTGCCTGGATCATCCGAGTTTCCAGCTGTCCATGGAATTATCTGGATAATTACAATTATGAGGAGGAAAAATACCTCCAAAGGCTCTCCCTAGCTCGAGCTGCCGAAGGGGCCAGAGTCACAGTGTGGTGGAAGGCGGGAGGGGAGGTGCCTTGAAAACAGTGCATAGTCTGGATAGACACAGCAGGGACACGGCAAAATACCTGGTCGGTGGCCCCAGACGTCCCTTGGATCTCAGAGGGACAAACCCTGTTCCTCATGTGGTGGCCTGGAGCGGAATGGGAAACCCTTTGGCGAGCAGTAGCAGTTACTGATCCTTGGACACAATATTGTTGTTGTGACCTCCTAAACCAAGTAAACAACATCCAGAACAGGAGCTAGGAAGGACTATAACAGGACAACTAATGACTTAGGGAGTTTTTCATCTGAACCTTAGTTTCCCCAATAGGTGCATTTATGTTGTTCTTTCTTTTCCTTTTGCTTTGTTAACAGAGTGATGTGTTTTCATTTAACCTTTCCCATTTTTTCCTTATTCTTTTTTAAAATGTATTGCTGTTTAATAAATTGTATTTACTTTGAACTATAGGTAATGATCAGTGGGTCAGGGGAGTGTCCAGTGCAGAGAGAGTACCCCAGAGTGGGGATGCCCTAGCCCCTGCCCTAGGTGACCACAGCAAGGTTGGGGGTCGAGCCCCCCAGGAATCCTGGGCCCAGCCTTGTTGGGGTTATAAGGACTCTGCCACACAGGAGAGTGGAAGGGGAGTCCTTGAGGTCAGGGAGGCCTCTGGGTAAAGGAAGTGGGAGCGAGGACTCAGATCCTTTCGCTGGGCCATTTCACCGGGGTAGTGCAGAAGCCAGGAAAGTTCCCCACAATAGTGGGATTGTTCCCTCACTTACCTAATTGGCATCACAAAGAGGATCCTATCCACAGGGTCCACCCCATTGGTTTACTGTTTGAGTTCTAGTAGCACTGTCCGGGCCTGGTTGAGAACCCTACCATGGCTGGAATTGAAGAACTACGGACCCAGTTTGTTGACCTTCAGCACAGATTATCAGACCAAGCTGAGGCATTACAATAAGCTAGAACTGAACAAAGAGAAGCCTTATTGCTGATCAAGGCAGTAATAAGTCAACAGGCAGCAGAAGCTAAGAAACCCCTACTATTTATGTCCCATAGGAGCAGAAGGTCACAGAGTTTGGTCCTGACTAGACCAGGAGACATTACGGTAGAGGAGTGGGTGAAGTCTGTGAAGGCAGCTCTCCCTGTGCTACGAGTACCTGAAGAAGATCACGTGGACTTCATAGAGGAGCACCTCAAGGGCCGGGCCAAGGCTACAGTAAAGTTCATGGCAGTGGCAGACAAGAAAGATGTGGAAAAGGTATTTCAACTCCTTCTAGAAGTGTATGGAGACAAGGTACATATTGGAACTCCACTAAAGGAGTTCTTCGAGAGAAAGCAGGAGCCCGGTGAAACTGTCTGGGAATACATGTATGACCTCCAGGAGAGAATGACCAAAGTGGAGCAGCGAGGCCTTCAACGGGTTCCAGACCCAGATTCGGTTCTGAAAGAGCAGTTGGTACTGGGCTCCAGGATGACTCCCTCTGCCATGAAATGAAAAGGAGATTAAAGGAAGAGCCTGGTAAGAAGAATCCTTGAACTCATGCAGACTGCCAGGATGTGGTCCTAAGAAAAGGAAGTTCTTTTGGAAGAGACAGCCAAGCCATAACCTCGTACACGGAGTGAGGGCCTAGTGAATGCAACTGCTGGGGAAAAGGCCTCACTCCCAACACAGCTGGCATTGGAAAGTTTAAGTGAAGCTGTTCAAAAACTGGCAGTCCAATAGGGGGAGATGCTGAAAGTGATGACTGAGGTGATGAAAGGAAAAACCTCCATTAATAGGCCAAAATATCCAAGAGCCCCAGGGTCCCAAAGATCCCCACTGAAGGATGAACTAGGAAGGTACATTTGTTACACTTGTGAAAGTCCAGGGCATACCAGCCGAGAGTGTCCTTTGAGAGGGAGACTGGAGTTCCACGGGTCTGAAATCCAAGAAGCACCAGGATCGAGTAGCCTCCCATCATGGGAAAGCCACGTGGGGACAGAAGGGTTTCTACGGCTGTCCCTAGGAAAAGGGCAACATGCCAGCAGCAAGGAAAAGGACCCTGATGATACTACTGTGTTTGATGACTTCTGTGGCCGAGCTTTCGGGGACTGCTTGAAAGCTGAAATAACCATGCTGGAGTGAGGACTTGCTGTTTAATACACTGGCTTGGAAGTCATCACTATTTCTGAATCATATTTCCAAAACTACTTAAAAGAGAGAGACCTGACCATGCATAATACCCAATTTGTGCAGCTAATGGCAGATAATCATAGAATATCAGGGTTGGAAGGGACCTCAGGAGGTCATCTAGTCCAACCCCCTGCTCAAAGCAGGACCAATCGCCAACTAAATCATCCCAGCCTGGATCGGCATGCCTTTTGTGAGTATGTAAGGGAATCTTTAGCTGAGAACAGCAGTTACTTATTTTGTCTATTTTTGAAGAAAAGAACAATTCTGTTCTGAGTAACCCTGCATGCATCTCCGCTTATTTTTATAGGAACTGTTTGTGCTTATCCAAAGGAGAGTTTTGCCCATCTGTGAATGCTTAAATATGTATTTTCTTTTTCAGAAACAAAACTGTGACATTCCCCTCTGGTGTTGTCTGGGCCGGTGATCTGCTAGGCCTCTCCAATCCTTGACTCTGAGAGCCAGCCTTACCCTACTCTGTTGTGAGACCCTCCCCCGCCCCACTCCTGAGCTGTTCACGCTCAGCCTCTGGCATGTAAGCTGCTCCCAGCTACTTGCAAGCAAATGACACTAGCCAATATCTCCGGTCCTAGAAACAACCTTAGGAACCTCCATCTTGCAGTGTCCAGTTATGTCCACTGGACGCTGCAAGATTATACAAGTTCGTCAATTTAACAAAGAAATTGATATGTACCAGGCTTGTTCTCCCAAGGTGAGTCTCTGACACACAGCAAACCAAATGCACTGCTTCCGGTAGAATAAACAGATTTATTAACTATAAAGGTTGATTTAAGTGATTATAAGTCAGAGCATAACAAGTCAGATTTGGTCAAATGAAATAAAAGCAAAACTCATTCTGAGCTGATCTTAACACTTTCAGTGTCCTCACAAACGTAGATGCTTCTCACCACAGGCTAGCTATTTACTTTTCAGTCAGGCTCTCTCCTTTGATCAGTGTTTCAGTCGCTTGGTGGTGGTGATGGTGGTGTCTGTAGATGTAGGTGGAAGAGAGAGAGAGCATGGCAAAATGTCTCTCCCTTTTATCATGTCCTTTCCTTCCTCTTGGCTTTGCCCGCCCCACCTTCAGAGTCAGGTGAGGATTACCTCATCACAGTTTCAAACTGACCAAAGGAAGGGTTGACTCCCTTGAGGGTCTAACAGATTCTTTTGTTGCTGCCTGACCCAGTGTCAATTCTTCCTGTGAGGCTTGACTGGGTTTGTCCCATCCATGCCCTGATGAGGTGTGAACTGCCTCTCTGTTCTTGGAGAGTTTTTGCATGGGCTTGCTTTAAGCTATGAAGATACAATTTCAGCCTCATAACTATATACATGAAATTATAACCTATAACCTTACTATAAGATTACTGTAACAATTACTATAACATCACTGTAACAACCATACTCGATGCATCATGAGCCTTCCGAAGACACCCAACATGACAAATTTTGCACTGAATATCACACAATCATTTTATAAGGATGAACATGGAGGTGTAGGGTGTTCCCCCGAGGTACAGCGTGTCACACCATTTTTGAAGAAAAGAACAATTCTTTTCTGAGTAACCCTGCATGCATCTCCACTTATTTTCATAGGAACTGTTTGTGCTTATCCAAGGGAGAGTTTTGTCCATCTGTGAATGCTTAAATATGTATTTTCTTTTTCAGACACACTGTGGGAATTAAATCGTAAGTATTTATTGGATTGTCAGGTGGTTTCACACAAATAAAATAAATTTATATTAATAAAAGTATAAAGAAACAAGAGAAATAAAAAAAAGAGAAAACCTCTAGAATGGAAAATGTGTATTTTTTTCTGGAACTTTGTCTTCTCCCTCCCTCCTCTTTCAGCTCACAAATATTGCTTACTACTTATGGATCACATATTTTTTTGTTATACTTGACATTGATTTGGCATATGGCACTTCAGGCAGCTTGCACCTGACTTTCAGTGTGGTAGAGTTCACAGTACTCCAAATTAAGTTAACAGGAGATACTGGTTGTCTTGACATGGGAGATCTCAAATTATGCCCTTGAAAATCAGTGGCTGCATTTGAAAATTTAAGCCCTAGTTATGCAACAACAAGGAGCTCAGCTTAGACTTGGAATAGACCTTTCCATTTTAGTTAGTTTTAATATATCTATTAATATTTAATACAAACCCTTTGTTTACCTTTTTCTCACATTCAACATTTTCTTCATCATTCCCCTTTAATCTTTCTATGTGCCATATTCTCTCTCTCCTTTTCTCTGTTTTAGTCCTTCCATTTTTTCATCCTAACAGATAATATATCAATGAATGAAGTATAAAAATGTAAATGGACTCTGGTTTTAAGGCTAACTTCTTTTTATATTCTTATACTTCATTCATTGATATATTATACTTGTACCTTCTTATACTTCTATATATAAATCTCCCTCCCACCTCATGTAAAATTACTGGTGTAGTTTATGCTGTGTCATGTCTCAAACACTTGCCTTAGTTTTGGATTTCATTCTGCTGCAGAGTAAGTTATATCAAATTAAATTTGGACTTTCTCATACCTCGTTTTTAACTGCTCAGTAACTATATTCACACTCCACAGAAAAGTGGGGGGTTAGTCATCTTCAGCTGAATTTTGAAACATGGCTGCTTTGATACTAACATTTGCTCTTCTCCTACAGGTGATTTCCAGGAGACAATGAGTAAGTTTATGAACAATTTCACTCATACAGAAGCAGGCTTTGTGCTGAAGCTAAGAACCATTGATGTATTCATCTCACCATTCTTAAAAATTTGGACTTGATTTTGATGTCTTTCTCGCTCTTTAAATGTGTGAAAGAAAACCCCATACAACCCTGGATAGGGATTCATGGACCTAGTTATTTTTGTTTGAGGTAGTGTGCTAAAAGGAATGTGTAATTGGTAACAAGATGTTGTGGCTCGGGCTACCCACCCAAGTACAAGGCTACCTGACCCTCTGGGTACATACTTGGTCAGATAGACCAAGCCACCACCACTGACCTTTGTGGCCTGTCCTCACTGCTATTTTTAGTCAGAAGCTCAAGCACAGCTGTTGTGTGTACATTAACCCAAGCTGAGACTCACACCTCCCAGCTCCTGTGCATCACAAAGGAAGTATAGGATTGAAGGGAATCTATCCATTAGTTTAAATTTGGATGCTATGGCACATATTCAATATTTCAAGACTTGTATTTTTTTAGAAGAACTTCAGAAAAGGAACTGTAGATTTGCTTTGATTTTTGCATTTAGGGTTAATTAAATTGAGTGCAAATTATGTGTATTTTTTTGGTATCACTAGAGGTCCTTCAACATAATGAGGGCTCAAGTCATTGTCAATAAGGTATCTGTGTTACTGGATGGATGGGAGCAGGATATTTGTAAACAGAAGTCAGTGAGTTGTGGGCTGGTTCTCCAGTTTTCTGAGAACACAGGCCTTTATTTTACTTAACTTTGAATGCAAGATTATGAATTGTTACAAAATCTGGGACCAGGGTCAGGTGTGCTGTGTAAGAAAGAGGTTGAATGAAATAATTGGCAGCTGATGATTGGGGAGGTCTGCAGGAGCACTCCTTCAGTGAGGTAATACTTGTTCATCCAATTTCTAATTGAAATCCCACTGTTTTGCAGACCAACTCCTGAAAGAAATGTATAAATCCTCTTTGATTTCTCAGCTGCTACGATCCTTCATAAAAATGTTCTTAAATGAAAACTAATATTTCTTCATTTAATTGTCTTTCCGCAATCCAAGGACAGTTCATTACTCAGCAGAATTCTTTTTAATCCCATAAGAGAACTGTGATGACATTCTCTCACAGGAAATTGGTTTGTTCTCCTAGTATTTTTGTTTTTCTTTTCTCTGTAGTCTAAAATTGAAGACTGATTTGAAGTATCACTGTGCATTATTGATTTCCTTTTCTGTTAATTTTATCTTTCAATGTATGAAGGAGGCTAGCACACATTTTCTATTGTGTTTATTTTTTCATGATGTAATGTTTTTCATGATATCGTGTGTGTTAGTAATTGGGAAACTGATTTTCAGAAGATGATTATTTTTTCTATTTGAACTGTTGTACAGCACTATGGAATAGTAGCTCTTTCAATAAAAAAAATGTTTTCTGTCAGATTCTCAGCTACACTGCAGCTTCTTAATGCTGCTCTGACTACACAAAATTCCCCCAAAACAAAGCATCTGAGCACTAGGGGATTCTCCTTGTACTAGGGAATTTTTGAATGATGTAAAGTCACTATTTCACCCTCCTTCTGGTCCAGTGCAAATGGTGTGGCAGTAAAAAAAGGGACATGGCTCAGCATCCACACTCTCTTCCTTCTGCAATAACCAGGGATCTGCTGGTAACCAGAACAGTATATGTCATCCTTCAAGCTGCTGTATTGTGCACAATTGGAACATCCCACAGCACAGCAAGCTCACAACTGGAGGGAAGGATGGAGACAGAAACTTTCATCACTGCTCTTCCCTACCCCCACATTGATCTACATTGAATGTTTATAGGTACATTGAATGCGGGGCTGGCTCCAGGCACCAGCGCAGCAAGCAGGTGCTTGGGGTGGCCAATGGGAAGGGGCAGCACGTCCAGCTCTTCAGCAGCAATTTGGCGGCGGGTCCCTCAGTCCCTCTCGGAGGGAAGAACCTGCCACCGAATTGCCACTGAAGAATGAAGCGGCAGTGGTAGAGTTGCCACCGAAGTGCAGCTGATCACGGCTTCTTCTTTTTTCTGCCGCTTGGGGCGGCAAAAACACTGGAGCCAGCCCTGATTGAATGTTTATAGCTGGCCCTCCCATATAGCCTTCAGCCCTGTAATTAGGGCACTCAGGTGGGAGGTGGGAAACCCAAGTTCAAATCCCTGCTCTGCTTCAGGCTGAGGGTGAGCACTGGGTCTCCTGCATCCTCGGTGAGTACTGTAACAGCTAGGCTAATGGTTAGAAGGGAGAATGTTGACCTCCCCCACCCATCCTGTGTGGAGTTAAGCATACACTGCTGCTTTTCTTGTAAGATATGGCTAAGGCACCTGACTACAGGAGATGGTTCATGGCTCCAAATCCCAAGAGGAGAGAGGCACCTACCTACAGCCCAATGTTAGTTGCCAACCTCCTTGCTCAGGCAGGGCTTAGCATCTCCCACTGGCTAAATTGAATGGCACCCTGCAAAGTGCGCTGATACTTGGAGACCATTGTGAGATGTCTATCTCTCCACCATGTGGGATAGCATCATTGCTGGAGACTTGAGGAGCATGTGAGAAACAATGATCACATATAATCAGCTGTGTCTTTACAAGAAAGAAAGTGCCCAGCACCAGTATTTCCAACTCTTTCATACTCAAATATCCATATGGAATGCTGAAGGAGAGTGAAGGTGTTGGGCTCCTGTTGAGGGTCAAGAAAAAATGACCTCCAGGGAGCAATGACCTCCAGCCATCTATCAGACCCTATTTATAATAAGTTATGCATATGCCCACTGAAACTAATGATTATGCATGCCATCTTTGAGAGCACCCTGATATTATAGGAAACCCTTCACCTGATAGGCTACTGGGATAGTTCTTCTTTTAACTTATTAACATTTAAATCACCTTATCACCATAGTAACCTGCAGTTATCTTAAGGAAGTCTCTAACATTTAATCCTGGCTACCAACGGTCATCTTGTATTATCCAAACTCAGCAATTAGTTTTCAAAACATCAGCTTTCAAACATAGACATAATCTCAGTAGATTTATTATTAAGTTAGCACAGGTAAGCTACCTTTATAATATGGCTTAATTATCCTAAATCTTAAAGCCTAATTTGGCTAAGCTACATAATTTACAGGCCTAAGCCTTTAGGTTTCTTGCTTTTCATCTTTAAAACTTAAGCTATTTTTTTTACCCATAACCTATCATATATTAATCTCTTATATTCTGCTCTTATAATGATGCTATCCCACAAGCTACACCATACAGAATAGGGAGACTGGGCACCTAACTAAGTCTTTCTCAATTCCATTGGGGAGCTAGGTGCCTAAAAGTTAGATGCAGCAATGCCCAGATTCCTTTGTGGCTCTAGGCCCTAGTCCATATCTCATTTTGGGTATATTGCTATGGCCAAACCACCAAAATAAATAATAATAGTGGGGTGTGAATTGTGGTTACCAAAGTCTCTGGTGGTCTGACACAGTCTGTGTGGATGATGGGGAAGCATGCGGGAGCTTGGTTTATGTAAGAAAAAGCTGAAATCATACCACACCCAAAAAAGAGCATGTCACATGATGAAATGAGGAATTGGCTTGAGGTTCAAGACAGATAAAGAACTTTTTAGGCAGACTGAGATCCCACTCAGGTTTCCAATCATAGCAGTTTGGCAAAGCCCACATGTAGGTATTGTGTCTGTGTGCACATTCTAGGCACATTTTTGTGCATATTAATATCCACACTTCTTTCTGCTGCAGAATTAAATAGCCCTTTAATGCTTCCTCAGTCTGTAACATCATACTACCAGAAGCAGGAAAATCTTTAGTATGGGCCTCTTTTAATTCAATGTTTGTTATTTCTCACTCTGATTTCAGAATGGGGAAGAGCCCATGATGACACAGGTAACAGTAAAAACATTTCTTCCAGGATGAAGAAATCATTGTGTGAATACAGCAATCAAACTAGAAACATACCATGAAATGCTGTTATTCTGAGAACAAATCCTGAGAACCATGCTGAGTTTTTACATGGTATTTATTTGTGTTTTACATTGACATAGTGTTTATATTTACATAATGTTTATTTGTGCAAAAATCACATTTCTATCAGGACCTGATTCTGACCTCATACCAATTTTACACCAGTGTAATTTCATGGATGTATGTGGAGTCACTCCTAATTTATACTGATGTGAGATAAGCCCAAAATGAGAGTTTTATCAGAGGAAACAATAAATCAGGGCCTTAGGATTTGGAGCAGAGTAAAAGCACTGATGAGATGGTGACAGTAATGATGATTCCATAGATCATAGTAATGAAAGTAATGATGAAAGGGGTTATGATGTTATGTAGTAGTGGCCAAGACTAAAATGTGTGGGATTGTGATAGGTTTCAGAGTAGCAGCCGTGTTAGTCTGTATCCGCAAAAAGAACAGGAGTACTTGTGGCACCTTAGAGACTAACAAATTTATTAGAGCATAAGCTTTCGTGGACTACAGACCACTTCTTCGGATGCATACAGAGTGGAATAAATATTGAGGATATATATATATATATATACACACATGAAGAGAGCATAAACAGGTGGGAGTTGTCTTACCAACTCTGAGAGGCCAATTAAGTAAGAGAAAAAAAACTTTTGAAGTGATCATCAAGATAGCCCAGTACAGACAGTTTGATAAGAAGCAAGTGTGAGAATACTTACAAGGGGAGATGGATTCAATGTTTGTAATAGCTCAGCCATTCCCAGTCCTTATTCAATCCTTTGTTGATTGTGTCTAGTTTGCATATCAATTCCAGCTCAGCAGTCTCTCGTTGGAGTCTGTTTTTGAAGTTTTTCTGTTGTAATATAACAGAATATATAATATAATATATTATATAATATATATAATATAATATACTCTGAAACCTGTTGTAATATAGCCACCCGCAGGTCTGTCATTGAATGACCAGACAGGTTAAAGTGTTCTCCCACTGGTTTTTGAGTATTATGATTCCTGATGTCAGATTTGTGTCCATTAATTCTTTTGCGTAGAGACTGTCCGGTTTGGCCAATGTACATGGCAGAGGGGCATTGCTGGCACATGATGGCATATATCACATTGGTAGATGTGCAGGTGAACGAGCCGCTGATGGTATGGCTGATGTGATTAGGTCCTATGATGATGTCACTTGAATAGATATGTGGACAGAGTTGGCATCGGGCTTTGTTACAAGGATAGGTTCCTGGGTCAGTGTTTTTGTTCAGTGATGTGTGGTTGCTGGTGAGTATTTGCTTTAGGTTGGGGGGTTGTCTGTAAGCAAGGACAGGTCTGTCTCCCAAGATCTGTGAGAATAAAGGATCATCTTTCAGGATAGGTTGTAGATCTCTGATGATGCGCTGGAGAGGTTTTAGTTGGGGGATGAAGGTGACAGCTAGTGGTGTTCTGTTATTTGGGATTGTGATGACATTTGATAATCATGAATTGAAGATAGTGGTGAAAAATTACCTCTGGCAGTGGTGTTATTGATTTGAGATTGATGCTGATTATGGTGATGATGGAAAAAAATTAATATTGTTGCATGTCTGAGTTAACATCTCGAGATTGTTGAAATAGCCTCAATTATTTTTTTAGTCTAAGATTATTAATCAGAGATTAGTATAGCACTATACAGAATACAGACATAAATAGATACATTACCACCCTTTGTTGTCAGACTAAGATCTGGATATGTGTCTATCCTGCATCTTGAATGGATGTGCAATTTTCATTCCCCTAACCTAAGTTTTCATATTACTATCATTATATAGGGGTTCAGACAAAGGGCACCTAGTTGCCAAGAATATTCTCCCAGAAATATATGTTGTGATGTCATTTCTATACAGGCCCAGTTTACCTGACTCATGTGGGAAGGCATGATGATTTACAGCTTCGAGGATTAACAATTCTTCAAGTTAATATCTCTCAGTGGTCTTTTTTACCCCAAAATCATTTGTCCATGTTGTTTTCCCCAACAGAAAACATCTGCTATAACAATAATCTCTTATTCATTTTCCTAGTCTATATATACTTATGGTAGCAGGTGCCCTAGAGTTTTTAAATACAGCATAATGAATAATTTCTTGAATAGGGATACTTATTGGTCAAGACCAGTGTTCTAGGCCTTAGAATTCAGACATACTCTGTGTTGAAGATAAAGATTCTAAATAATAGTCAATATATATAAATGAATCAAATATATAGAAAGAAAGAATTAAAGGTATTACTTTGTACTAACAATATTATACTGAGTTATGATCATTAAGGGGATGATGAAAAGCATTATGTTGTGTTGGGGAAAGGATTTGTATTGCACATTGTAAATCAAGCACTTTGTGTTGACTCTACACGGGAGTGTGTGAGAACTGTTTGCAGAGAGGAATCCAGCATGAGGATGGCCTGCCCTGTGACATAGGCCTATTGCTTAAAATGGGAGAACAGTAGCAGATCAGAGGGAAGAAATTTGCACTTTCTGCACTGAGTCTCCACTCCTTATACTACTTGTCTATCAGTGTAATGATAATGAGGTGAAGCACTCACAATTCTACCAAATCAAGCTCAATTTCCTCCTGCATGCTAAAAGACTGAATTGCCACTATAAATGATAATGAATAGTCATTGGGCTAAGAGCTGGAGGGGTGGGGAACAGAAAATGACTTGTTAGCACCTAGGCCAGGCTCCCATAAAGTTCACCAGAGTTATGCTAACAGACTGATGTCACATAGACCTAGAGATTCCAGAATCCTCACACTTATGTCAAGAGACGAAAAGGATAACATTACTTTGAGAGTATTAAGTTTATGCTGCTTATAGAATGGAAATGTATGAATTATTTTCATAACCCATTTACCTACATATGTGTTTGTTTACTTAAATAAAAAGTAATGTTATTGTCATGGAAAGAACAACAATGAAACATAATGGAATATTAATGACATATGAACTTTTTTATGGAATAAATAATGCATAGGATGTTACGGCAAAATGAAATGTTCTACTGTCACATAATCTAGTATTGTCTTTGTTAGTAATCAATGCAAATATTATTACTTTTGTAAGTATTGCATCTTGGAAACTTGGAACCAATACTGTCTAGACCTTTGATCACAAGAGTCAAATTTGATGGTGATTGGACAATGCTTATGCATAAATTGCAAAAAGAGGTACATAACTAATCTATAATAATATGTGGAATTCTAAACCAAGTCGGACCAGTTTTGGCTGCAGTTACTGGACCTGCAACTGGAAAGTAATTGCCTTTCTGTTTGCATTGATTAATCCTTGGTGTCTAATCTTTGATTAAGAAACCAAACGAGTCAATAAAGTTGACTATTTGATAGTTCATCAATCAATAACCTAAATAGAACCCATGATTGCAATTACCAACTCTAGAGTTTGGTGGTTACAGCACTCCCAGTGCTAGGGAACTGTGTGCCAATGTAGAAAAAAACAAGTTCAAATCATTTTGCCACATCCATCAGGAGTTGAACCAGGGTCTTCTGCCTCCTAGGTGGGTGGTCTGGCCACTGGGCTTAAGGTTACAAAGGAACACCTCCTCCTTGGCCATTTGTGAATCTAGTCCTTCTTTGCTTTTGCCAAAATGCCTGAAATCAAGAAAATATTTTGAGTTGGGTTGAAACAAAATGTTTTATTTTGACATTTCCAAAAATTTTCAATTTTTTTGGCTTGTTTGAAACTATTTAATGAACTCATTGTGAATTCACAGATAGTTTCAGGTTGACCAAAATTGATATTTTTGATGAATAAACCATTCAGAAAAGAAAGTGCCCAGATCTATTAGCAGTGATTTGTGGTCCATAGTGTCAAAGGTTGCATAGAGATTTAGTATGACCATAGAGATCATACCTGTGTCCATTGACATCAGGAAGTTACCATTTTACCATACCATCTCTGTGCTGTGCCCTAATCTGAACCCTGATCATGAAACATCAAGAATGTTGGCTGATGTCACTTCATGTTTGAGATTGGTGGTTACTGCTTTCTCAATTATTTTTCTCAGGAATGGGAGGTTGGAGATAGGATGGAAATTAGGTCTTCAGGGTCAAGTGTTGGCTTCTTGAGGGCTGGGTGAACTATTATACTTTTTAGGGAGCTTGGTAGGTGTGTTTCTCTGAAGGGGACATTGACTAGTTCCATTAGTAATGGGCACAATTGTTTTGCACTGGCTTTTACCAGCCAGGAGGGACATAGTCCTTTCTCAATGCAGGAGACTCGACTAGATGACCTATTGAGGTCCCTTCATGACCTATATTTCTATGATTCTATGTGAAATTGATATAAATATTATCTAAGCAATCCCTGACAGATGTTTGTCTAACCTGTTCTTAAAAACCTCTAATGATAGAGATGCCACATCCTCTCTAGGTAATGTGTTCTAGCCTTAACTACTCTGACAATGAGAGAGGTTTTTCTAATGTTTAACCTAAACCTCTCTTGTTGCAATTTAAACACATTACTTCTTTCACTGTTCTGAGTGGTTAAGGAGAACAATTTATCACCCTCCTCTTGATAACCACCCTTTAAGTAACTGTAGACTGTTATCAAATCTCCCTCAGTCATCTCTTCTCCAGACTAAACAAACCCAATTTTTTTTCAATCTTTCCTTGCTGGTCATGTTTTCTAAAACTTTAATAATTTATGTTGCTCTTTTATGAACTTTTTCCAATTTGTCCCTAGCTTTCCCAAAGTTTGGTGCCTAAAACTGAACATAATAATCCAATTATGGCCTTATCAGCACAGAGTAGAGCAGAAGTATTATGCTTTGCTTATAACACTCCAGATAATACATCCCAGAATGATGTTCAGTTTTCTTGCAGCAGTATTATATTGTTGACTCATTCTTAATTTGTGATTCTCCATAAGCCCCCCCCCCAATTCTTTTCTGCAGTACTTCTGCTTAGGCAATCATATACATTTTTTATCTGTGCAGTTGATTATTCCTTTCTATGTGTAGTACTTTGCATATGCTCATATTGAATTTCATACTATTTATTTCAGACTATTTCTCCAGTTTTTCAAGGTTATTTTTAATTCTAATCCAGTCCTGCAAAGAGCTTGCAACTCCTCCCAGCTTGATACCATCAACAAACTATAAGTGTACTCTCTATGGCAATATACAACTCATTTATGAAGGTATGAAATAGAAGTGGAACCAATACAGATCCCTGCACGACCCTACTTGTAACGCTTGTAATGTCTCTAATATTTTTCAAGGCTTTTTGCACTTCAGCCTGTGTGACAGAACCAAACTTAATAATACAACCAGGCCAGGTTGCCTTGTCTTCTTTGGGTGCTTTTTTAACATCTGGATCACTCAGTGGCCTCACTCACTATTTGGCAAGTTTCCTGCTTGGGATGTATTTAAAAATAAATTTGCTGTAAGTTTTTTTGCTAGTGGATCTTCAAATTCCCTTTTGGCCTAACTAATGATACTTTAACACTTGACTTTCCAAAGTTTATGCTCCTTTCTATTTTTCTCAGTAGGATGACTTCCAATTTTTAAAAGAAGGCTTTTTTGCCTCAACCCATCTCTTTTTTCTGTTATTTAACCAGGATGGCTTTTTTTTTTTTGGTCCTCTTATTCTTTTCTTACTTGGGATAATATTTATTTTGATCCTCTATTATGGTGTTTTTAAATAGTTTCCTTGAAGCATGAAGGCATTTAATTGTTGTGACAGTTCCCTTAATTTCCATTTAAATACCTTTCTCATTTTTGTTTAGTTCATGTTCTTGAAGTTAAATTCTACTGTGGTGCATTCATTTGGTATTTTTCTCCCTACAAAGATATTAAATTTCAACACATTATGGTCTCTTTAACAGCGTGGTTCACCTATAGTCAGCTCTTGGACCAGATCTTGAGCGCCACTTAGGAGTAAGTGAAGAATTGCTTCTCCCCTTGTTGTTTCAAGGGCTAGCTTTTCCAAGAAGCAGTCATTAATCGTGTCTAGAAATTTTATCCCTGCCTCCCATTGAGGCGATAGTTGAAGTCCCCTCTTATTATTGGGATTTCTGTTTCTGTAGCCTCTGTAATGTCCCTGAGCAGTTCACAGTCACTGTCACCATCATCGTCAGGTGGTTGGCAGCATATACTCAATTGGTGTGGGGGGAGTGGGCAGCTTGGGACCAAGGCATCTGGTAGTAGACATCAGGTGATTCTACTAAGTCATCATCACCTTGGCCTTGTAATTGTAGGGCTTGTTTTCTTAGGGTGAGTTTAGAATCTAGCGATTCAGGGGTCTTCACGCTTGACCAGCTTTGATTGTTTGCTATTCAGGTGTGGGAAGGAGGGAAGGCTCTGACCTCTTCTTGGAGGAGGAGGTGATCAGATCAGGAGTGTGGTACACTGGGGACAACTCAAATTTCCAGTGTTAGGCTGAAGATAGGATTCAAGATAGATCTGGTGGCACGTGTAGGACCAGAGACTGTCTGGGAGAGTCCCAGGTATCACTTCCATTGTGAATGTGAGAATAGCTGTCCCTGAAGATAAGGGATATGTGGTATTCCAGTGCCGTGCTAGGCACTGTGAGATCCTCCTGGATTGACAGGGATTCCATTTGGAGGGCTGTACACCACTATGAGTCTCTCAACCTTCGCCCTTGTCAGGGTTCCCTCCCCATTCTGAACTCTGAGGTAAAGATGTGGTGACCTGCATGAAAGACCCTCTAAACTTCTTTCTACCAGCTTAGGTTAAAACTTCCCCAAGACACAAACCCTTTCTTTGTCCTTGGACAGTATTGCTCTCATCACCACGTGATTTAAACAAACATCCAGGGAAAAGGGCCACTCGAAGTCCCTGTTTCCTCAAAATATTTCCCCAAGCTCCTTCACCCCTTTCCTGGGGAGGCTTGAGAATAATATACTAACCAATAGGTTAACAAAGTGAGCACAGACCAAATCCTTTGGTTTTTAGGACACTAAAATCAATCAGGTTCTTAAAAGAACTTTATTATAAAGAAAAAAGTAAAAGAATCACATCTGCAAAATCAGGATGGAAGGTAACTTTACAGGGTAATAAAAGATTTAAAACACAGAGGACTCCCCTCTGGACTCAACTTCACAGTTACAAGAAACAGGAATAAAACTACTTCTTAGCATAGGGAAAATTCTCAAGCTAAAACAAAAGATAATCTAACACATTTCCTTGCCTTTACTTACAATTTCTGTAATCTTATATGTATAATTTCAGGTATCTTTTTAGTAACTGGTTTACTTGCTTGGTCTCTCTCTGTCCCAAGAGGGAATAACAAAGAGAGCACAAACAAAACCTCTTCCTCCCAGATTTGAAAGTATCTTCTTTCCTTATTGGTCCTTTTGGTCAGGTGCCAACCAGGTTATTTGAGCTTCTTAGCCCCTTACAGGTAAAGTGATTCTGTACCTCTGGCCAGGAGGGATTTTAGGTTACTGCATACATAAAGGTTGTTACCCTTCCCTTTATATTTATGACAGCCCTGCAAATCATATGGATGCAGTCACGGTTGTTTCTTAGGCTACATTACCCTACACTCCGCTGGTGGTGCTGTGTAGTGTACGTGTAGCTACACACCACAGTGAAATGGACACTACATCCTCACTGTGCTGTGAAGCTACAAGTATCAGTGAAGGCAGTGGGGAAAGACTTCAGCAGCACTTTCAGTGCTAGAATAAAGGGTTCTGGCAGAGAGGGCAGCACCGCAAGCTTTGCCACACTGCCTTCTCCAGGCCAGAGCCTTTCCCTGATGCCAAATTCGGGGTCTCTCCTTGTTGTGGAGAGTTGCTCCAGCAGCAGGGAACTGGCAGAGGCTTTCCCTGCTAAAAATAGAAGTGTAGATGGGGAGCCACAGTTTGGGTAAACAGAGAGCTGTGTAAGATATGTACTCAGGTATCAGCCATATACCTATATCACTCTTCAGGTGTTTCTTTACTCCATGTGCCTAAGCCTTGCCTTATTATCTGCTCTATTATTTATAGCTATACTGGGGACGCTATGTGTGTATGTACACTACATGCTGCAGAAAGAAAGGTGCTGTGTAGATGCATCCATAGTTGGAACATCCTCTGTATCAGAAGGGGGAACAGGGCGGCTCTCCTCCTCCTCTGCAAGATTACAATTTCTGTAATCTTATATGTATAATTTCAGGTATCTTTTTAGTAGCTGGTTTACTTGCTTGGTCTCTCTCTGTCCCAAGAGGGAATAACAAAGAGAGCACAAACAAAACCTCTTCCTCCCAGATTTGAAAGTATCTTCTTTCCTTATTGGTCCTTTTGGTCAGGTGCCAACCAGGTTATTTGAGCTTCTTAGCCCCTTACAGGTAAAATGATTCTGTACCTCTGGCCAGGAGGGATTTTAGGTTTACCTGTGAAGTGTGAAAGTGATTTCAAAGGCTCCTGGCTGATGCTGGTTGTAGCTGATCTCCTGTGATCCCTGCTGGTGCATGGAGGGGCATACACAGAGAGATGTATTCAGTTGAATACAGAACTCAATGATAGTTATCAGTCAGACATCAATCTGGTCCCTCTATTGTACAGAAATATACTGAAATTAAATTAGGAATAAGCTTGGTGTTACTTCATTTCCTACGTCAATGCCAGCCAGTGATATTGTGAAACAATGCTGCTTTTTCCTCATTCAAATACTCACATTCTGTGTCAGAAACATCATATTATTAAAAGGTTTCACAGAATCCGTATTTATCAAGTGGTTGAAAACTTTTTTTGATGGAAAACATACAGATAAGATGGCCCCTCAAACAGTAAACAGCACTTCTTGCTCCCCTCAAATTATATATCAGTATAAATTGTTATGGATTTTATATAAGTTAATAATATGAGATGTCAAATAACAAGGCTCAATCAACTTTTATTCATCAAAAATATTAAGCAAAGATTAATACAGCAATATACAGCAAGGAAAAGTCAATTTGTTCCCAACCCATCCTGAAGACATTAGTGTAGCTGGTTAAACTTTCTCAAGATTGTATGCATACCCCACCTCTATTTATACCTGACTTGAAGATTGGTTATACAATTAGCACAGATATACTGGTATAATATAGAATTTTATTTGCTCACTCTTAGCTGCTAATACATGTAATCCAGATAAACTAGTAGTTAGCAATGAAAAAAATTATACTCCTAGTTAAAAGTTCTGTTTGTGAGAGCTCAATTTGATAGATTCCATTCAATTTCTTATATGGGGAGCCACCCCTGAAGCATTAGCACTGTATGTAACTATAATTTCACTGGCAATTTTTTCCCAGTTCACCTTTCTTCTGGCTGCAAAGCATTCTGTTACTTTCATTCAGTTGGGTCAACAGTGCCATGATGTACCATGGCGCTTTGGATTAGTTTGGTTAACAAAACTAAGCATCACTACCACTTTAAAATTATGAACAAATTCCCATTGTTGTTTCTTTCTGTGAATTTTTAAAGAATGGATAAAGGTCTACTGGGACTGACAAATCATTAAATGTGAACATCACAGACATGTTATTTACATTGAAAAAGGTCACCTCCCGCTGCTGGTAATTAAGGTAAACTCCAATTATCTTGGGCTTTTTCTGCACCATGACCCGGGTCCATGGATCAGTTTTTGCCCAGTAATCTCTACCACTCAGACCCAGAGCCCAGACTCCCTCTTTAGGGGACAAGGAAAGTTTTCCTTTTCTCTGTATGGATTTTCTGGCCACTCCCAGGTCCCAGTCAGTGCTACTCCCAACATCCACCTCCCAGTAGTGTTCTCCAGAGAAGAATCCTTCAGAGCCCAACACACAGACAGTTGAATCGAACCTCTGTGGATTTGGTGGAACTTGCCGAGGTTGGGCTTCATGTTTAAAACTCTTCTTATCCCCAGCAATGGAGAGATTGGGGTGGGCTGTTCCTGCATCAAGAGTGATGACATCTGCAAAGAAATATTGGGTTTTCAAAAGCACTGGTGTAATGTCAATCTGAGCTGGGATAAGAAAAAGTTTACAGGGTGGCCCCCCATCCTGCACTCCTTTCTCAGGTGGGAGTTTTGCCTGATTGAATCCTGCTTGACAATGTTTCTGTTGTATCAAAATATTTCAGATATATGACAGTTGTTTCAGGTTAACACAAAAGTGAAAGTGATTCTGATTATTTGGGTGGTACTCACAAGGGGGCTATAGCCACATAAGTCCATCATTTAGATGACACTGGCATTCACAAAACCCTTGCTCAGCTGCTACTGTGCAGGCTCATAAATTCTCTAGGCACCTAGGTTTCAACAATTAAAGTTCCCAAGATGCCTAAACTTTGTCAGCTGGGCCTGCACTCAGCCACCTGAGTCTTGACATTGCCCAGCAGCTTTGCACCTAACTCATTCCCATACCCCAGCAGGATTCACAAACTAGGTGCTCCCCTGCCTAGTGTGCCTTTAGGGCCAGATTCAGTAGATCTGCTCAGATGAGGCAGTGCCACTCTTAAATAAGCTTAAAGTTTAGCTCTTGCTTAAGTACCCTTCTGAACTGGGGTCTTGGAAAGACCATTAATCATCAAACAGAGACTCAGATTGTAGAAAAGACAATTATTGCACCTGTCTGGTTTCATCACCATCTTAATGATCATCTCTAAGTACCGTATTCATTTTTTCCACCATCACCAAAATCAGCATTAATCACAAGTCAACACCACCACCACCAGAACTAACTTTTCATCACTGTCTTCATCTTATCAAATGCCATCATGATCACACACATTTTACTCTTGACCACAACTACCCACCATCATAACCCCTGTCATCATTTCTCTCACTACTATAATCAGTGGAATCACCATCAGTGCCACCACCTCATCTGTGTTTTTATCCTGCTCCAAATCCTGAGGCCCCGACTTAGCATTTCCTCAGTCCTTACTCAGATCTAATTCCCATTGTGGGCTGATTCTGATCTTACTTTGTGTAAATTAGGAGTGACTTCACATAGATCCATGAAATTACACTGTTGTGAAACTGATATGATGTCAGATCAGGTCCTGATATACATGCACGTTTTGCCTAAGTAAAAACTGTAAAAACTGAGCATGGCTCTCAGGATTTGTTCTCAGGAAAACAGTGTTCTATGGTATGTTTCTAGTTTGGTTACTGCATTAACACAATGATTTCTTAATACCTGAAATATTGTGTATTCTATTACCTCTTTTACAGCAAGCCTTTCTCCATGCTGAATCAGAGAGAGAAATAACAGACATTGAATTAAAAGAGGCCCATACTAAAGAGTTTCCTTCCTCTGGTAGTAGGATAAAATACACACAAAAATTTCCCTAGAATGCATGCACACACAGACGTAGTACACCATACCTACATGTGGGCTTTGCTGAACTCCTGTGATTTGAACCTGAGCAGGGGTCTTAGTCAACATAAGATCTGCTTTGTCTGTCTCACTCCTCAAGCCAATACCTCATGTCATATGCTTTATTTTGGGTGTGGTATGTTTTAAACTTTTTCTTACATAAACCAAACTTTCTCACACTTCCCCTCATCCATACACACACTCTGTCAAACCATTGGAGACTCTGTAAACAACAGTTCAGCCCCTACTATTATTATTTACTTCGGTAGTGTTGCAGAGGCAGTACACCCCAAATGAGATAAGGACTAGGTCCCAAAGCCACAAAAGGACTTGGACATTGCAGTACTAAGCATTTCAGCATCTAACTTTTAGGCACCAAGCCACCCGATGGAATTCACAAGCCTGAGTTATGTGCCCACTATGCACTATCTTTGATTGTGTGCAGGAGGGGTTAGTGGGTTACAAATCCTTATAATAAGCCATAAATCCAGTGTCTATTCAGACCATAATTTTTAGTGTTTAGCAAAATTATGAATTTAAGATCCCAGGATCTTATTTTGAAACTGTTGCACTGTTCCTTTGAGGATGAGGACTGAGAGGTCAGATATGGAGTGATCACTTTGTGAAAGGTCTTCACCCACAGATGTTATGGAATTTTTGACTTTTACCATTTTCCTGTGTGAGTTCATCCATGAGCATAGTGGGTGTCTGACCAGAACACACCAACTAAAAGCAGCACCAGACCCAGCCAGAACAACAAATGCAAAACCTACAGAAATATCTACACTGCTACAATGATCAAGACGCCCTCTCCCACACACCTTTTAAGATCCAGAGGTCCTACACATGCCTATCACAGCATGTGGTGTACCTCATCCTGTACCCTAAATGCCCCAACAATTATGTGGGGGAAACCAGACAAACACCATGCTCTAAAATGAAAAGCTGAGTGCTGCAGTTATACTGATGTGACCCCTGCTGTAGACAGCACTATGACGGGCTTCTCCAGTAGATACAGGTACTGCCTCTAGTGACGGTGGAGCATCTATGCTGACAGGAGAAGCCCTCCCATCAGCATAGGTAGTATCTTCACTGAAGTGCTGTCACAGTGCAACTGCACCGGTAGAGTTGTGCCGCTGCAGCAATTAAGTGTAGTTCTACCCTTGGCCTCAGGCTTAAGGAGGCTTGACAGAAGTAGGTAATCTAGGAATAGCCCTGTGCCAGGAAAGATACAAGATTACTGAAAAGAATGTACCAATAGATGAGGTTCAAGAAAATATGTCGTAATGGACCCATCTAGACCCCAGGTTCAGTTCTGACTGCTGGTTACCATGGGGACATGATTATGTAAATGTTAATAAGATGCTAATAAGAATAAAGGGAACTATGAGAAAAACCTCTGAGAACAGGACACCTCAAAATGTATGGTGTGTTGAAGTACTGATGAGGAAGAAGAGTTGGAACCCTCATGTATATGGATACGGTGCTAGGTGTGGTCAAAATTCACTGGTATGAATAAGAGCCCATTGGAAGACCCTAGCAGGTAAGAGCCTAGCAGGAATCATCCCTCTATTGATGACAACTCATCGAGAGATCTACCAGACTCTGGAATATCTTGGGGGATGTGGGTATTTGCTTGGGCTCTCTCAGGTTTTACCTATTTGTTTGAGATTGTAACTTTAATCCCCTGCTTAGAAACTTAACATACAGACAAGATTCTTTACTTGTGACTGTATTTGTAGCCATGTCCTGGTTCTCCATGTGTTCCTAGAGCCTGCCAACCTAAGAAAATCAATAACGGTAATTTTCACCCTGATGATCTTAAAACTGTAGCAACAGAAGAGACGGACTAACAACATAGAAATATCAATCAATTTAAATAAAGGCTATGATCAAATAAACGGAAGAGGACACATGGTACTATTGATTGTCTATCCTATACAGAGATACTTAAAATTAGACCATTAATTTTAGAGCAGACAAAAAGGTAATGGACAAATTTCCTGTGAGGAAAAAGTCATCCACAGATCTGTTATGGGGTGAAAAATAAAATGGATGGATAAGAAACTCTCTTTGAATTGAGGAAAGACAATGAAATAAAGAAATATCTGTTTCCAGTTAAGTGCTTTCTTCTTACGAGTAGTAGCAGCTGAGAAATTAAAAGAGAATTTACCATATTCCCTCCGGAGATTCTCTGCAAAAGAAGAGTGGGATTTCAATTAGAGTTTAGGTGAACAGGTCTTATCTCACTGAAGGAACTCTGCCTACAGACCTCACAAATCTCAGCTGTTAGTTTTCCAATTTGTCCCTTCTCCTACACACTGAATCTGATTCCTCACCCAGATTCAGTAACAACTCCGAATCTTGTGTTCCATAGCTAAAGAAAGTAAATGCCTGTGAACACACAAAACTGGAGACCCAGCCCACACTCTACAGACTCCTGTTTACAAATGTCCTTCTCCTAACCACCCATCACCGTAATTATCTTATTGACAGTGCCTTGAGATGTCCGTTTGTTGAAGGACCCCTAGTAATCCCCACAACCTACAAGTCATTTGAGCTCAACCTGATTAGCATTAAACTCAAAATTCAAAGTATACCTACCATTCTCTTTCTCAAGCTTCTCTGAAAAAACATGGAAAAAATGAATACAAACTAATGTAAGTCTTTCAATATGCAATACAGTAGACAAATTTAAAGTAATGGACTGATTCCCTGCTTTGTTCCAATTCCTTTGTGACACTCATGGTATGTTAACCCAGCAGGTGGGCGATGTGAATGACAGCTGGGTGGAGGTACATTCAACAGCTCTGCTCAAACTTGGACTCAACACAGGAGTGTGGTGGCAGCGGTCAGTGGCAAGGGTTTGGACCAAGCACCTCCCCAAGGAGTCAACTGGTGATGTACTTGGGTGTCTAACTGAAGTTGCCACCTCTATCTCTACACTGCTCTTTTTACGGTGGTACCTCGAGCAAGAGAAATAACTGGATACATGAACCCGCTCCCTGGGTTGTATGGGAAATCTCAATAAAAGCCTGTTTTTTTTTGAAGGGCAGTAAGATGAATATAGTAATGGCTCTCAGTTTGACACCAGCCTGCTTCTGGCTGTCTTCACAAATCAATCCTGACTTTCTCACTTTCTCCGGGAGTTCACAAATGTGAGAATCAAATCAGCCATGTTAAAAAATTCAAGTCATTTGAGCTCAATCTGATTAACACTGCACTGAAAAATTTAAGTAAACTTACCGTTCTGTACCCCAAGCTTGTGAACACACAAAACTGGAGAACCAGCCCACACCCCACCAACTCCTCAACCACACATCACTGTAATTAACTTATTGATATGTGTTTCACAATAATGCAAGTCTTCCAATATTCACTACATTCTCCATATTTAAAGTCATGGACAGATTCCCTGCTTTGTGACACTCAGACTATGCCTACAGTGAAGCTGGGAGTTGTGAGGCCCAGATTGGGTAGATGTACCTGACACGCCCGCTCATTGTGAGTGATGCTCTCTTCCCCTCTAGTTTTGGTTAGGCCAGCTAGAGACCGATGATCCATCTGCAGCCGTGGCTACCACAGACCTGTCTGGTCTTTTAGCTCATGCATTTAGTTCCAGAGGTCCCACGTATGATCCAGACTGCTAAAGCCCCCTTGTGGGCCAGTGTTATAACGGGTGGCCCGTAACAGGATTTCAGGCAATACAACTGGGAATGTCTCGGAAGCTGGGGATGTACATCGCTGCCCAGGGTGAGTATGTAAGCCCTGCTTGCAGGGAGTGCCACTCTGTTCCCCGCTAGGGGGGCTAGGCCCAACAGAGATTGACGAGCCATCTACAGCCTTAGCTAAGTGGGGGAGACAGAGTGCCACTCCCAGCAAGCAGTGGTTATGTACACATGACTGCTCTGCTCGAGCTTGTGCCCATAAATACCAATGCAGTGGCAATGAAAACAGGCAGTGGCTTGGGCTATCTGCCCAAGTAAGTACCCAATGGTTGAGGTGGCACTCTTCTTGTAAACCTACCATTCTCTTTCTCCAGCTTGTCTGAAAAATATAACAAAACATTTTATTTCAAAGTTACCTAAGTCTTTCCATGTGCAAAGTGCACAGTAGCATCCCAATTTAAAGTAATGGACAAAATTCCTTCGGGATACTCAGGGTGGGTTTACACAGCAGCTGGGAGGTGTGATCCTCAGCTTGTGTGGATGACATGTTACAGCTCTGCTTGAGCTTGTCTCGAAGAGTAGCAGTGTCCGTGGCGGAGACTTGCTCTAACTGCTCAAGTACGTACCCAGGGGTTTGGGTGGCTTTGCACTTTGGTGACGAGCCCAAGCCCCTGCCGCTGCCCTTGTGTCCACATTGCTATTCGAGAGACAAGGAGGGGGAGGAAATATAATTTATTGGACCAAATTCTTTTGAAGAAAGAGACACGCTTTCCAGGTTACACGAGTCTGAAGAAGAGCTCTGTGCAAACTAGAAAGCTTCTTCCCTGTGTGCATTGCTCAGTGATCTTAAAATCAGTATTTCAGTTTTAGACTTGAGAGACAATACATACAAATACACTAGGGTAATGACTAAATTTGCTGTGAGAGAAAGTCCTCAACAGTTCTGCTGTGGGTTAAATAGAAATCTGCTGGGTAATAAAATCTCCTTGGATTTCAGAAAGGAAGAAATATCTCATTTCATTAAAGAACATTTTACTCAAAGATAGCAGCAGTTGAGAAATAAAAGAGAACTTACCTTTTTCATTCTTGAGTTGCTCTGCAAAAGAACAGTGGGATTTCAATTAGAAAGTGGGTTAACTGGTGTCACCCTTCCTCACTGAAAGAACTGTCCCTACAGACCTTCCCAATCATCAGTGGCCACTTTTCTCATTCATCCGATTCCCTACACACCACACTTAATTTATCACCGGAGAGAGAAAATAAATAAAAATACTCTAAGGTAGCAAACCAATTTCCTGTCTGAGAATATCCTCCACACTTCCGTTATGGAGTTTAAAAAATCTGTGCTCAATCTGATTAGCACTAAACTCAAAAATCAAAGTATTACTATCATTCTCTTTCTCAAGTGTCTCTGAAAAAACATGAAAATAAAATTTAATTCAAACTAATGCAGGTCTCTGGGAGGTCACAAATGTTAGAATCAATCAGCCGTATTAAAAAATTCAACTGAAAGTGACTAATGACACTCTTTTGTGGCATGTGAATACTGTTACTGAGCAGTTAATAGTCAGGTCTGAGAAGTTCAAAGCCCAAATTTAACTTGATGTAACTTTCCAGGCAGCACTAGGAAATCCAGCATTAAGGCAAGTGTTTAAGGTGCGACAAGGGCCTGTTTCAGTAGTGCAGCTCTGCTGCTGCGGCCTTTTAAGTGTAAGGGCACCAATGATTCAACCTGAGATGGAAGGGAGTTATATCAAAATACATAAACATTATAAAAATGAGAAGGTAACACTGAAAATGGATTCCATCCAGATGTTTACACTTCATTCCTTTTTTAAGAGAAGTTTAAACCAGAAACATGGAGAGAGAGAACGTGGCACATTAATTAAAGGGAGATGATGGAAAAAATATTGTAATGTGAGAAAAAAGGTATAAAAAGGCTTTTGCGAAAACATATACAGAATTATCAAAGCTTACTTAAATGGAAAGGTCTTTTCCGAGCCTAAGCTGAGTTCCCCTCTATGTTTGCCTACCTAGGACATAATTTTTCAATAGTGAACACTCATTTTCAGAGAGTAATTTGAGACCTCCTTTGGCCAGAGAACCTGTCTCTCCCATTGACATATTTGCAGATGTGAGAGATCAACCATTCACCAGGTTAAGGGGAATCCCCTGCTGCTTATCTCAAGTCCTTTTTTTGGAGGGAGGGGAATTACTACATTCAGAGACTCCTAAAGAAATGGCAGTGTATCGTAGAATATGAAACACAGTGTTGACTTTTATTTCTTAAATAAAAACTGAGACTATTTTCACAGCAGTGTACAACATTTAAAATACATATTATTTTGATCTTCTCGAAAGGATTGCCCCAATTTACAATACAGATCATATCATGAAAAAATAACACAACAGGAAAAAACAAAACAGCATATAACTCTTATGCTAGTTTCTGCATATACACAAAGGTAAAATTAATGTAAGAGTGGGCCTGGCATTATAGAATGCCTATACTGCATGGTGCTGTACGCAGTGCTGTTTTAACTATGTTGGTCCCAGGATACCAGAGAGACAAGGAGGGGGAGGTAATATCTTTTATTGGACCAAATTCTTTTGAAGAGAGAGACAGGCTTTCAAGCTTACACAGGTCTGAAGAGGAGCTCTGTGTAAACTCAAAAGGTTGTCTCTCCAACAAGAGAAGTTGGTCCAATAAAAGATATTACCTCACCTAGCTTCTCTCTGTGCACTGCTAAGTGATACTTAAAATCAGTACTTCTGTTTAAGAGCTGAGAGACAATAAGTACAAAACCTGTACAGTAATGGCTCAACTTGCTGTAAGAGAAAGTCCTGTTGGGTAACAAACTCTCCTTGGATTTTGGAAAGGAAGAAATATCTCTTTTCATTCAAGAACATTTCCTTCGAGGGTAGCGGCAGTTGAGAAATAAAAAGAGAACTTACCTTTTTCATTCTGAATTGCTGTGCAAAACGAACAGTGGGATTTCTCTTAGAAATTTGGTAAATAGGCCTTATCTTACCTCACTGAACAAACTGTCCCTACAGAACTCCCCAATCATCAGCTGCCAGTTCTCTGATTCACCCCTTTTACTACACACCGCATCAAATTGCGCACGCAGATTCAGTAACAACTCCGAATCTTGCATTCCATAGATTAAGAAAGCAGAGGCCTGTGAACACACAAAACTGGAGAACCAGCCCACACCCCAACGACTCCTATTTACAAATGTCATTCCCTCAACCACACATCACCGTAATTAACTTATTGACAGTGGCTTGACTCCTCAGTCTGTTGAAGGAGCCTTAGTAATCCCCACAGCCTACAAGTCATTTGATCTCAATCTGATTAACACTACACTGAAAAATATAAGTAAACCTACCATTCTGTAACCCAAGCTTGTCTGAAAAATATAAAAATAACATGTGTTTTACAATAATGCAAGTCTTCCAATATTCACTACATTCTCCATATTTAAAGTCATGGACAGATTCCTTACTTTGTGACTCTCAGGCTATTCCTACAGCGAAACTGGGAGTTGTGAGGCCCAGATTGGGTAGATGTACCTGACACGCCTGCTCATTGTGAGTGATGCTCTCTTCCCCTCTAGCTTTGGTTAGGCCAGCTAGAGACCGATGATCCATCTGCAGCCGTGGCTACCACAGACCTGTCTGGTCTTTTAGCTCATGCATTTAGTTCCAGAGGTCCCACGTATGATCCAGACTGTTAAAGCCCCCTTGTGGGTCAGCGTTACAAGGGGTGGCCTGTAGCAGGATTTCAGGCAATACAACTGGGAATGTCTTGGAAGCTGAGGATGTACATCACTGCCAAGGGGGAGTATGTAAGCCCTGCTTGCAGGGAGTGCCACTCTGTTCCCCGCTAGGGGGGCTAGGCCCAACAGAGATTGATGAGCCATCTACAGCCTTAGCTAAGCGGGGGAAACAGAGTACCACTCCCAGCAAACAGGGGTTATGTACACATGACTGCTCTGCTCAAGCTTGTGCCTATAAATAGCAATGTGGTGGCAGCGAAAACAGGTGGTGGCTTCGGCTATCTGCCAAAGTAAGTACCCAGCAGTTCAGGTGGCACTGTTCTTGTAAACCTACCATTGTCTTTCTCCAGCTTGTCTGAAAAATATAACAATAAATTTTATTTCAAAATTACCTAAGTCTTTCCATGTGTAAAGTGCACAGTAGCATCCCAATTTAAAGTAATGGACAGAATTCCTTCAGGACATCCAGGGTGGGTCTACACAGCAGCTGGGAGGTGTGATCCTCAGCTTGTGTGGATGACATGTTACAGCTCTACTTGAGCTTGTCTCGAAGAGTAGCAGTGTCTCTGGCGGAGACTTGCTCTATCTGCCCAAGTACGTACCCAGGGGTTTGGGTGGCTTTGCACTTTGGTGACGAACCCAAGCCCCTGCCACTGCACTTGTGTCCACATTGCTATTCGAGAGACAAGAAGGGGGAGGTAATATAATTTATTGGACCAAATTCTTTTGAAGAGAGAGACATGCTTTCCCGGTTACACGGGTTTGAAGGAGAGGTCTGTGCAAACTGGAAAGCTTGTCTCTCCAACAAGAGAACTTGGCCCAATAAAAGAATTTACCTCAACCACCTTTTCTCTGTCTACTGCTCAGTGATCTTAAAATCAGTATATCAGTTTTAGACTGGAGAGACAATACCTACAAATACACTAGGGTAATGACTAAATTTGCTGTGAGAGAAAGTCCTCAATAGTTCTGTTGTGGGTTAAATAAAAATCTGCTGGGTAATGAACTCTCCTTGGATTTTGGAAAGGAAGAAATATCTCAGTTCATTGAAGAACATTTTACTGAAAGATAGCAGCAGTTGAGAAATAAAAGAGAACTTACCTTTTTCATTCTTGAGTTGCTCAGCAAAAGAACAGTGGGATTTCAATTAGAAAGTGGGTTAACTGGTGTCACCTTTCCTCACTGAAGGAACTGTCCCTACAGACCTCCCCAATCATCAGAGGCCAGTTTTCTGATTCATCCCATATCCTACACACCACACTTAATTTATCACCGGAGAGAGAAAATAAGTAAAAATACTCTAAGGTAGCAAACCAATTTTCTGTCTGAGAACATCCTCAACACTTCAGTTATGGAGTTTAAAGAAATGTGTGCTCAATCTGATTAGCACTAAACTCAAAAATCAAAGTATACCTATCATTCTCTTTCTCAAGCTTCTCTGAAAAAACATGGGACAAAAAGTATACAAGTCTCTCAATATGCAATACAGTAGACAAATTTCAAGTAGTGGACCGATTCCCTTGCCTTAATCCAATTCCTTTGTGACACTCACGGTATGTTAAGCCAGCAGCTGAGAGATGTGAATGCCAGCTGGGTGGAGGTACACTCAACAGCTCTGCTCAAACTTGTACCCAACACAGGACTGTGGTGACAGTGGTCAGTGGCAGGGGTTTGGACCAAGCACCTCCCCAAGGAGTCAACTGGTGTTGTACTTGGGTATGTAACTGAAGTTGCCACCTCTGTCTTTACACTGCTCTCTTTAGGGTGGTACCTCAAGCAAGAGAAATAACTGGATACATTGACCCCCTCCGTGGGTTATATGGGACATCTCAATAAAAGCCTTTTTTTTGAAGGGCAGTATGATGAATATATGAATGGCTCTCAGTTTGACACACAGTCTGCTTCTGAGTGACTTCACAAATCAATCCTAACTTTCTCATTTTCTCCGGGAGATCACCAATGTGAGAATCAAATCGGTCATGTTAAAAAATTCAACTGAAAGTGACTAATGTCACTTTTTTGTGGCGTTCAAATACAGTTACTCAGCAGTTAAAAGTCAGGTGTGAGAAGTTCAAACCCCAAATTTAACTTGCTGTAACTTTCCCAGCAGCACTAGGAAATCCAGCATTAAGGCAAGTGTTTAAGGCGTGACAAGGGACCGTTTCAGTAGTGCAGCTCTGCCTTTGTGGCCTTTTAAGTGTAAGCCAACCCTAAGGCAAGTGTTTGAGGCATGACACAGGACAAAGTGCACCAATGATTCAACCTGAGATGGAAGGGAGTTATATCAAAATACATAAACATTATAAAAATGAGAAGATAAATTATAAAAATGAGAAGAATTTTAATGAGAAGTTTAAAACACAGAGAGAGTGAGAACAAGGCACATAGATTAAATGGAAATGATTAAGAAAACATTGTAATATAAGAAAAAAGGTATCAAAAAGCTTTTGTGGAAAACATTTACAGAAATATCAAAGCTCAGTTAAATAGAAAGATCTATTCGGAGTCTAAGCTGAACTTCCTTTTGGGGTTGCACTTCTAGGAAACAATTTTTCAATAGTGACCACTCAATTTCATTAAGTAATTTGAGACCTCCTCTGGCCAAAGAACCGGTATCTGCCATTGTCTACTTTGGAGATGTGGGGGATCAACCATTCCCCAGGGTAAGGAGAATACCCTGCTGCTCATCTCTATTATTATTATTTTTTTTTTGGCAGGGGGTTGCATAGTCAGAGATGCTTGAAGAAACCAGCAGTGTATTGCAGAATATGAAACAAAGTTTTGGATGTTTTAAAAATAGAAACAGTCAATCCTTTCACAGCAGGGTACACTTAAAATACATGTAATTTTGACCTTCTCAAAAGGATTTCTGAAAATTTGTAACAGAGGAAATATAATGAAAACATAATACATCATGAAAAACTAAACACCGTGAAAATCTTATGCCAGCCTCTTCATATACATCAAGATAAAATTAAGGAAAGAGGGGGCCAGGTATTATTGAATGCCTATAGTATATGATGGTGTATGCAGTCCTGTTGTAACTGTGTTGCTCCACGGATATTCGAGAGACAAGGAGGAGGAGGAAATATAATTTATTGGACCAAATTCTTTTGACGAGTGAGACACGCTTTCCAGGTTACATGGGTCTGAAGAAGAGCTCCGTGCATACTAGAAAGCTTGTCTCTCCAACAAGAGAACTTGGCCCAATAAAAGATATTACCTCAACCACCTTCCCTGTGTGCACTGCTCAGTGATCTTAAAATCAGTATTTCAGTTTTAGACTTGAGAGACAATAAATACAAATACACTAGGATAATGACTAAATTTGCTGTGAGAGAAAGTCCTCAACAGTTCTGTTGTGGGTTAAATAGAAATCTGTGTGGTATTGAACTCTCCTTGGATTTTGGAAAGGAAGAAATATCTCAGTTCATTGAAGAACATTTTACTGAAAGATAGCAGCAGTTGAGAAATAAAAGAGAACTTACCTTTTTCATTCTTGAGTTGCTCTGCAAAAGAACAGTGGGATTTCAATTAGAAAGTGGGTTAACTGGTGTCACCTTTCCTCACTGAAGAAACTGTCCCTACAGACCTCCCCAATCATCAACTGCCACATTTCTGATTCATCCCACTTCCTACACACCACACCTAATTTATCACCAAAGAGAGAAAATAAGTAAAAATATTCTAAAGTAGCAAACCAATTTCCTGTCAGAGAACATCCTCAACACTTTAGTTATGGAGTTTAAAGAAATGTGTGCTCAATCTGATTAGCACTAAACTCAAAAATCAAAGTGTACCTACCATTCTCTTTCTCAAGTTTCTCTGAAAAACATGAAAATAAAATTAATTCAAACTAATGCAAGTCTTTCAATATGCAACACAGTAGACAAATTTAAAGTAATGGACTGATTCTTTGCTTTGCTCCAATTCCTTTGTGACACTCATGGTATGTTAAGCCAGCAGCTGGGCGATGTGAATGCCAGCTGGGTGGAGGTACACTCAACAGTTCTGCTCAAACTTATACCCAACACAGGAGTGTGGTGGCAGCAGTCAGTGGCAGGGGTTTGGACCAAACACCTCCCTAAGGAGTCAACTGGTGTTGTACTTGTGTGTCTAATTGACATTGCCACCTCTGTCTCTACACTGCTCTTTTTAGGGTGGTACCTCGAGCAAGAGAAATAACTGGATACATGTTCTCAGTTTGACAAGGAGACCCTTGAAGAAACAGCAAAGTCTTCGTTTTTATTTCTTAAATAAAAACTGACTATTTTCACAGCAGTGTACAACATTTAATATATATATGCATATACATTCATAATAGAGGAAATATGAAAAAACAATACATTATGAAAAACTAAACATCATAAATATCTTATGCTAGACTATGCATACACGGCAAGATAAAATTAAGGGAAGAAAGGGCCTTGCATTATTGAATGTCTATAGTGTACGGTGTTGTATGCAGTGTTGTTGTAGGTGTGTTGGTCCAAGGGTATCAGAGAGTCAAAGAGGGGGAGGTAATGTCATTTATCTCACTAAATTATTTGGAAGAGTGAGACACACACTTTCAAGTTTATGTAGGTCTGAAGAAGAGCTCTGTGTAAACTCAAAAGCTTGTCCCTCTCACTAAGAGAACTTGGCCCAATAAAAGGTATTATCTCACCCACCTTCTCTCTCCCCACTGCTCAGTGATACTTAAAATCAGTACTTAAGTTTTAGACCTTAGAGCAGGGTTGGGCAAATGTTTTCGCCCGAGGGCCACATTGGGGTTGCAAAACTGTATGGAGAGCCGGGTAGGGAAGGCTGTGCTTCCCCAAACAGCCTGGCCCCCACCCCCTATCCAATCCCTCCCACTTCCCACCCCCTGACTGCCCCCCTCAGAACCCCTGACCCCCCCAACACCTCCACCCCTTGTTCCTTGACCGCCCCCACCCGGAACCCCCCCACCCCAATCGCCCCCTGGGACCTCACCCCCATCCAACCCCCTGATCCCAGTCCCCTGACTACCCCGACCCCTATCCACAACCCCATCCGCTGAGACGCCCATGCTTATCCGACACCCCCTCCCACGTTCCCCGTTCCCTAACCACCCCCCAGAACCTCCTCCCCATCCAACCGCCCCCTGCTCCCTGTCCCCTGAGTGCCCCCCGGGGTCCCCGCCCCTTATCCAAGCCCCTGGCCCCGGCCCCCTTACCATGCTGCTCAGGGCAGCATATCTGGAGCTGTGCTGCTCGGCCAGAGCTAGACACCTTGATGCTCTGCTCGGCAGGACTGTGCTGCTCCACCGCCCAATGCGCTTTGGGAGAGGGAGGACAGCGGGGAGGGGCCAGGGGCTAGACTACCTGGCCGGGAGCTCAAGGGCTGAATAGGACAGTCCTGGGAGCTGGATGTGGCCCGCAGGCTGTAGTTTGCCCACCTCTGCCTTAGAGACAAGTACATACGCTGTAGAGTAATGACTCAACTTGTTCTGAGAGAAAATCCTGAACAGTTCTATTATGGGTTAAAAAGAAATCTGCTGGGTAATGAAATCTCCTTGGATATCAGAAAGATAATGAAAGGAAGAAATATCTCTTTTCATTCTAGAGCATTTTCTTGAACAGCTGAGAAATAAAAGAGAACTTACCTTTTTCATTCTTGAGTTGCTCTGCAAAAGGTCAGTGGGATTTCAATTAGAAATTGGGTTAACTGGTGGTCATCTTTCCTCACTGAAGGAACCTACAGACCTCCCTAATCTACAGCTAACACATTTCTGATTCATCACTTTTTCTACACATCACACCTACTTTATCACCAGAGAGAGGAAATAAGTACAAATATTCTAAGGTAGCATATGAATTTCCTGTCAGAGAACATTTTCAGTACTTCAGTTGTGGCATTTAAAGAAAGCAGTGCTCAAGCTGATTAGAACTAAACTCAAAAACAAAGTATACCTACCATGCTCTTTCTCAAGTTTCTCTGAAAAAAAAACATAAAAATTAAAATTAATTCTAACATGCAAGTCTTTCAATATGCAATACAGTAGACAAATTTGAACTAATGAACAGATTCCCTGCCCTGATCCTATTCCTTTGTGACACTCATGGTATATTTACCGAGCAGCTGGGAGATGTAAATTCCAGCTGGATGGATGTACACTGAACAGCTCTACTCAAACTTGTGCCCAATCCAGGGGTGTCGTGGCAGCAGTGTTGTACTTTGGTGTCTAACCGAAGTTGCCACCTCTGTCTCTAACCTGCTCTTTTTAGGGCGTAACCTTGAGCAAGAGAAATAACTGGATACATGAACCCCTCCCTGGGTTGTGTGGGACAGCTGAATAAAAGCCGTTTTTTTTTAAGGGCAGTGAGAAATATATATTTATGGTTCTCAGTTTGACACACAGCCTGCTTCTGGGTGACTTCACAAACCAATCCTAAGTTCCTCATATTCTCTGGGAGATCACAAATGTTAGAATCAAATCAGCCATGTTACAAAAATTAACTGAAAGTAACCAATGACATTTTTCTGTGGCATGTAAATATTGTTACTGAGCAGCTAAAAGTTAGGTGTGAGAGTTTAATGTTCAGTGATACTTACAAGGGGACTTCCGTTTTAAACCCAAGAGACAATTAGTACAAATACACTAGGGTAATGACTCAACTTGCTATGAGAGAAAGTCCTGAACAGATCTATTATGGGTTACAAAGAAACCTGTTGGGCAATGAACTCTCCTTGGATTTTGAAAAGGAAGATATATCACTTTTTATAGAAGAACATTTTCTTCATTAGCAGCAGTTGAGAAATAAAAGAAAACTTACCTTTTTCATTCTTGAGTTGGTCTGCAAAAAAGAACAGTGGGATTTCAATTAGAAAGTAGGTGAACAGGCCTTATCTTACCTCACTTGAACAAACTGTCCCTACAGAACTCCCCAATCATCAGCTGCCAGTTCTCTGATTCATCCCTTTGCCTACAAAACGCATCTAATTCCTCACCCAGATTTAGTAACAACTCCGAATCTTGCGTTACATAGCTAAACAAAGCAAATGCCTGTGAACACACAAAACTGGATACTAAGCCCACACACCACTGACTCCTGTTTTCAAATGTCCTTCTCTCAACCACCCATCACTGTAATTACCTTATTGACAGTGGCTTGATTCCTCAGTCTGTTGTAGGACCCTTAGTAATCCCAACAACCTACAAGTCATTTGATCTCAATCTGATTAACACTAAACTGGAAAATCAAAGTAAACCAACCATTCTGTAACCCAAGTATGTCTGAAAAATATGAAAATAACATGTGTTTCACAATAATGCAAAACTTCCAATATTCAATACATTTGCCATGTCATGGACAGATTACCTGCACTACTTCACTTGCTTTGTGACACTCACTGTATGCATACACAGAAGCTGGGAGATGTGATTCCCAGCTTGGGTGGATGTACCTGTCATGCCTGCTCATTGGGAGTGGCGCTTTCCTCCCTCCTAGCTTTGGCTAGGCCAGCAAGAGATTGATGAACAGCCATGGCTATCAGAGACTGTCTGGTCTAGTAGCTCAAGCAATAGCAGCTCATGCAGTTAGCTCCAGGGATCCCACATTTGATCCTGGCTGCCAACGCCCCCTTCTGGGCTGGCATTAGGAGGGGTGGCCCATACAGGGATTTCAGGCAATAGAATTGGGAAAGTTCCTGAAGCTCAGGGATGTACATCACTGCCCAGAGTATGTAAGCCCTGCTTGCAGGGCGTGCAGCTCTGTACCCCTCTAGTGACATCTGTGCCCACTAGAGATTCATGATCCCACTACAGCCTTAGCTAAGGGAGAGGAGACAGTGACACTCCCAGCAAGCAGGGGTTACATACACGTGACAGCTCTGCTCAAAATTCTGCTTAAAAATAGCAGTGTGGTGGCAGCGGTCACAGGTGGCGGCTTGGGCTATCTGCCAAAGTAAGTACCCAGGGGTTCAGGGGTTCAGCTGGTACTGTTCTTATAAATCTACTGTTATAAATATAAAAGGGAGGGTAACAGCCTTGATGTATCCCTCCTGGCCAGAGGTACAGAATCACTTATCTGTAATCAGTTCAATTAACCTGGATGGCACCTGACCAGAAGGACCAATGGGGAAAGAAGATACTTTCAAATCTGGGGTGAGGGAAGGTTTTGTTTGTGCTTTCTTTGTTGGTTCCTTCTCGGGACAGAGAGAGAAAGAGACCAAGCAGGTAAACCAGCTTTTAAAAAGATATCTGAAATAATACATTCAGAAAAGCAGACTTTCACTCCCTCAGGGAACAGATGGGCAGGATCCCTGGGAGAATAACATGAAGGGCAAAGGGGTGCAGGAGAGCTGGCTGTATTCTAAAGAATCCTTATTGCGGTTGCAGGAACAAAACATCCCAATGTGTAGAAAGAATAGTAAATATGGCAGCCGACCAGCTTGGCTAAACAGTGAAATCCTTGCTGATCTTAAACGCAAAAAAGAAGCTTACAAAAAGTGGAAGATTGGACAAATGACCAGGGAGGAGTATAAAAACATTGCTCAGGCATGCAGGAGTGAAATCAGGAAGGCCAAATCACACTTGGAGTTGCAGCTAGCAAGAGATGTTAAGCGTAACAAGACAGGTTTCTTCGGGTATGTTAGCAACAAGAAGAAAGTCAAGGAAAGTGTGAGCCCCTTACTGAATGAGGGAGGCAACCTAGTGACTGAGGATGTGGAAAGAGCTAATGTACTCAATATTTTTTTGCCTCTGTCTTCACGAACAAGGTCAGCTCCCAGACTGCTGCACTGGGCAGCACAGTATGGGGGAAAGGTGACCAGCCCTCTGTGGAGAAAGAAGTGGTTCGGGACTATTTAGAAAAACTGGACGAGCACAAGTCCATGGGGCCGGATGCGCTGCATCTGAGGGTGCTAAAGGAGTTGGCGGATGTGATTGCAGAGCCATTAGCCATTATTTTTGAAAACTCATGGCAATTGGGGGAGGTCCCGGATGACTGGAAAAAGGCTAATGTAGTGCCCATCTTTAAAAAAGGGAAGAAGGAGGATCCGGGGAACTAAAGGCCAGTCAGCCTCACCTCAGTTCCTGGAAAAATCATGGAGCAGGTCCTCAAGGAATCAATTATGAAACACTTAGAGGAGAGGGAAGTGATCGGGAACAGTCAGCATGGATTCACCAAGGGGAAGTCATGCCTGACTAACCTAATTGCCTTCTATGAGGAGATAACTGGGTCTGTGGATGAGGGGAAAGCAGTGGATGTGTTATTCCTTGACTTTAGCAAAGCTTTTGATACGGTCTCCCACAGTATTCTTGCCGCCAAGTTAAAGAAGTATGGGCTGGATGAATGGACTGTAGGGTGGATAGAAGGCTGGCTAGATCGTCGGGCTCAACGGGTAGTGAGCAATGGCTCCATGTCTAGTTGGCAGCCGGTTTCAAGTGGAGTGCCCCAAGGGTCGGTCCCAGGGCCGGTTTTGTTTAATATCTTTATTAATGATCTGGAGGATGGTGTGGACTGCACTCTCAGCAAGTTTGCAGATGACACTAAACTAGGAGGCGTGGTAGATACACTAGAGGGTAGGGATCGGATACAGAGGGACCTAGACAAATTAGAGGACTGGGCCAAAAGAAACCTGATGAGGTTCAACAAGGACAAGTGCAGAGTCCTGCATTTAGGACGGAAGAATCCCATGCACTGCTACAGACCAGGGACTGAATAACTAGGTAGCAGTTCTGCAGAAAAGGACCTAGTGGTCACAGTGGATGAAAAGCTGGATATGAGTCAACAGTGTACTCTTGTTGCCAAGAAGGCTAATGACATTTTGGGCTGTATAAGTAGGGGCATTGCCAGCAGATCGAGGAATGTGATCGTTCCCCTTTATTCGACATTGGTGAGGCCTCATCTGGAGTACTGTGTCCAGTTTTGGGCCCCACACTACAAGAAGGATGTGGAAAAATTGGAAAGATTCCAGCGGAGGGCAACAAAAATGATTAGGGGTCTGGAGCACATGACTTATGAGGAGAGGCTGAGGGAACTGGGATTGTTTAGTCTCCAGAAGAGAAGAATGAGCGGGGATTTGATAGCAGTCTTCAACTACCTGAAGGGGGGTTCCAAAGAGGATGGAGCTCGGCTGTTCTCAGTGGTGGTAGATGACAGAACAAGGAGCAATGGTCTCAAGTTGCAGTGGGGGAGGTCTAGGTTGGATATTAGGAAACACTATTTCACTAGGAGGGTGGTGAAACACTGGAATGGGTTACCTAGGGAGGTGGTGGAGTCTCCTTCCTTGGAGGTTTTTAAGGCCCGGCTTGACAAAGCCCTGGCTGGGATGATTTAATTGGGAATTGGTCCTGCTTTGAGCAGGGGGTTGGACTAGATGACCTCCTGACGTCCCTTCCAACCCTTATATTCTATGATTCTAAAGTTACAGAAATTGTAAGTAAAGGCAAAAAAATACGTTAAATTATCTTTTCTTTTATCTTGTGAATTTTCCCTATGCTAAATGGTAATTTTATTCCTGTTTTGTAACTGGGAAGCAGAGTCAGACAGGAATCATCTGTGTTTTAATTTTTTTTAAATGTACCCTGTAAAGTTATCTTCCATTTTGATTTTGCAGGTGCGATTCTTTTACTTTATTTTTTAAATAAAATTCTTCTTTTAAGAACCTGATTGATTTTCAGTGTCTGAAAAAAACAGGGATTTGGTCTGTGTTAACCTATTGGTTGGTATATTATTCTCAAGCCTGCCCAGGAAAGGGGGTAAAGGGGCTTGGAGGGATTTTTTTTGCGGGGGGGATAGGGCTCCAAGTGGCCCCTCCCTGAATGTTTGTTTAAATCACTTGGTGGTGGCAACAATACCATCCAACAAAAAAAGGAATTTGTGCCTTGGGGAAGTTTTTTACCTAAGCTGATGGAATATAAGCTTAGGGTTGTTTTTTTTAAAGTGAGTCCTCACATTTGTACCCCAGAGTTCAGAGTGGGGAGGGAACCCTGACATGGTGGAAGCATGGTGGGATCATCACCTTTAAGAGACTGTGAACCCTCCGTGCAATTCCTGACGATCACAAGATGACCACATTTGTAGCAAAATTAACTGAAAGAGCTCTAGACATATTCAACAAAATGCCTATTAAGGATGCTTCTGACTATGGTAAATTTAAGGATTTGGTTTTCAAACAATTTCAGATTACAACTAAAACTTACAGAGTAAAATTTAAAGCCCTTAAGAGAGGGGCTTGACTAAGTAATGTAAACCAGACAAAGGATCTGTTAGATAAATGGGTCAAAGGAAGGGGTGTAACTAGCTTTGAAGGAATGTGTGATTTGTTTGTACAGAAGCAGTTCCTAACTATGACCAATGATAATGTAAAACAGTGGTTATGGGATAAGAAAATAAACTCAGCAGAAAGTCTTGCCTCTTTTGCTGATCAATATGAGCAGTCCCAGACCATCAGAAAAGTGGGGCAAATCAAAACAAAGTGGGTGGAGGTAGCAGAAAGAAACATCCCAGTTTGGGCGGATAGCAGAAGGGACACCGCGAGACCACACCATACCACCAGGGGCAGCCCAAGGACCCACCTACACCCCAAGGAAAACCCCAGACACCTTATCATCCCACCACATCATTCTCCAGCAACCCACCTCACCCCATTGACCAATCAGCTGGGCGATGTTTTAAACGTAACGAGCTGGGACATGTAAAGGCCAACTGTCCAAGAACCCCAACAGATTACAGTTCATTGCACTGGGGCCACACCAAAGGTCCTCAGGCCCAAATGCCTCCTAGATACCTTCAAAGTGAAGAAAACTGTGAGTGTGGGTGGGAAGAAGGTTATAGCATGGAGGGACACTGGAGCACAGGTGTCAGCTATCCACCAATCCTTAGTGGACCCCAAATTCATCAACCCAGAGGCCCAAGTGATGATTAAACCCTTCAAGTCAAACTCTTTTGACTTGCCTACAGCCAAGTTGCCTGTCCAGTACAAGGAATGGTCAGGAAGATGGACGTTTGCAGTCTATGATGATTATCCCATTCCCATGCTGCTGGGGGAAGACTCTGCCAACCATGGTCACCCTCAGCCAGGCTGAGCAAGCCTTCACACCTATCCCTGTTCCTGCACTTTCTACAAGGGCCCCGTCTGTGTTACCAGAGACTCAGACTGAGGTGGTAAAATCGGA
The DNA here is from genome assembly GCF_027887155.1 of Malaclemys terrapin pileata. Lineage (NCBI taxonomy): Eukaryota > Metazoa > Chordata > Testudines > Emydidae > Malaclemys > Malaclemys terrapin. Next base: position 8,363,787 of record NC_071524.1, on the reverse strand, counting down.
CCCGATGCCCACATCTGCGACAGCAGTAGTGAATCCAGTCGCAAATACCCAGCCAAAATCAGTCCCGGAACTGGAACTGATGGAGCAACCAACACCAAAACGATTTCTGACACTGAATCCAGTGCTTGCAACCCCATCTACAACTCCAACGCCAGAGGGCACCACTGAGCCTGCCCTGGCAGCAGCACATAAACCTACGCAAGAGGCTCAGCTGGAGCCTGAAATACAATATAGTGCACCAGCGGAGAGCAGTTCACAGTCAACAGAAAGAGCCCCATCACCTACAATGCCTCCAGAGGGACCAAGCCCAAGTCCACAATCCAGTGAAAAATTGATGTCTCCAGCATCAAGGGAACAGTTTCAGGACAAGCAGGAAGCAGATAAAATCCTCCAGGGAGCTTGGACGGTCGCTCGGAGCCACCCACCACCTCTCAGCTCTTCTAATCAACCCCGGTTTGTGGTAGAAAGAGGACTTCTATACAAGAAAACTCTTTCTGGTGGGCACCAGGGGAACTGGCATCCTCAAAAACAGTTGGTAGTTCCAACTAAGTACCGGGTAAAGCTCTTGAGCTTAGCCCACAATCATCCTAGTGGCCATGCTGGGGTAAACAGGACCAAAAACTGCTTGGGGAAGTCCTTCCACTGGGAGGGAATGGGCAAGAATGTTTCTACTTATGTCTGGTCTTGTAAGCTGTGCCAAAATGTGGAAAAACCTCAAGACCAGGTCAAACCCCCTCTCCAGCCACTCCCCATAATTGAGGTTCCATTTCAGCAAATAGCTGTGGATATTCTGGGTCCTTTTCTGAAAAAAAATATACCTAGAGGAAAGCACTACATACATACTTTCATAAATTTTGCCACCCAATGGCCGGAAGCAGTAGCTCTAAGCAACACCAGGACTAAAAGTGTGTGCCAGGCATTAACAGATATTTTTGCCAGGGTAGGTTGTCCCTCCGACATCCTCATGGATTTGGGAACTAATTTCCTGGCAGGGACCATAAAAAACCTTTTAAAAGCTCAAGGGGTAAACCACTTGGTTGCCACCCCTTACCACCATCAAACAAATGGCCTGTTGGAGAAGTTTAATGAAACGTTAGGATACGTACATTTGTAAATAAGCACTCCAATAATTACAACCTAATGTTGCAGCAGTTGCTCTTTGCCTACAGGGCTGTGCCATATCCCAGTTTAGGGTTTTTACGATATGAACTTGTGTATGGACGTAAGGTTAAGGGGCCATTACAGTTGGTAAAGCAGCAATGGGAGGGGTTTATGTCTTCTCCAGGAACTAACATTCTGGACTTTGTTAATAACCTACAAAACACCCTCCGAAACTCTTTAGCCCTTGCTAAAAAAACCTAAAAAATGTTCAAAAAGAGCAAAAGGCCTGGTATAATAAACATGCCAGACAGCGTTCCTTCAAAGTAGGAAACCAGGTCATGGTCTTGAAGGCACTCCAGGCCCAAAAAAATTAAAGCATCATAAAACGGGCCATTTACGGTCCAAGAGAGCCTGGAAGCTGTTAACTATCTCATAGCATCCCGCACCTCAAACCTAAAGCCTAAAGTGTACCTTGTTAATTCTCTAAAGCCTTTTTTATTCCAAAAAATTAAAGGTTTGTCAGTTTACAGCCCAGGAAGAAAATAACGCTGTGACCTAAAGGTGTCTACTATAAAGAAAAAAAGTAATGGTGGCGTGAAAGAGGTAAACCTCTCCATGACACTTGGACGTATGTAGCAACAGCAGATCAATAAGCTGTGCACTAGCTTCGCACTGATGTTCTCAGCCACTCTAGAATGAACCAAATGGGCATACCACTCCATTGACACAGGTAACGTGCGCCCAATTAGAGTCCAACCTTACCAAGTGGCTCCAAAAGCCAAAACTGCTATAAAACAAAAAATCCAGGACATGCTACAAATGGGTGAAATCCGCCCCTCTAAAAGTGCATGGGCATCTCCACTGGTTCTAGTTCCCAAACCAAATGAAAAAATACGCTTTTGTGTAAACTACTGTAAGCTAACTATCCAATGCCATGAACAAATAAGCTATTGAAAAAACTGGGACATGCCCAGTTCATCTCTACCTTAAATTTAACCAACGGGTACTGGCAAGTACCGCTAAATAAATCCACCAAAAAAAGATCGGCCTTCATCACCCATGTAGGGCTGTATAAATGTAATGTGCTCCTTTTTGGGCTGCAAAATAAACCCACCACCTTCCAAAAAAATTGTAAATAGTCTCCTAGTGGAATTTTAAAAATCTGCAGTCGCCTATCTTAACAATATGGCCATATTTTCTAATTCATGGGTAGAACACCTAAAGCATCTCCAAAAAGGCTTCAATTGCATAAGTAAGGAAAAACTAACTATTAAGGCTAAAAAGTGTCAAATAGGCCCAAACAAAGTAAGTTACCTTAAGCACCAGGTGGGTCAAAAAACTATCAACCTCCTACAGGCCAAAGTAAATGCTATTCAAAAGTGGTCTGTCCCAAAGTCAAAAAAGTAAAAAAAACCAAAACAGGTCCAATCCTTTTTAGGCTTAGACGGATATTACAGGCAATTTGTACCACACTACAGCCAAATTGCTGCCTCACTAACAAACCTAACCAAAAACAAAAACAAAACAGCCAAATGCAGTTCAGTAAACTAAAAAGTGTCAAAAGGCCTTTAACCAGTTTAAAGCAACACTCATGTCTAATCCCGTGCTAAGGGCCCCAAACTTTGACAAACCTTTCCTAGTAACCAAAGATGCATCCGAGTGTGGTGCGGAAGCAGTCTTAATGCAAAAAGAACCAAATCAAAAATTCCATCCTGTCATGTTTCTCAGCAAAAAAACTGTCTTACAAAAAAGCCACTGGTCAATCGCCAAAAAAAATGTTACGCCATTGTGTACGCTCTGAAAAAGCTACACCCATACGTCTGGGGATGGTGTTTCCACCTGCAAACCTGCCATGCTGTACTAAAGTGTCTTCATGCCATCACAAAAAAATTTTCTGTGAAGTTTAGCTCTCCAAAATTTTAATTTTAAAATACAACACATTTCAAAAGCTTCTAACAAAGTGGCAAATGCACTCTCCCGTAAAGGTTTCCCAAAATTAACAGGTTAAAATCAGTAGTATATCCAAAGGTGCATGTGTCTTGTTAACTCTGTTTTCTCCTAAAGCTCCAAAAAGAAATCAAAGCCAGTGTGGGACAGGGGGAAAGGGGGTGTCATAAACATAAAGGGAAGGGTAACAACCTTTATGTATGCAGTAACCTAAAATCCCTCCTAGCCAAAGATACAAAATCACTTACCTGTAAGGGATTAATCAGTTCAACTAATCTGGCTGGCACTTGACCAGAAGGACCAGTGGGGGAAGAAGATACTTTCAAATCTGGGGTGGGGGAAGGTTTTGTTTGTGATTTCTTTGTTATTTCCCTCTCGGGACAGAGAGAGAGAGACCAAGCAGGAAAACCGTTTTTTAAAAAAATATCTAAAATAATACATTTCCAGTTACAAAACTTGTAAGTAAAGGCAAGAAAATGCGTTAAATTGTTTTTTGTTTTAGTTTGTAAATTTTCCCTCTGCTAATAAGCAATTTTATTCCTGTTTTGTAACTGAGAAGCAGAGTCAAAGGGAAATCCTGTGTTTTAAATTTTTTTATTTACCCTCTAAAGTTATCTTCCATTTTAATTTTGCAGGTGTAATTCTATTACTTTTTTCTAAATAAAATTCTTCTTTTAAAAACCTAATTAATTTTCAGGGTCCTAAAAACCAGGGATTTGGTCTATGTTAACCTATTGGTTGGTATATTATTCTCAAGCCTTCCCAGAAAAGGGGGTAACAGGGCTTGGGGGGATATTTTGGGGGGCTAGGGCTCCAGGAAGCGCCATCCTGAATGTTTGTTTAAATCACTTGGTGGTGGCAGCAATACCGTCCAAGAACAAGAAAAGAAATCTGTGTCTTGGGAAAGTTTTTAAACTAAGATGCTAAAATATAAGCTTAGGGATTTTTTTTATGCGGGGCTTCACATCTGTACCCCATAGTTCAGAGTGGGCAAAAAACTCTAATACCTACCATTCTCTTTCTCCAGCATCTCAGAAAAGCATAACAACAAATTTTACTTCAAAATTACATAAGTCTTTCCATATGCAAAATGCACCGGAGTATCCCAATTGAAAGTAATGGAGAGAATTCCTGCCGTGCTGTACTTCCTTCAGGACACCCAGGGTGGGTCTACATAGCAGCTGGGAGGTGTGTTCCCCAGCTTGGGTGGATGTACATGTTACAGCTCTGCTTGAGCTTGTCTATAAGAGTAGCAGTGTTCCTGTGAGAGACTTGTTCTATCTGCCCAAGTAGGTACCGAGGAGGTTGGGTGGTATTGCACTTCGGTGACTAGCCTGCGCCGGTCCTGCTGCAACTCTGTCCACACTACTATTTTTAGCACACATTCTCGAGCCAGAAAAATAGCTGGATAAATTAATCCCCTTCCTGGATTAAGAGAGTTTTTCTTCCACAAATTTAAAGTGAAAGAAGGCCACCTGAATAAAGGCTAATTTTTTTATGGGCAATGAGATGAATACATCATTGGTTTCAGCACAGAACCTGCATCTGTGGAGTGAAATTGTTCACAAAGAAATTCCAATTTATTTAATTTCTCCTGAAGATAACCTATGGAACAAGAACAAATGTTTGAGTCAAAGCAGCCATGTTTCAACATTCAATTGAGAGTGACTAACACCACTTTCCTGTGGCACATGAATGCCATTACTTAGCAACTAAATATTATGTTTGAGAAGCTCAAAAGACAAATGTAGATTGATGCACTTTGCGCCGTAGTACTGAAATCTAGCATTAAGGCCTGGTCTACCCGAGAAAATAAGTTCTGCATAACTACTTCACTCAGGGGAGTGAAATATCCACACCCCTCAGTGGCATAGTTCAGATGACCCAAGTCCCCATTTTCACAGAGCTAGGTCGATGGTACAATTCTTTTTGGTCTATACTTCCCTCTTATGTTGGTTTACGTACGTCGCTCAGGGGTGCGGACTTGGAGGAGCAACATACTTCAACCGCCACTGTAGGCAGCATTAGAAGCTCTCCTGTCAATATAGCTACTGCCTCTTGTGGATGGGGGAGAACCTACGCTTAAGGGAGAAGTTCTCATGTCAGCAACGTCCCTAAGCGCCACAGCATTCCAAGTGTAGACAAACCCTCAGCTACTGCCTCTCAGAGAGATGGAGTAGCTATGTCAATGGGACACTCCCTGCCAGTGGTGTTGATGTTGTATGCTACCAGCGCGCATCAAGGGGCCTCTGCAGACATGAAGTTCTGCCCTGTGGCCTTTTAAATGTAAGCGAACACTAAAGCATGGTGTAATTAAGAACCTGCTGGAACCAGTTAAGACAGGCAGGATAATTAGACACCTGGAGCCAATTAAGAAACTGCTAGAAACAATTAGGACAGGCTAGCTAATCAGGGCACCTGAGTTTAAAAAGAACCTCACTTCAGTTTGTGGCATGCATGCAAGGAGCTGGGAGCAAGAGGCACGAGGAGCTGAGAGTGAGAAGACATATTGCTGGAAGACTGAGGAGTACAAGCATTATCAAACACCAGGAGAATCCTGTGGTGAGGATAAAGAAGGTATTGGGAGGAGGCCATGGGGAAGTAGCCCAGGGAGTTGTAGCTGGTCGCTCAGATGTACCAGGAGGCACTCTAGACAGCTGCAGTCCACAGGGCCCTGGGCTGGAACCCGGAGTAGAGGGGGGCCCGGGTTCCCCCCAAACATCCCAATTCCTGATCAGACAGAGGAGGAATTGACCTGGACTGTGGCTTCTACCAGAGGGAAAGGTTCTCTGGGCTGTTTCCCGACCCACATGGTGAATCTGTGAGGCGAGCAAATCCGCCAATAAGTGCAGGACCCACGAAGGAAGAGGAGGAACTTTGTCACAACATATAATTTTGATCTTCTCGAAAGGATTTCCCCAATTTATAAGTGATACCATATAATTAAAAAGTAATATAACAGAAAAAACTAAACAGCATAAGAATCTTATGCTAGCCTCTGCTTATATGCAAAGATAAAATTTACAGAAGAGGGGGCTTGATATTAGCGAATGCATAAACTGCACAGTGTTGTATGCATTGCTGCTGTAGCTCTGTTGGTCCAGGACAGTAGAGAGACTATAAGGGGGAGGTAATATATTTTATTGGTCCAAATTCTTTTGAAGAGAGAGACAAGCTTTCAAGCTTATGCAGGACTGAAGAAGAGCTGTGTGTTAACTCGAAAGCTCGTCTCTCCTACCAAGAGAATTTCATCCAATAAAAGGTATTACCTCACCCACCTTCTCTCTGACCACTGCCCAGTGATACCTAAAATCAATACTTTAGTTAAAGACTTTTTAGAGACAATAAGTACAAATACACTAGGGTAAAGACTCAACTTGCTGTGAGGGAAAGTCGTCAACAGTACTGTTGTGGGTTAAAAAGAAATCTGCTGGGTGATGAACTCTCCTTGGATTTTGGAAAGGAAGAAATATTTCTTTTTCATGCAAGTGCATTTTCTCAAGGATAGCAGCAGTTCAGAAATAAAAGAGAACTTACCTTTTTCATTCTTGAATTGGTCTGCAAACGCACAGTGGGATTTCAATTAGAAAGTGGTTTAACTGGTGTCATCTTTCATCACTGAAAGAACTGTCCCTACAGACCTCCCCAATCACCAGCTGCCACTTTTTTGATTCATCTCATTTCCTACACACCACACCTAATTTATCACCAGAGAGAGAAAATAAGTACAAATATTTTAAGATAGCTAACCAATTTCCTGTCAGAGAACATCCTCAACACTTCAGTTATGGAGTTTAAAGAAATCTGTGCTCAAGATGATTAGCACTATACTCAAAAATCAAAGTATACCTATCATTCACTTTCTCAAGCTTCTCTGAAAAACATGAAAATAAAATTTAATTCAAACTAATGCAAGTCTTTCCATATGCAATACAGTAGACAAATTTAAAGTAAAGGAGAGATTCCCGGCCCTGATCCTCTTCCTTTGTGACACACACAGTACGTTTACCCAGCAGCTGGTAGATGTGAATTCCCGCTGGGTGGATGTACACTGAACATCTCTGATCAAACTTGTGCCCAACCAGGAGTGTGGTGGCAGCGGTCAGTGGCAGGAGTTGGGTTGCCTGGCCAAGCACCTCCCCAGGTGGTCAACTGGTGTTGTACTTGGGTGTCTAACCGAAATTGCCACCTATGTCTTTACACTGCTCTTTTTAGGGCGGTACCTCGAGCAAGAGAAATAACTGGATACATGAATCCCCCTCCCTGGTTTCTGTGGGGCATCTGAATAAAAGCCATTGTTGTTTTTTTAGGGCAGTAATACAAATATATTTATGGTTCTCAGTTTGACAAACAGCCTGCTTCTGGGTGAGTTCACAAACCAATCCTAACTTCCTCATATTCTCTGGGAGATGAAAAATGTTAGAAGTAAATCAGCCATGTTACAAAAATCAATTGAAAGTGACCAATGACACTTTTCTGTGGCATGCAATTACTGTTTGTGAGCAGTTAAAAGTCAGGTGTGAGAAGTTCAAAGCCCAAATTTAGCTTGATGTGACTTTCTCAGCAGCACTATGAAATCGAGCATTAAGACAAGTGCTTAAGGCGCAAAAAGGAACCTTTACAGTAGTGCAGCTCTGCCACTGTGGCCTTTTAAGTGTAAGCCAACCCTAAGGCAAGTGTTTGAGGCATGACACAGGACAAAGTGCACCAATGATTCAACCTGAGATGGAAGGGAGTTATATCAAAAAACATAAAAATTATAAAAATGAGAAGATAACATTGAAAATGGATTCCATGCAGACATTTACACTTCATTCATTTTTAATGAGAGTTTAAAAGAGAGACATGGAGAGAGGGAGGGTGATACATAGATTAAAGGGAAATTATAAAGAAAACCTTGTAATGTGAGAATAAAGGTATAAAAAGGCTTTTGTGGAAAACATTACAGAAATATGAAAGCTAAGTTAAATGGAAAGGTCTATGCCGAGTTTAAGCTGAGCTTTCCTTTGTGGCTGCACAACTAGGACGTATTATTTTAATAGTGACCACTCATTTTCAGTGAATAATTGGAGACCTCCTGTGCACGGAGATCCTGTATCTCCTCCTGACTTATTTGAAGATGTGGGAGATCAACAATTCCCCAGGATAAGGGGACTCCTCTGCTGCTCATCTCTATTTGTTTTTTTCACGGGGGGAGGGGAGTTTGCATAGTCAGAGATCCCTGAAGAAATGGCAACGAATCTCCGAATATGAAAGAAAGGCTTGGGTTTTATTTTGAAAATAAAAACTGTGACTATTTTCACAGCTGTGTACAACATTTAAAATACATATAATTTTGATCTTCTTGAAATTATTGCCCCAATTTATAAGAGAGACCATATAATTAAAAAGTAATACAACAGGAAAAACTAAACAGCATAAAAATCTTATGCTAGCCTTTGCATATATGCAAAGATAAAATTAATGGAAGAATGGGCCTGGCATTATTGAATGCCTATACTGCATGGTGTTGTATGCAGTGCTGTTGTAGCTGTGTTGGTCCCAAATATCAAATAACAAGGAGGGGGAGGACCAAATTATTTTGAAGAGAGAGACAAGCTTTCAAGCTCACATAGGTCTGAAGAGGAGCACTGTGAAAACTCAAAAGGTTGCCTCTCCAACCAGAAAAGTTGGTCCAATAAAATATATTACTTCACCCACCTTCTCCCTGTGCACTGCTCAGTGATATTTAAAGTCAGGACTTCCATTTTAGACCTGAGAGACAATTAGTACAAACACTGTAAAGTAACAACTCAACTTGCTGTGAGAGAAAGTGATGAACAGTTCTATTATGAGTTAAAAAGAAAGCTGTTGGGTGATGAACTCTGCTTTGATTTTGGAAAGGCAATGAAAGGAGTGAAATCAGGAAGGCCAAATCACACTTGGAGTTGCAGTTAGCAAGAGATGTTAAGAGTAACAAGAAGGGTTTCTTCAGGTATGTTAGCAACAAGAAGAAAATCAAGGAAAGTGTGGGCCCCTTACTGAATGAGGGAGACAACCTAGTGACCGAGGATGTGGAAAAAGCTAATGTACTCAATGCTTTTTTTGCCTCTGTCTTCACGCACAAGGTCAGCTCCCAGATTGCTGCACTGGGCAGTACAGCATGGGGAGAAGGTGACCAACCCTCTGTGGAGAAAGAAGTGGTTCGGGACTATTTAGAAAAACTGGACGTGCACAAGTCCATGGGGCCGGATGCACTGCATCCGAGGGTGCTAAAGGAGTTGGCGGGTGAGATTGCAGAGCCATTAGCCATTATTTTTGAAAACTCATGGCAATCGGGGGAGGTCCCAGATGACTGGAAAAAGGCTAATGTAGTGCCCATCTTTAAAAAAGGGAAGAAGGAGGATCCGGGGAACTACAGGCCAGTCAGCCTCACCTCAGTCCCTGGAAAAATCATGGAGTAGGTCCTCAAGGAATCAATTATGAAACATTTAGAGGAGAGGAAAGTGATCAGGAACAGTCAGCATGGATTCACGAAGGGGAAGTCGTGCCTGACTAACCTAATTGCCTTCTATGATGAGATAACTGGCTCTGTGGATGAGGGGAAAGCAGTGGATGTGTTATTTCTTGACTTTAGCAAAGCTTTTGATACTGTCTCCCACAGTATTCTTGCCACCAAGTTAAAGAAGTATGGGCTGCATGAATGGACTGTAGGGTGGATAGAAGGCTGGCTAGATCGTCGGGCTCAACGGGTAGTGAGCAATGGCTCCATGTCTAGTTGGCAGCCGGTTTCAAGTGGAGTGCCCCAAGGGTCGGTCCCGGGGCCGGTTTTGTTTAATATCTTTATTAATGATCTGGAGGATGGTGTGGACTGCACTCTCAGCAAGTTTGCAGATGACACTAAACTAGGAGGTGTGGTGGATACACTGGAGGGTAGGGATCGGATACAGAGGGACCTAGACAAATTAGAGGATTGGGCAGAAAAAAACCTGATGAGGTTCAAAAAGGACAAGTGCAGAGTCCTGCACTTAGGACAGAAGAATCCCATGCACTGCTACAGACTAGGGACCGAATGGCTAGGTAGCAGTTCTGCTGAAAAGGACCTAGGGGTCACAGTGGACGAGAAGCTGGATATGAGTCAACAGTGTGCTCTTGTTGCCAAGAAGGCTAACGGCATTTTGGGCTGTATAAGTAGGGGCATTGCTAGCAGATCGAGGAACGTGATCGTTCCCCTTTATTCGACATTGGTGAGGCCTCATCTGGAATACTGTGTCCAGTTTGGGGCCCCACACTACAAGAAGGATGTGGAAAAATTGGAAAGAGTCCAGCAGAGGGCAACAAAAATGATTAGGGGTCTGGAGCACATGACTTATGAGGAGAGGCTGAGAGAACTGGGATTGTTTAGTCTCCAGAAGAGAAGAATGAGGGGGGATTTAATAGCAGTCTTCAACTACCTGAAGGGGGGTTCCAAAGAGGATGGAGCTCGGCTGTTCTCAGTGGTGGCAGATGACAGAACAAGGAGCAATAGTCTCAAGTTGCAGTGGGGGAGGTCCAGGTTGGATATCAGGAAAAACTATTTCACTAGGAGGGTGGTGAAACACTGGAATACGTTACCTAGGGAGGTAGTGGAGTCTCCTTCCTTGGAGGTTTTTAAGGCCCGGCTTGACAAAGCCCTGGCTGGGATGATTTAGCTGGGAATTGGTCCTGCTTTGAGCAGGGGTTGGACTAGATGACCTCTTGAGGTCCCTTCCAACTCTGATATTCTATGATTCTATGATTCTATGAAAGCAAGAAATACCTCTTTTCATTCAATAGCATTTTCCTAAAGGGTAGCAGCAGTTGAGAAATAAAAGAGATTTCATTTAGAAACTGGGTAAAGAGGCCTTATATTACATTTAGGAAAAAAACTGTTCATACAGAATTCCCCAATCATCAGATGCCAGTTCTCTGATTCATCCCTTTTCCTACATACCCAGGGCTGGCACTTCCATTTAGGCGACCTAGGTGGTCTCCTAGGGCGGCAGGATTTGGGGGGCAGCAATTCTGTGGTGGGGGGTCCTTCTGCGCTCCGGGTCTTTGGTGGCAATTCTGCGGCGGGTCCTTCACTCACTCCGGGACCCGCCGCCGAAGTGCCCCGAAGACCAGGAGCGCAGAAGGACCCCCCGCTGCAGAATTGCCGCCGAAGACCAGGAGCGCAGAAGGACCCCCCGCCTAGAGCGGCAAAAATCCTGGCGCTGCTCCTGTACACACCACATCTAATTCTTCACCCAGCAAGAGATTGATGAACCTGCTGCAGCTGTGGCTACCAGAGACCTGTCTGGTCGCATAGCTCAAGCAGTTAGTTCCAGAGGTACCATGTTTGATCCCGGCTGCCAATGTTCCCTTGTGGGCCAGAGTTACAAGGGGTGGCCTGAACGGGGATTTCAGGCAATACAACTGGGAAAGTCTCTGAAGCTGGGGGATGTACATCACTGCCCAGCATGAATATGTAAGCCCTGGTTGCTGGGAGTGCCGCTCAGTCCCCCTCTAGTGACAGCTATGCCCAGCAGAGATTGATGAGCCTGCTACAGCCTTAGCTAAGCGGGTGGAGAGAGTGCCACTGCCTGCAAGCAGGGGTTACGTACACGTGACAGCTCTGCTTGAGATTGTGCTTAAAAATAGCAGTTTGGTGGCAGTGGTCACAGGCGGTGGCTTGGGCTATCTATCCAAGTAAGTACCCAGGGATTCAGGTGGCACTCTTCCTTTAAACCTACCTCTCTCTTTCTCCAGTTTGTCTGAAAAACATAACAATACATTTTATTTCAAAAGTACACAAGTCTTTCCATATGCAAAATGCACAGGAGCATCTCAATTGAAAGTAATGAACAGAATTCCTGCACTGCTGTACTTCCTTCGGGACACCAAGGGTAGGTCTTCACGGCAACTGGGAGGTGTGGTCACCAGCCTGGGTGGATGTACATGTTACAGCTCTGCTCGAGATTGTCTCTAAGAGTAGTGTTCCTTTGAGAGACTTGCTCTATCTATACCTAGGGGGTTGGGTGGTATTGCACTTTGGTGATTAGCCTGAGCCCCCGTCACTGCCACTCTGCACACTGCTATTTTGAGCACACATTCTCGAGCCAGAAAAATAACTAGATAAATGAATCCCCTTCCTGGGTTAGGAAAGTTTCTCTTCCACAAATTTAAAGTGAAAGAAGGCCACCTGAATAAAGGTCCATTTTTTTATGGGCAATGAGATGAATATATCCATGGTTTCAGCAAAGAACCCTTAACTGTGAGAGTGAAATTATTCACAAGAAATTCCAACTTACTCAATTTCTCCTGAAGATCACCCATGGAACAAGAACAAATGTTTGAGTCAAAGCAGCCATGTTTCAACATTCAACTGAGAGTGACTGACACCGCTTTCCTGTGGCACATGAATGCGGTTACTAAACAACTAAATACGAAGTTTGAGAAGCTCAAAACCCAAATGTAGATTGATGTACTTTGCTCTGTAGCACTGAAATCTAGCATTAAGGCCTGGTCTACACGAGAAAATTAGTTCTGCATAACTACTTCACTCAGGGGAGTGAAATATCCACACGCCTGAGCGGCATAGTTCAGATGACCCAAGTCCCCGTATTGACAGAGCTAGGTTGATGGTATAATTCTTCCATTCACTTAGGCTTGGTCTATACTTCCATCTTATGTTGATTTACATACATCGCTCAGGGGTGTGGACTTGGAGGAGCGACCTACTTCAACCAACCTAACTGCCCGTGTAGACAGCATTAGAAGCTCTCCTGTCAATATTGCCTCTTGGGGATGGGGGAGAACCTATGCTTATGGGAGAAGTTCTCATGTCAGTGACATCCCTAAGCACCACAGCATTCCAAGTGTAGACAAACCCTCAGCTACTGCCTCTCAGAGAGATGGAGTAGCTATGCCAATGGGAGATTTCCTGCCAGTGGCTATGGTGTATGCCACCGGCATGCGTCGGGGGCCTCTGCAGACATGAAGTTCTGCCCTGTGGCCTTTTAAATGTAGGTGAACCCTAAAGTAAGTGTTTGAGGCATGACATGGGACAAAGTGCACCAATGAGTCAACCTGGGGTGGAAGGGAGTTAGTTTAAAATACATAGAAATTATAATAAAGAGAAGATAACATTGAAACTGGATTCCATCCAGATGTTTATCGTTCATTCATTTGTATAGTATATCTTCAGAGGAGAAATGATAAGTTTAAAACAGAGACATGGAGAGAGAGAACGTGATGCATAGATGAAAGGGAAATGATAAAGAAAAGATTCTAATGTGAGAATAAAGGTATAAAAAGGTTTTTATGGAAAACATTTACAGAAATATGAAAGCTAGGTTAAATGGAAAGGTCCATCCGAGTTTAAGCTGAGTTTTCTTTTGTGGTTGCACATCTAGGACAGATTATTTCAATAGTGACCACTCATTTTCAGTGAATAATTTGAGACCTCCTGTGCCCAGAGATCCTTCATCTCCTTCTGACTTATTTGAAGATGTGGGAGATCAACCATTCCCCATGATAAGTGGAATCCCCTGTTACTCCTCTCTAGTCTTTTTTTTCAGGAGGGGAGGGGAGTTTATATAGTCAGAGACCCCTGAAGAAGTGGCAGTGTATCTCCAAATATGAAACAAAGTCTTGGGTTTTATTTTTTATATAAAAATTGTGACTATTTTCACAGCAGTGTACTACTTTGAAATACATATAATTTTGATCTTCTCAAAAGGATTTCCCCAATTTATAAGAGAGACCATATAATTAAAAAGTAATACAAAAGGAAAAACTAAACAGCATAAAAATCTTATGCTAGCCTCTGCATATATAAGCAAAGATAAAATTAATGGAAGAGGGAGCTTGGCATTATCAAATGCTTATAATTCACAGTGTTGTATGCAGTCCTGTTGTAGCTGTGTAGGTCCCAGGATAGTAGAGAAACTGTAAGGGGGAGGTAATATCTTTTATTGGACCAAATTCTTTTGAAGAGAGAGACAAGCTTTCAAGCTTACGCAGGTCTGAAAAAGAGCTTTGTGTGAACTCAAAAGCTTGTCTCTCCAACAAGAGAAGTTGGTGCAATAAAACATATTATCTCACCCACCTTCTCTCTGTGCACTGCTCAGTGATATTTAATCATTCAGGACAGATTATTTTAACAGTCACCACTCATTTTCAGTGAATAAGACAAGCTTTCAAGCTTACACAGGTCTGAAGAGGAGCACTGTGAAAACTCAATAGCTTGCCTCTCCAACAAGAGAAATTGGTCCAATAAAAGATATTACCTCACCCACATTCACTCTGTGCACTGCTTAGTGATACTTAAAGTAAGGACTTCCATTTTAGATCTGAGACAATTTGTAAAAATACTGTGGAGTAATGACTCAACTTGCTGTGAGAGAAAGTCCTGAACAGTTCTATTATGGATTAAAAAGAAAGCTGTTGGGTGATGAACTCTCCTTGGATTTTGGAAAGGCAATGAAAGCAAGAAATATCTCTTTTCATTCAAGATCATTTTCCTGAAGGGTAGCAGCAGTTGAGAAAGCTCAAGCCGTAGCAGTTCATGCATTTAGCTCCAGAGATTCCATGTTTGAGCCTGGCTACCAACACCCCCTTGTGGGCCAGAGTTACAAGGAGTGGCCTGAACAGGGTTGTCAGGCAATACAACTGGGAAAGTCTCTGAAACTGTGGGATGTACATCACTGCCCAGTATGAGTATGTAAACCCTGGGAGTGCCACTCTGTCCCCCTCTAGTGGCAGTTATGCTCACCAGAGATTGATGAGCCCGCTACAGCCTTAGCTAAGTGTGTTTGTGTGTGGGGGGGGCAGAGTGCCATTCCCAGCAAGCAGGTGTTCAGGTGGCACTGTTCTTATAAACCTACCATTCTCTTTCTCCAGCATGTCTGAAAAACATAACAGTCAATTTTATTCCAAACTTACGTAAATCTTTGCATATGTAAAATGCACAGGAGCATCCCAATTTAATTTAAAGGACAGAATTTCTTCACTGCTGTACTTCCTTCAGGACACCCAGGGTGGGTATACACAGCAGCTGGGAGGTGTGATTTCCCAGCTTGGGGGATGTACATGTTACAGCTTTGCTTGAGTTTGTCTCTAAGAGTAGCAGTGTCCCTGTAAGAGACTTGCTCTATCTGCCCAAGTACGTACCGAGGAGGTTGGGTGGTATTGCACTTCGGTGACTAGCCTGCGCCAGCCCTGCTGCAACTCTGTCCACACTACTATTTTAGCACACATTCTCAAGCCAGAAAAATAGCTAGATAAATGAATCCCCTTCATGGGTTAGAAGAGTTTTTCTTCCACTAATTTAAAGTGAAAGAAGGTCACCCGAATCAAGGCCCATTTTATTAAGGGCAATGAGATGAATACATCCATAGTTTCTGTACAGAACCTGCATCTGTGTGAGTGAAATTTTTCACAACAATTACAACATACTCAATTTCTCGTGAAGATCACCTATGGAACAGGAACAAATGATTGAGTCAAAGAGGACATGTTTCAAAATTCAACTGAGAATGACTAACACTACTCTCCTGTGGCACATGAATGCAGTTACTGATGTGAGGGAAAATTAACAGGATGTAAAACATTAGTCAAGGCCCTGACTTTGGTCTAGCTTGCTTGCAGGGCCTAACCTAAGACCCTTCTTGCTTCTGTGTGTCAAGGGGTAGAAGGAGTCACCGTGGAAAGTTCCCAAAATGGAACTAAGTCTCACTGTGCATAAATGGCATGAAAGAAAGAGTGGATAAATCCCAAAGAAGTACAATTTGTAATTTTCTAGGCTTATGAAATATATAACTGCAACAGCTGTGTTAAAAAGATCGCTGTCCACAAAAGAACAGACAGTGAGTAACAGTAGGGGGACTAGCGGGGGAGACACTTGTTTTTGTTTTTGGCCTGTATTAATTTTGCAATGTATTCCAAATAAGATAATGAATATCGAAGTATGTGTAATTTTTCTGTGGATTTAAGATTTAAAAAGCTTGTGTGTTCCTTGAATGAGGAGGCAGCTATTTAGAGCTGTTACCCCCCTGTGTGCTTGTAATCAATAAGGGTGCCTCAGGCTGATCTGATGCAAAATCAATCATGTGGTCAATTTTCCACAACAATTTGGGGGCTCATCTGGGATCCACAGCAGACTCCCCCAGACCAGAGGACCATGGGCAATCTCCCACCAGACCCAGGGCCTATCTGAAAGGTAAGAGACCTTTTGAAATCTCTATCGTGGGTTTCTGGTGGAAGATTTGCCCATAGGCTCAGGGTTGGGTGAGTTGCACGCTGGATCTGAACCTTTTGCTGCCAGAGAAGCCTGACGTCCTTCTGTTCTGATTTGTTCCTCGGGAAGAGTCACTGAGTGTGGCTAAATAGGCCTCTGTACTGTTTCTGTGTGCCAGTGTGAAAGAGAAGGTCGGTAAACTGGTGTGAGTGAGGTTCACAGGAAGACACCCTGACCCCTCTGCGAAGCCCTGAGCTCTTGACCAGAGGTGCCTCAAACGCAAGCCCTGTGACCGCACCTTAGTGGGTCAGTAAAAGGCCTTGACCAGGATAAGGCTTCCTCTGCATGGCATGCCCAGCTAGGGGCCTGCCTGGGTCTAGGTTTGTGTGACCCTATCCTTTTCCACCATCCTTGGATGGTCCCTGAGTTCTGTTTGATCATCTGGACTGGAGAAAGGCGCATTATCTGCTTCAGAACCAAGATTGAGGGAGATTCCCATTTCCGTAACCTCCTTTTCTTCCCCTCCCTACCTCAGGGCAGCCGAATGAGCCACTGATGGGTCCAAACACCCTACCAGAAGCAACAGAGTAAGAGGCGCCATTCTCTCTGAGACTAGCTGATGCTCTTTGCTGGAAAGGGGTGCAGACAGTCGTGGATGCCCTAAACAAGCCTGCTCTGTACGAAAGACCTGAGTGAAAGTGATCTGATCTGTCAAATGGTAAAATGGGGGCCGGTGAGTCAAAAGGGATCATCATCCCTCCAAAAGGGCACACCTGAGTATTGTATGTTTGTATGTACGCAAATTGCAGTCCTTTCACTTATAAGCTTTTAAGAGAATGGGATCCCCACAAAGCCAGTTTGATGCATATTTTAATTGGTATGGAAAACAGAAAATTGGCACCATGGATCTCAAATGAGGAGTCTCAAGGACTTCCAGGAGAAACTTATCACACAATTAAAAGAGATAAAAAGGGAATTGGCAAAGGATTTAAATTTAACTAAGCCGGCAAGAAATAATAAGTAACAAAAGCTCCTTACGTTCACCCCTCAGACAGTGTCTCCCCGTACTGAGGAAATGTTCCCCTTGTGCCAATTCCCAGGCATTGGCACTTGGGGTCAGGAGACCTTGGTGTCTGTGCATGCACCTTGGTCTCCCACCGAATTGTATAATTTAATTAAAAAATTTCTGAAATAAAAGAAGACCCTCTTAAATTCCAAAAGAAATTAAAAACTGTCATGCGTTGGTATAACCCTACCTGGACAGACATAAACTTACTCCTAAGGGGAGTCTTGCCCAGGAAAACATTAAATCGCTTTTATAAGGCAGCCTGGTGGAGGACCCAGGCCATGACCAGAACACAATAGATAGAAACAGTTCTCACAGTCTGCCAAAAGAAAGCAAATTGGGCCAAAATTAGCACCTGTAAACAAAGTAAAAATAAGAATTTAAATAAAACCCAACACTATCACCGCCACATTGAAACTAAGATAATGATCCTCCAGCTCCAGGACAGGCAGGGACCCTACAATAGCCGCCCATTGCGGGGGAGAGGGGAAAGGCCAAACCAAGGTCCCCACCGTCCACCTCCCCTTGGACTCCATAATGCCGTGTGTCACTATTGCAAACAGATGGGCCATTGGAAAAGGGAATGTCCCTACTGCCCTGGCCACTCCACAAACGGTTGGGGTGGGCAACATTCTTGTGCCCCATCCCGTCTCTTCACTTCTGACTATTTCTGTCGGTCTTCTGTCTAACTATTATGCTTGTCTCCTCAGTTCTTGTTGTCTTGATGACCCTTTGAGAAAAGATTTGCTGTATAAATTAAATTGTACAAGCTGCTGTACCCCAAATGCTGTGTATTTGGGCATACCTGGTCCCAGCCCCAATAGGGTCCTGGCAATCTTACAGTCAGACGCTCTAAAGAGAGAGACCGGCCCCAGTCCTTCTTCATTGCAACAGGAACTGATGGCTAAGGTCCGCCCCTTATTGTGGGCTGATCATACCAACCCGGTTGGGCACATTGGGTCTGCCCAACCGGCTGAAATTCGCCTAAACCCATCAAAACCCCTTCCCAAAGTGCAGTAGAACCCTCTCTCAAACTAGACTGAGGAAGGAATTTAACCTATAATTACTTACTTAATTCAACAAGAAGTCATTATTCCTATGGTCAGTAAGTGTGACTTCCCCATTTTATCGTGCTGTTCATGCTATTGTTCTTCCTTCCTTTCCCATTGTCCCTAGCCCTGCTACTATCCTTTCCTACAATGCACTGGTACTGAGGGATTGTTACCGCCTCAAGGAAAGATGATATTAAGTCCGGACATAAAGAATTAAGGTTATTGTTAAATAAGATGCATCTAGATGTAAAAAAATAAATGTGTATGTATGTACATAGGTGTGTATAAATAAATAAAAGGGGGGTTAGTTAAAAGCCCACTCTCCTTGCTAAATTGGTAGTGAAACAATGCCTGTGCCGATGGAAAGAAATAATGCAACAAGAAAAAAAAAGGATCGGACCCAAACAAGCAGGCAACAGCAGTTTGAGGAAATTGGAAGAAAGAAAGTGAGAAGTTAACTCTGTAGTTACTGGAGGTAATTAAGCAGTGAAACTATGTACAAATGTTAAAAGAAGGCGTTATGAAAAGAAAAGTTCTTGGTTTCTTTGCAGCCATTCCTTTGGGAATATCTGTTAATAATCCAGGCAAGAGGTTATTTAAGTGAAATCATTTGACTATGAACAAGTTAGTCAAATTTTCTAAAAAAACTCGTGGTGTGTACAATCTTTGTTTTATAAGTTTAAAATAAATTAGTGTTGTTTTAGGTTTGTAAACCCAAGAAATACTTTTGCCAAACAAAAGAAACTAGTGTTGTTTAATTTTGGTATTTAGCATTTAATCCTTAAGGTGACTTAATGCATTACAAAATTTAAATTGTTGTTTTTTAATAAAAAACCAAAGTTATGGCTGCAGCAGCGCAGTCATGGCCAGGAGAATGGTAAAAGATTTTAAATCTGTTTTGGTAGCAAATAGCAGATAGAAGCTGTAGTCAGTACCCCACACTAAGCCTTAAAGTGGCTCTGTGTAATCAACGGTCACTTTGCCAAAGGGGAGCCGAAGTGGATTGTGTTTTCCTTTTCAAATCAACCTGTGTTTAAAAGCAGAAGTTAAAAGATAGAAGCCATTAAAACCTGACCTGCCTATAAAACAAATACAGGAAAATATGGGGAGTAATTTAAGTAATTCCTCAGTTTTGCCTGCAATAAGCAAGGGTATTTGTAAAGTAAGGAATATTTTAAGCAATAATCTGCCAACCCCAAGGGGGTAGAAATATGCTCTCTTTGTCTTTCAGAAAAAAATAGGAAAATCTGATACCAACTGAAAAGCTGCAAATTGTTCTTGAAGTGTTGCTGGGTACACCTTACACCCTGATCACCTTCGGCACTCCCCGGACAGCCACCTGGTTGTGCCTCAGGTGCTCTGGCCCTATTTTCTCACGTACATCACTGGATGGCACACATGAACAAAGGGGGAGTTAATTGCTGCAGTTAAATAAGACTTTTCCTCTGTGGCCCAGGACTACTGCCAGCAACATAATGTTTGTAAAGTTGTCAAGGTTAGGCAGGCAACACTTTCCCCTCTCTGGGGACCTTTTGTAAATATTCAGATTGATTTTATTCAAATGTTTAAATGTTGTAATTGTGAGTATGTGTTAGTTTTAATAATGTATTTCCTTGTAAAAAGGCAGATGCCAAAACTGTTGTAAAACTTGTATTTAAGGATTCTGTACCACAATTTGGCATACCTGGACAGATTATAAAAGATTTATGTGCAGCTTCACAGATCCAATATAGTCAAATGCCCTTTGAAGGCCACTCCCAATAAAAAAGATTGAACTCAGCCCCCATGAAATTCTAACAGGGCACCCGATGCAACTATTGGCTGCACCCCACTGGCCCTGGCTCAGATGGGCAGTCATTTAATAAATAACACAATGCTTAATTATTGCCAGGCACTAATGAAATGTGTTATGTCTTTTTATATACAGCAGCCCTGCCACTCGCTGAAACCAGGAGACTGGATCTACATAGAGGTCCATCAGCAAGGAACTGCTCTGGCCCCATACTGAAAGACCCTTATCAAGTCCTGTTAATTATCAACACCACTGTGAAGTGCCGAGAATTGACTACCTGCCCATGTTTCTGACTGAAATGGCTCTCCAACTGATGATTGGTCTATCTTTCCTTCTGGCGTTGTTGCTCCTTCTGGACAGCAGGAGTGAAGGACAAGGTGAAAAGCTGGTAACCTCTCCTTTGTCTGCTGATAGACCTGCTGTGCCTTTGAATCTTGCTAAGAAAACAACCTCTCTACCTGAGGACAAAATAAAGCCTCAAACCAAGGTGATTGTGCTAGTAACCTCTCCCTTGCTGCCTCATTGCCGGACAGCTAAGAGAACTAAGACTATGAAATCTCAAAGAATAGCTTGTGGAAGCTAGCCAAAACTACCTAAAGATAAAACTTTTAATATTCCTCAGCCTCTCCTTTTTAACGAACGTAGGGTGGAAATGGGAAAGTAATATTTTTCTAAATCTTAGCCAATCAGTAGCCTCACTAGCAAATAATCAAACGTATACCCAAAGAGCCTGTTCTGCCACTGGAGATTTTACCTGTACTGAAAATTATTCCCGTAACTAATGATTTATCCTGTATCCTATTGCAATATACCCCTTCCCTTGCCATTGATGCTGATGCTTCTCTGCCCTTTGTGAAGGTGTTTGGCCAACAGATGTGGTATAATACTTCTCAGAGAAGAGATGTGTTAGGACATTGATGGACTGTAATTAATGCTACATTAGGGACCATTACATTCACACTGTCCTTATCCAGTTTTCAAATTACCTCTATATATCCAAATTGCTCTAAAGGAGCTGCCATTCGGCTAGCACAGCAAAAGAGCTGGGTTTCCCCCAGAAAGAAAAAGGGACTTGGCTGGACTATGGGATGGTGCAAATAGTGTAGTTGCAATCTGAAATATTCATAAAAGCCAAGAACATGAGGAAAAATTGAGACACCTAGAAAAGGCCACAGGCCTTATTACTGGAGCACAGTTAACTCAAGTCCAGGCTGGTGTTGATGAATTATATATTATCTCCGCCCTTAGTGCAATAACCCAGAAACTTCTGACAAAAATAGTGCTTAGTATCGCTGAGGCTGGGAAGGAATCGCAGTGGGATCCAGCATGCTAAAAGGTTCGGGACTTTCTGAATGACCGGCTCGTGGCCATTCAGAGTGACCTTGACCATTGGGCCTGACCCACTGCCCTGACAGCCAACTCAGGAGTACCATCTATTCTGTTGCTGTGGAGACATACTTGGAGATTTTCTGGGTGGGAATGCAAACGTTCGCAGTGTTCCTTCCAAGCTTACAGGCCAGTCGGAGTGGTGTGGGCTCCCACATACCGAATCCTGCCGGGTCCGTGGGGAGGATGCAGGTGGGTTGGGTAATTCACCAAGACATTTGGGAAATTAAACCACCGGTAGGCCTCACCAATTTATAGTCAGTGCTCCTGAAATAACACCCGGTATCTGGATAGGGATAGGAAATCAATGAACACTCTGGCCATTAGAGCCCTCACAGCTTCAGTGTATACGTAAACTGAAGCCAGGAGAAGTTGGCTCAATTTATGACAGCATCTGTTGGGAAGGTGTAGGACAAGAACTACCCTGACAGGACATCCACTTTTCCCAGCAAATGACAGCTGTATGCTTGTCAAGGCCACCATTTTGCAGGATATGCAATCTAATCTCACCACTGCTGCAGGCAGTCATAACTTGTATTGGCCTACAAAAACAATTTTGCAATCAGACCTTCAGCCTCAGATACCCTTTAATTGGACTACCCTAGTGCCTGACTGGTTCCAGAATTTGCTTGCAGTCTTATCAGAAGTACAGGAAATTGCTGGACTTCAAGGGCAAATTCACATACTCCAGAATATATATCAAATTGAAAAAAATGCTTTTCACACAGCCTATAGGGTATCTACTTTATATACTAAATATGATGCTTTGTGTTTTGTGACTAAAACCATTCAGCAATCTCAACCCCATCATTTTATTGCTATAGGAATGTTATTGCTTTTATTGTTATTTGGTATAGGGTTATGTTATTGCTGCTGTAATAAATGTATGTACCATTGCCTGCCTGGTCCTAGACCTGTTAAGCTCAATGTAAAGGAACAAGTGGCACTAATGATTGCCAATGAACTTTATGATAACAGAAGGCAAGAGGCAACAATTAATGTTTATGAGGAAATTCAGGTAGTACATGAGGAAGCGAGAGAGCAAATTCATGGATTAATGACCATGGAGGTATAATACAATAAAGCGAGGCCAAAAAGGCCTCAAAGGGGGGAACTGTAAGGGAAAATTAACAGGACATAAAACATTAGTCAAGGCCCTGATTTTGGTCAAGCTTGCTTGCAGGCACTAAACTAAGATCCTGCTTGCTTCTGTGTGTCAAGGGGTTGAAGGAGTCAAAGTGGAAAGTTCCCAAAAAAAGAACTATGGGTCTCTGTGCATAAAGGGCATGAAAGAAAGAGTGGAAAAATCCCCAAGAAGTACAATTTGTAATTTTCCAGGCTTATGAAATATATAACCGCAACAGTTGTGTTAAAAAAGTCACTGACCACAAAAGAACAGACTGAGTAACAGGAGAGGCCTAGTGGGGGAGACTTTTGGCCTGTATTAATTTTGCAATGTATTCCAAATAAGGTATTTAATACAGAAGTAATTTGTCTGTGGTTTTAAGCTTTAAAAAGCTTGTGTGTTCCTTGAATCAGGTGTACAGCTACTTAGAGCTGTTCCCCCCACCGGTGCACTTCTAATCAATCAACGTGCCTCAGGATGCTCGGATCCAAAATCAATCGTGTGGTCAATTTTCCACAACACTTATTTGTACATTTCTTAGTTGTACATTTGAAGAAGTTTGAGTTTTGCTCAAAGTTTCAACATTCTGAAAGGGAATGACATACCACAAAGCAACCCTACCTCTGCATTAACATAGTGTTTGTGCCAATGAGTAATACACAAAGGGAGGATGGGATATTCAGGTTGTCTATACTCCTAAAACTGTCAAAACTGGCTAGTGTTTTAATCTTGTACTAATTCAACTGAATCCAGAAAGAGTTCCGGAAGGTTTTTTTCTCATTGACACAGAGGGATTGTATTTGACTGATACAAATATATAGAGGGATAAATAGATAGATAATTGTCTTCTCTTACCTGAGTTCTCTAGCTGTTCCAATATCTTCTCCACATGAGTGATTTCCAGAGTAGGCTGTGAAGTTGAAAGTTTCTTCTCTAGGAGATCTTCCCATTGCTGCAGCTCATCTCTGGTGGCAAACTGCATGCTGAATATAGATTTTAGCTTCTTTTCTATTTCCTGGGAAACTTTTTGATCAATGGAGTACAGCTGATTAGTCAGATTTTTAATCTGTGCTTCCAGACCCGAAAGGGGATTTTGTTGCTGGGTGTCTAAGTGTGTTTGAATGCTTCCTAATTTCTCATCCAATCTGTTCTCAATTAAGCCCAAAATGGCTTTGATCTCTGCCTTGAACTGCTCTTCCATCTTCTTTTCTAATAATAAGGAAGAGAATAATTTTTAAAAAAATTAGTTTCTTTCAAATAATTACAGATGTCTGTTACAGGTTAATTTTTTTGCTGAGATGGGAAGGAGAATAACCCACTGCTTTTGAGAGCAGTATAATATTGAAGGCAGCATGTTTTAATTTGTGAAAAAATTAGCTTACTGAATCTCCTGCCCATGTGAGCTGGAAAGAGAAAACAATTCCTGCAATATATTCAAAATTATTTACTGGTTATGTGGGTGAAATCATTAGGGGCCACCAGATTGATAATGAAGAACAATATCGTCAGACATGTAGATTAACATAATTTGATGAACTTATTAACCAACCACTGGATCCTCATCAGAGGAATTTACACTCCTTGTCTATAAAAAGGACAATCAAAAATTTGTTATGGTTGGACATAGTTGGACTCTAAAAGTTAATGGCTGCCAGTCTTTCCACTAGGTGGCAACAAGGATCATAATCAGGGTTGGCATAACCCAAGATGAAGCAGGTCTTCTGATTCTTCCTCTATTCTCCTCTGCAGGTGGATCTACCTTCAACTACCACTTCTGCCCTATCCAGAAAGCTCATTATCCTGTCAAAGAAAGCTATCAGGTTGGTTTGATGTGATTTGTTGTTGACAAATCCATGCTGACTATTGCTAATCACCTTATTATCTTCTAGATGTTTGCAAATTGATTCCTTAATTATTTGCTCCATTATCTCACCTGGTACAGAAGTTAAGCAGCCTGGGTTGCCCTTATTTCCCTGTTTATAGATAGGCACCATATGTGCTCTTTTCTAGTCTTCTGGAACTTCCCCTGTCTTCCATGACTTTTCAAAGATAAGAGTTAATGGCTCAGATATCTTCTCAGTCAGATCCTTGAGTATTCTAGGATGCATTTAATCAGGCCCTGGTGACTTGAGGACCTCTACCTTATCCAAGTAATTTTTAACTAGTTCTTTCCCTATTTTACCACCTGAACCTACCCCATTTTCACTGGCATTCACTACGTTAGGCGTCCAAACGCCACCAAACTTCTTGGTGAAAACTGAAACAATGAAGTCTTTAAGCAGCTCTGCCATTTCCACATTTTTGGTTATTTCTATAATCCTCATGATTCCCAAAGAGACAATGACCTTCCGCTATCGAGGGGCTTGAATTTGGGAAATCACTACTTGAAGTTTTAAAATCCTGGTTTCCAGAAAAAAGGCTCTCCCTGCCACTGAGTCCAATATGGAACGTATAAAACTAATCCACTGAAGTGGGCCGAGATAGGACTGTGTGATATTAAAAAGCAGCCCCTGATCTGAGATGAGGGAGATTTCAACTTCCATGTGATGCAAGGAAACTTCAGCTGCTGAAAGTGACTACGTGCAATTACCCAAGTATGGGAAAACAAAAATACCTTGTTTTCTCAGTAGTGCCATTTCCACAGTAAGAAACTTTGGGAACACACACACACACACACACACACACACACACACATCTCAGTGCTGCTCCCAGCCCAAACGGCAACATCTTGTATCAGAAATGGGATCTCACCACCAAGACCTTTTGATGACTGCACTGGATAGCAATATGAAAACTCCTATCCTTTATGTTGAGAGTGTTGACCCATTCTATGATGATATGTGAGGAGAATATGGAGGGTTACGTTAACCTTTGAAACTGGAACCTTCTGATGTACTTCTTTAAATATCTGAAGTCTAAGATCAGATATAAACCCTGATCTTTTTTCTGTATGAGAAAAGATGTTGAATAGAAGCCCTGACCCGAAAGTTGTTTGGGTACCTCCTCAACAGCTCTTCTCTGGAGCGGCTTGTCAATTTATATTTGTAAAATCACCTTCTTGGAAAGATCCCTGAAAAGGGAAGGGCATGGAGAATTCAACAGGGGGAGGGGAGTTTTTCACACTGAATAGCATAACCCTGGTCTATAATTTTCTCTATCCATTTGTCTGATTAACTAAACTCCATTGGTTGATATGTTGGGCTAGCCTGTCTCCAAATAACAAAGGAGACTGAACCTCACTGATTGGTCCATGACTCTTGAGCATCACATTAAATCTGCGGCCTGGTTTCTGCCGAACATGAAGAACAGGGAGCTGGTTGCTTCATCCCAGGATTAGACCTGAAAGATCTGGTCTTCTGATAAGACTGAAATGAATCCTGCGGTTACTGGTGCTGTTGTGGACATGGTTGGCTAGAGGAAAAATAAGATTATGACACCCATGCGTAATGCTTTCTCTGAGAGATAAAGGATGGAGTAGAAGGCCTCCTCCTGGTTGAGGGACAAAGACAAAGAAAGCAAGTCATAGATCTAGTCTCCTTTAAGTTTTCAAAGAGCTCATCCATCTTGGAATTAAAAATACCTCACAGGGGAGGTCCTCCACATTAAGTCTCATACCTGAAGCCAGTGGACATGACCAGAGCCAAGGAGCCTGCAGATGACAAGACTCTGGCAGAAGAGTCTGAGGCTTAGAATGATGCCCAAAGTACATGCTTGGCCTCTTTCTGTCCTTCTGTGAGAAGAGCATTAGCCAATCTTCATTTGTCCCTGGCAAGTGTTAGAGAAATACAGTCATCTTTTCCCTCATGTGGAAATGTTAAGTGGCCATTACTGCCTGATAATTACTGAAGCAGCAGCAGCAGCAGCCACAGAACACCTTTCTCCTTTCTTCCCTCTCTATCCATCAGGGTAGAGTGAGCCTAGCCAGATCTAAACTTGTTACTAGCAGGAGCCACAAGTAGCAAATTCATTATAGGATGGGGATGAAAATGCGAAAAAATCCTTCCTGTGGCACGTGATAACGTGTCTTCACTTTCTATGAGACAGGGTGATAGGAGGCAGGTGATGATCAAGTAGCCTTTGCAGACTGCAAAACTCCATCCAAAATAGGAAGCAACCCCCTATTTCTGGAGGTAGCTCCCAAAATGTTAAATGCAGAATGTATGGGTTGGGGAGGAGGGAGGGAGAGATTCTCCACAGTCACCAAAAGTAAATTCAGTGCGACTACTAAATGGAACTGTAACGCATCCTCAGAGGAGAAGGAGGCTGAAGCCACACCACTTGCTCATTAAGTGACACATCTGGATCGAAACCTGTGTCCAGTTGCTCCTGCTCAAAAGCAGAAGACAGTTCTTCATTATCTTCTTCAAAGAGGTTATCCCGTACCAGCGTCGGCACCATCCGATCAGGAGGAGACAGATCTGAGGACTTATTAACCAACCACTGGATCCACATCAGAGGAATCTACACCCCTTATCTATAAGAAGGACAATCAAAAAACTGTTGCGGTTGGACCTAGTTGGACCCCAAAAGTCAATGGCTGCCAGTCTTTCCACTAGGTGGCAACCAGGATCATAAGCAGTGAAGGCATTGGTTGGCATAACCCAAGATGAAGCAGTTCTCCTGATTCTTCCTCTATCCTTCTCTGCAGGCGGATCTGGCCTTCGAGTATTCGGAAACACTAAGGGGACATGTAGGAGAGGACGCACATGTCCTCCAGCAGGCACAGCTTGGAGAAGGTTCTACCACAAAGCACCACAGGACAGCACAGTACCCACTTGTGGGAATATGCAGAGCAACTTGAAGGAGAACATTTGCCTTAGGATCTGTTAGTATGTAT
The DNA here is from genome assembly GCF_027887155.1 of Malaclemys terrapin pileata. Taxonomy (NCBI): domain Eukaryota; kingdom Metazoa; phylum Chordata; order Testudines; family Emydidae; genus Malaclemys; species Malaclemys terrapin. The sequence continues at coordinate 8,336,261 of NC_071524.1, read as the reverse complement.
TAACCCTGGTAGTCCTTCTCTTCTTGTAGATTTGATTGATTGATATGTATTAGCTATTCTTCAGAATCTTTATGATATTAAGAAAGAGTATGGTGGGGATTCTAAGGCCCAGAATACTGCTCCTTAGCTTAGAAGTAACCCCTTTCAGGAATTCTGTGCATTAGGCTATATCTACTATCACCTCCACATCTATAGAACTCCAGATATTTATGGAAACCACCCCCTTAACAAACATGCATATATATATAATGCTTACACAGGCATATATAAAACTGGGAGATTGATGAACGAGGTTTGTTATGGCAGGTGTTTCCTATGGGGGAATCAACCGTGAAGAATGATTATGGAGGGAAGAATGACCCACTGAACGATATCATCTTGAAAAATCGTTGGTGCTCTCAGCTGTAAACAATTATGCCTTCATCCATCAGTCAGGTAAAATGAGAATGTATGTATACTAAAAGAGATGACATCAGCACATACGCTTCTCTGATAATATTCTTAGCAAGGATGCGTGTCTTTGTCTATATAATGACAGAAGTTTTGGAACTTAGTTGGTGCATGAAAGTGTGCATCCCACCAGTTATAGTGAAGAAGAGAGACAGAAAGGACAGTTACCTGTTCCGTAACTAGCGTTCTTCAAGATGTGTTGCTCCTGTCTATTCCACAGTAGGTGTGCGTGCTCGCCATGTGCACTGGTGCTGGAAGTTTTTCTCTTAGCAGTATCCATAGTGCGGGAGCACCGCTGCGACCCCTGGACTGGCTCCGATATATAGTGCCATAAAGGGGGCTGCATGCTCCCCCACCCTCGGTTCCTTCTTGCCAGACAACTCCAACAGAGGGGAAGGAGGGTGGGATGTGGAATAGATAGGAGCAACGCATCTTGAAGAACGCCAGTTACAGAACAGGTAACTGTCCTTTCTTCTTCGAGTGATTGATCCTGTGTATTCCACAGTAGGTGACTCCAAGCTATACCTGATGGAGGTGGGTAGGAGTTTGAAATGGTAAGTGTTAAGGGTTACCCAGGCGGAACACTGCCCTACCAAACCCATCGTCATCCCTTGCTTGGGAGACGATCGCATAATGCGATGAAAAAGTGTGGACAGAGGACCACGTAGCAGCCATGCAGATGTCCTGAATAGGGACATGAGCCACATAAGCTGCTGATGAGGCCTGGGCTCTCGTCGAATGCGTCTTCACAATCGGTGGTGGGGGAACCCCAGCCAGGTCATAACAAGTGTGTATGCACAAGGTGATCCAGCAGGAGATCCGCTGGGTGGAAACCGGTTGCCCTCTCATGCGCTCAGCCGATGCAATGAAAAGCTGAGGGGATTTCCAGAATGGCCTTGTTCAGTGTAAGTAAAAGGCCAGCACCCTACGCACATCTAGCATGTGTAGGCATCATTCCTCATTGTAGGAATGGGGCTTAGGACACAGGACTGGCAGGAAGATGTCCTGGTCCATATGAAATGCTGAGACCACCTTTGGTAGGAAGGCCGGGTGCGGGCGAAGCTGGACCTTCTCCTTATGGAACATTGTATACGGGGGTTCTGAGGTCAGCACCCTAAGCTCCGAAACCCTGCGGGCTGAGGTGATAGCCACCAAAAATTCAACTTTCTCAGATAAGTGGGACCAGGAGCAAGTGGCCAAGGGCTCAAAGGGAGGCCCCGTGAGGCATGACAGTACCAGGTTCAGGTCCCAAGGAGGAACCAGAGGTCTAGCATAAGGGAACGCCCTGTCCAAACCCTTCAAAAACCTGGAAGTCATGTGGTGGGAGAACACGGACTGTCCCATCACCGGAGGGTGGAAGGCCAAGATGGCCGCCAGGTGCACCCTGATCAAGGAGGGCGCCAGCCCCTGGGACCTAAAGGACTGGAGGTAGTCCAGGACCAGCTCTAGTGGTGGCAGATGCAGGGGAGGAACCTCTCTCCCTTGCCCATATGAAGAACCAATACCACTTAGCCAGGTAGGACCTCCGTGTGGACGGCTTCCTGCTCTCAAGCAGAACCTAACAGCCTCAGTACACCTCCCCTCCTCTGCATCTAGCCACGGAGCAGCCACGCTGTCAGGTGGAGTGGGACCAGGTTGGGGTGGAGGAGACGACCTCCATCCTGGGAGAGGAGGTCCGGGTGGAGCGGCAGCTTGCGAGGCGGGGCCGCCAAGAGTTGCAGCAAGGTCCTGTACCAATGTTGACAGGCCCAATCTGGGGATATCAGGATAATCCTTGCCCCATCTGATTTTATCTTCTGCAGGACCCTGCCTATGAGGGGGAAGGGCGGGAAGGCGTACATCAGGGGCCCCGACCAGCTGAGCAGGAACGTGTCCGCCATGGCCCCTTCGCCCTCTCTCACCCTGGAGCAGAACCTGGGACACAGGCGATTCTGGGCAGTACCCCAGGTCCACCTAGGGAGTACCCCACTGTAGGAAGATCCACTCCGCTACCTCCCTGTGTAGGAACCACTCATGTTGTTGCGAGAACACCCTGCTCAGGTGATCCACGAGCATGTTGCTCTCGCCAGGCAGGTGGAACGCTCGGAGGAGGATGTTGTGGGCTATACAGAACTCCCACAGGAGCTGGGCTTCCTGGCATAATGTCGTGGAGCGCATGCCCCCTTGACTGTTGATATAATACATTGCGGTGGTATTGTCAGTGAGGACTCTGACCACCTTCCCTTGTAACCGCTGGCGGAAAGCCATGCACGCCAGGCGCACTGCCCTAAGTTCCCTGACATTTATGTGTAGGGCCAGTTCCTCGGACAACCACAAACCCTGGGTCCTGAAGCCCCCCACTTGGGCTCCCCAGCCCAGGTCTGAGGCATCCAACACTAGATCCAGTGTGGGAGGGGGATCTCGGAAAGGGACCCCCTGGAGCATATGCTCAGAAGAGACCACCATTGGAGGTCTGCCACCACCGATGGTGGCACTGTGATGACCTTGTCTAGGTTGTCCCTGGCCTGTGAGTACTGTGAGGCCAGTCAGAGCTGAAGGGGTCTCATCCTGAGCCATGCAGCCATATGGCCGAGGATTTGGAGGCACACCCATGCCGTGGTCATTGGGAAAGCTGTGACCAAGGCGATGAGGGCTTTGAGCACCTTGAATCTGTCCCTTGGGAGGGAGGCCGTGGCCGTCTGGGAATCTAACAGCGCTCCTATGAATTCTATGCACTGGATGGGTACTAACGTGGATTTCTCCTCGTTTACCACCAGGCCTAGGGTTGAGCAGGTGCGTAGCAGAAAGGTTATCTGCTGCTGCACCTGGGACCAGGAATTGCCCTTGAGTAGCCAGTCGTCCAGGTAGGGGAAGATCTGAAGCCCTCTCCTCCTGAGGTGGGCAGCTACCACCACCATACACTTTGTAAAGACCCTGGGGGCTGTCGAGAGGCCAAAGGGGAGGACCATAAACTGGTAATCGTCCTGGCCCACTAGGAAGCGGAGGAAGTGCCTGTGACCCTTGAAAATGTGGATGTGGAAGTATGCATCCTGGAAGTCCAGCGCTGCAAACCAATCCCCCGGGTCCAGGGAAGGAATAATAGAGGCCAGGGACACCATGCGGAATTTGCAGAGAACCAAGAACTGGTTGAGCTTCCGCAGATCGAGGATGGGCTGAAGCCTGCCCTTCGCCTTCGGGATGAGGAAATACCTGGAATAGAATCCCTTGCCCCGGAATTCCCAAGGTACCCTCTCCATGGCTCCCAGGGAGAGGAGGCGCTGTACCTCCTGACTTAGAAGGAGCGCATGCTCCAGGTCCCCCACCGACTCCCTGGCTGGGGAGCAACTGAGAGGGGGCGAAACAAACTGCATCCTGTACCCCAGGGATATAGCGTTGAGGACCCAGCAGTCCGTAGTGATACGGGACGATTGCAGATGGAAGGCAGGTAAACGATTGGCAAACCTGAACTTTATTAGCTCGGGGGGGGGGGGGGGTTAACCTGGCAACAGGCCCGGTGACCCCCCACAAGCAGTCAAAAATGCTGTTTCCCCGTCCTCCTGGCCTTAGAGGGCCTCGGATGAGGGGCCGAACGGGATTGGCATTGTGACCGACGCCTCTGCTCCCGCTGCTTCTTAGACGGGGTCTCATATCTGCCCCAAGCCTGGGGAGCAGAGGTTTGAGGCCTGGGCTTGTCCTTGGCCGGCGGGACATACAGGCCTAGCGTCTGCAGGGTGGTAAGGGAGTCTTTCATCCCGTGCAGACACGTGTCTGTTTGGTCTGCATACAGGGCCCGGACGTCAAATGGCAAGTCCTGCATGATCGACTGGGACTCAGCTAATAGCCCAGAGAGTGAAAGCCAGGATGCCCTCCTCATGGAGACGGCCTCAGCCATCAAACGGGTGGCCGTGTCTGCTGCATCGGAAGCCGCCTAGAGCACTGCTGCAGCTGCCGCTGCACCTTCATCAACCAGTGCCCAGAACTCATTCCTGTCCTTCTCTTGGAGGGAAGGTTCAAACTTGGGAAGGGACCCCCAAGGTTAAAATCATATCTGCTCAAGAGTGCCTGGTGGTTGGCCACTCTGAGCTGAAAACTCGCAGATGAATAAACCTTTCTTCCAAAGGAGTGCAGCCTGCGAGCGTCTTTGTCCATGGGGGTGGGAGTGGGTTGTCCGTGTCTCTCCCAATGGATGACGGACTCCACCAACAGAGAGTTCAGAGCCAGGTGAGAGTAGAGGTACTCGTGCCCCTTTGTGGGCACAAAGTACTTTTGCTCAGCCTTTTTGGAGATAGGGCCGAGGGAGGCCGGGGTTTGACAGAGGCCAGTAGTAATATTGGCCACCCCCTGATGTAGCGGGAGGGCCACACGCCCCGGCACCGAGGAAGTAAGAACATTAAATAATGTGTCCCGAGGGTTCCTCCATCTCCTCATCTTGGAGTTGGAGGATCAATGACACCCTCCTGAGCAGCTCCTGGTGAGCTTTGAAGTCCTACTGAGAGACAGGAGGAAGGGCTGCCACGGAGTCATCCGGTGCCGAGGACTTTGGTGGCGTGGTGTCGTCGGTACCTGACACTACCAGTAATCCGACATCCTGACCCTGGGCCCAAGTCGGTGCCGGAGGGTCGGTGTCCACTGCCTCATCACAGTGCCGAGGCGGCGATGTCAGCCTGGCCTGAGATGCTCCCGCTACGGAGCGGGGTCCCAGCGGTGCCGGGGCCTGGGGCCATGGTGCCCACTGACAACACTGTCCCTGCCAGGGAACAGCCTGGCCCTTGGACACAAGGGGGCCCGGAAGGGCTGGCTGGTCCTGCAGCACCAAGCAGCTCAATGAAGGACGGCTGCGTGCCGAGGTGGAGGTTCGGGAGGAACGGAGGGTGCCATACGAGCAGCTGGCGCGGTCCCGAACATGACATCTCCAGCATCTGGAGGAGGACAGGTAGGAGTCGGGGGTGCTGTCCCTGTATTCTCTCCGGTGCCAACAGCCACGACGTCTCGGTGCCTGGGATTCCTGGGAAGAACTCTGAGCCTGGTGCCTTGCACGGTGGGTGACGGAGTATGAATGCCGGTGCCGATGACGACGAGCCCTGTCCCTGCGGGCACGGCTTGAAGAGGAGCAGCGACGTCATTTGGCACTTCCTCTATGGCCCCCAAGAGAAGAGGAGTTAAGTTCGCTCGCAGATGACCCTGTTTGTGGCGTGGAGATGCGCCTTGGTCAACAACTCAGCCCTTCAGCGCGGAACGGCGCCTCAACCTCGGAGACATCCGGAGAAGGTTGATGGGTGCTTAAAGGCAGCTTCCCACAGGACCAGGGCCCGACTGAGGTGGCAATCCTGGCACCGGAAGTGTGAGAATGTCACACGCAGCCTGAGCTGACTCCAGCGTCGAAGACATCCTCACCTCTGGAGAGGCCCGCGTGGATGGCACCGGAATACTTCGCTCCTCCCGAGTCGGAGGTCTTGGTCCCAATGGGGATCGTGGGCTGCCCAACTCAGGTCTGGCCTCACCCCACCCCTTCTCCTGGCACCACTGAATCTTCCCTTGCTTCTTAGCAGGGGAGTGGTGCCAGTTCGTCGACGGTGACTCACTGCGCACCGAGGACATGGTACCGGGCGCAGAATCAGGACAGCGCACCGGAGGCGCTTCACTGCGCGCCGAAGACGCAGTGCCCGGCACGGTATCGGCTCGATGCACCGGTGCCGGGGCCAATGCCGACTCCATTAGGAGAGCTCGGAGTCGGATCTCATGCTCCTTCTTTGTTCGCGGCTTGAAGGCGCGGCAAATTTTACACTTCTCACTAATGTGAGCCTCGCCTAGACAGCAAAGACACTCTGAATGAGGATCACTCTGGGGCATAGAATTGCGACAAGAGTTGCATGATTTGAAGCCCGGGCCACGGGGCATGCCCTGAGCCCAGCAATAGCAGGAAAGATCAGTGAACTGGATACCACCCAAGGCAATAACGCTGCAGGCAAGGCTGAAGCAAGTTCCAACTACTTTCACTGGTGGCAAGAAGGAACTGAGGGTGGGGAGAGCACGCAGCTCCCTTTATGGTGCGATATATCGGCGCCAATCCAGGGGTCGCAGAGGTGCTCCCTCACTACAGATATTGCTAAGGGAAAAACTTCCAGCACCAGTGCACGTGGCGAGCATGCACACCTACTGTGGAATACACAGGAGCAATCACTCGAAGAAGAACCAGTTCTTTACCTTACATCAAAAGTGGTAACGTATCTCTTCTTTCCCTATTCAGTATAGTGCTGTGCTAATCTCTGATTGATAATCTTTCATTAAACCATTTCAATTGCACCTGTTATTCAACAATTTAGAATCCTCATTAACTTCAGTCCTGCAATATTTGCATACCAAGGAGTGAGGACTTCAGGGAAATGTGTTCCCTGCTTGCGGGGTGGGAAAGGGAGGAAGAGGGCTTCCTCTAATGGTCTAGGATGGAAAGAGGGAGGGAATAGGTCAGGGGCATGACTGGGAAGGTGTGCCCAAGCAGGGCTTGTGGGTCTCACCTCTGTGGGTGGGTGCAGGAAGAAGGGACTGTTTGGCTGAGTATGGAAATAGCTGTACATTGTCTCTACAACTGCCTATTTGACTAATAATTCGAACCAACATCTCTATTCTGGTTTAAAAAACTGGGAGATTGAATGGCACAAAACTAGGTTACTGCAGTATTAAGGTTGCGTGGTGGCCTGTTGTCCCTTTGCAGAACATTTGAGTTGAGAAAAACTAAAACGTCTGAAAACCAGGAATGCACAATTGAAGTTACACATACAACTGTGACGCTGATCTCTTTTCGCAATACCCAGTATGCTCTGTTCTACATAACTGCATACTTTTTCTCTGCCAATCTCCACAGTTGCTGAAATATAAAAGCTCTTCACCTCTTTTTACAACCCATTCTCTCTCACCCATATGATTCCATCTAAAGAGACAGAAAAGGGGTAAGGGTTTTCCATGCCATTTGCCCCCTACCATCTTCAAACAATACCTCAGCATACCTATAGCGACTGCCAGCATTATAATAGGCAGGAGATGCCAGATCCTGATGTATTCTCAAATACTTAGCCATAAGCACATAGGCATATTGGGTCATTCCTGAAAGAGGACAGGGGAAAGTTTGCATGGGCTACCTTAGTTGTGCATTTCGGGTTTGAAGATGTTTGAGAATTGCTCAAAGTTTCAACATTCTACAACGAATGACATACCACAGAGCAACCATAACTCTGCATTTTTCTGCCACTGCGTAAAACACAAAGGGAGGATGTGATATTCAGGTTGTCTTTATACTTCAACAACTGTCAAAACTGGCTAGAAGCCTGGTGTTTTAATCTTCTCCTAATTAAAGTGAATCCAGGAAGAGTCCTGGAAGGTTTTCTTCTCATCAACACAGAGGGCTTGTGTATGACTGATGCAAATATATATATAATAATCTTCTCTTACCTGAGTTCTCTAGCTTTTCCAATATCTTCTCCAAATGAGTGATTTCTAGAGTGGGCTGTAAAGCTGTGAGTTTCTTCTCTAGGAGATCTTTCCATTCCTGCAGCTCATCTCTGGTGGCAAGCTGCATGCTGTCTATAGATTTTCGCTTCTTTTCTATTTCCTGGGAAACTTTTTGATCAATGGAGGACAGCTGATTAGTCAGCTGTTTAATCTGTGCTTCCAGACTGGAGAGGGAAATTTGTACCTGGGCTTCTAAGTGTGTTTGGACACTTCCTAATTTCTCATCCAATCTGTTCTCAATTAAGCCTAAAATGGCTTTGATCTCTGCCTTGAACTGCTCTTCCATCTTCTTTTCTAATAATAAGGAAGAGAATAATTTTTTAAAAATTAGTTTCTTTCAAATAATTACAGATGTCTGTTACAGGTTAATTTTTTTGGGATGGGAAGGAGAATAACCCAGTGCTTTTGAGAGCAGTATAATATTGAAGGCAGTATCTTTTCATTTGTGAAAAATTTAGCTCATCCCATCTCCTACTCATGTGAGCTGGAAAGAGAAAACAATTCCTGCAATATTTTCCAAATTATTTAATGGTTACGCAGGTGAAATCAGTAGGGAACACCAGACTGATAATAAAGAACAATATTGTCAGACATAGAGATGAACATAATTTGTTAAGGAAGAGTCAGTATGGTTTTAGTAAAGGGAAATCATGCCTCAACAATCCAGTGGATATAGTGTACATAGATTTTCAGAAAGCCTTTGTCAAGGTCCCTCATCAAAGGCTTTTCAGCAAAGTAAACTGCCATGGGATAAGTGCGAAGGTACTTTCATGGATTGGTAACTGGCTAAAAGATTGGAAACAAAGGGTAGGTTTAAAATAAATGGTCAGTTTTCAAAATGGAGAGAGGTAAACAGTGGTGTCCCCCAAGGGGTTTGTACATGTACCAGTGCTATTTAACATATTCATAAATGATCTTTAAAAAAATCAGTGAGGTGGCAAAATTTGCAGATGATACAACATTACTAAAGATAGTTAAGACCCAGGCAGACTACGAAGAGCTACGACAGTATCTCACAAAACTGGGTACATGGGCAACAAAATGGCAGATGAAATTTAATGTTGATAAATACAAAGTAATGCACATGGGAAAGCATAATCCCAACTATACATAGAAAATAATGGGGTTTAATTTAGCTGTTACCACTCAAATGAAATTAATAGGCAGCTGCTTTAAAACAAATAAAAGAAAGTATTTCTTCACTCAACACACAGTCAACCTGTGGAACTCCTTGCCAGAGGATGTTGTGAAAGCCAAGACCATAACAGGGTTCAAAAAAGAACTAGATACATTCATGGAGGATAGGTCCATCAATGACTATTAGCCAGAATGGACAGGGATGGTGTCCGTAGCCTCTGTTTGCCAGAAGCTGGGAACAAACAACAGGGGATGGATCACTTGATGATTACCTGTTCTGTTCATTCCCTCTGGGGCACCAGGAACTGGCCACCATCGGAAGATAGGATACTGGGCTAGGTGGACCTTTGGTCTTACACCGTATGTCCATTCTAATGTTCTTAAGTTCTTATCATAGATACAAAGAAGAATACACCAATTCCATCATCTGACCCCTTTGGAACATAAGTGAGCTTCCCCTCGTATCTTCAGGTAATTTATAGTGGTTATATTGTCCATTTCCACCTACGCAATGTCCCCTTGTACATGGGAGAGAAACTATTTCAGAGTCAGCTGGCTCCTAATTCCAACACAACTCAATGTGAGCTCTTTTCTTGGAAAATCCTGTGACCTTGATATGTAAATGGAGACAAGTGGGCTCCCGTTCCTGTGTTGGATGCACCTGATGTTATTGTCATTGGTGGTACAGGGGCAATGAACAGCACAGCTTGGAGAACATCCAATCTGTTCATCAGCCACATCGGTGAATGCAGAATGTGTTGGGTCATGGTGATAAAACATATGAAGACTGTCATGGCTGGGTGTGTAAATAGGTAACATACAATGCTGCATTGTTCGCATTCTGAGAAGAGCGGAAAGGGCTCCATAAGTGGTAGCTCCCATCATAGAATCATAGAATCACAGAACTGAAAGGGACCTCGAGCGGTCATCTAGTCCAGTCCCCTGCATTCATGGCAGGGCTAGCACCATCTGGAACATTCCTGACAGGTGTTTCTCTAACCTGCTGTAATAAATAAAGTGGGGGGATAGCTCCCTTTGATGGACACCCAGCCAGCCTGTTGGCTGTAAAATCCCTCTTGGTAGCTTTACTTGCTTTACCTGTAAAGGGTTAAAAAGTCCTCCAGGTAAAGAAAAAAGTGGGCACCTGACCAAAAGTGCAAGTGGGAAGGTAGAATGTTTTAAAATTGGGAAAGAAACTTCCCCTTTGTCTGTTCTCTCTGGGCTGAAGGGTCAGAGCAGCCTGCTATAAACAGCTAAGCCAGGTATGATGATAAGTCATCAGATCATGCCTAGAACTATTTATCTGAACTCCAATGTGTAAGCAGATCAAAATGTTTAGCTAGATGCTATTAGGGTTATTTATTTTATTTCTTATTGGCTTGTGGACTCCTCTGTGCTAACCCCAGATGCTTTTGTTTGCTTGTAACCTTTAAGCTGAACCCCCAAGAAATTTTGGGTGCTTGATTTTTGGAATTACTCTTTTAATAGCAAAAGCCTAAGTTCCAGATGTATTTTCTTTCTTTTTGTTTTTAATACAATTTTTCTTTTTTAAGAACAGGATTGGATTTTTGGTGTCCTAAGAGGTTTGTGCACATGTTGTTTGATTAGCTGGGGGGGCAACAGCTAATTTCCTTTGTTTCCTTTTTCAGCTCCTCCCCAGAGTGGGGATGAAAGGGCTTGAGGGCACCCCACAGGGAGGAATTCCCAAGTGCTCCTTCCTGGGTTCAAAGGGTGTTTTGTTGCATTTGGGTGGTGGCAGCATTTATCAAGCCAAGGTCAGAAAAAAGCTGTAAACTTGGGAGTTTAATGCAAACCTGGAGTGGCTGGTATTAATTTTTAAAATCCTTGAGGGCCCCACTTCTGCATTCGGAGTGACAGAGTTGGGATTCAGCCTTGACACCTGCTCTTAAAAATCTCCAGTGATGGAGATTCCCTTGGAAATTTATTCCATTGCCTAACCACCCTGTCAGTTAGGAAGTTTTTTTTTCCTAATGTCCAACACATACCTCCCTTGCTGCAATTTAAGCCAATTGCTTCTTGTTCTATCATCAGAGGTTAAGATATTTAAAAACTGTTATCATGTACCCTCTCAGTCTTCTCTTTTCAGACTACACAAAGCCAGTTCTTTCAATCTTTCTTTATGGGTCATCTTTTCCAGACCCGAATCTTCCTTGTTGCTCTTCTTTGGACTCTCTCCAATTTGTCCATATCTTTCCCAAAATGTAGTGCCCAGAACTGGACACAATAGTCCAGTTGAGACCTAATCAGCATGGAGTAGAGTGGAAGAATTACTTCTAGTGTCTTGCTTACAACATTCCTACTAATACATCTGAGAACATTAGCTTTTTTTGCAACACTGTTACACTGTTGACTCATATTTAGCTTGTGGTCCACTATGACCCCCAGATCCCTTTCTGCAGTATTCCTTCCTAGGCAGTCATTTTCTATTCTGTATGTGTGTATCTGATTGTTCCTTCCTAAGTGGATTACTTTGCATTTGTCCTTATTGAATTTCATCCTATTTAACTCAGACCATTTCTCCAGTTTGTCCAGATCATTTTGAATTGTCATTCTGTCCTCCAAAGCACTTGCAACCCCTCCCAGCTTGGTATCATCCTCAAACTTTATAAGCGTACTCTCTATGCCATGACCTAAATTGTGAATGAAGATATTGAGTAGAACCAGACCCAAAACTGATCCCTGAGGAACCCCACTCGTTATGCCCTTCCAGCATGACTGTGAAGCACTGATAACTACTCTCTGGGAACAGTTATGCACCCACCTTACAGTAGCTCCATCTAAGTTATATGTCCTTACTTTGTTAATGAGAAGGTCATGTGAGACTGTATCAAAAGCCTTATTAAAATCTAGATATACCACATCTAGCACTTCCCCCCCATCCACAAGGCTTGTTACCTTGTCAAAGAAAGCTATCAGGTAGATTTGACATGATTTATTCTTGAGAAATCCATGCCGACTATTGCTTATCACCTTATTATCTTCTAGATGTTTGCAAATTGATTCCTTAATTATTTGCTCCATTATCTCACTTGGTACAGAAGTTGAGCTGACTGGTCTGTAATTGCCTGGGTTGCCCTTATTTCACTTTTTATAGATAGGCACTAGATTTGCACTTTTCCAGTCTTCTGGAATCTCCCCTGTCTTCCATGACTTTTCAAAGATAAGAGCTACTGGAGCAGATAGCTTCTCGGTCAGCTCCTTGAGTATTCTAGGATGCATTTCATCAGGCCCCAGTGACTTCAAGACCTCTAACTTGTCCAAGTAATTTTTAATTAGTTCTCTCTCTATTTTGGCATCTGAACCTACCCCATTTTCACTGGCATTCATTACGATAGGCATCCAAATGCCACCAATCTTCTTAGTGAAAACCGAAACAAAGAAGTCTTTAAGCACCTCTGCCATTTCCACATTTTCTGTTATTTCTATAGTCCTCATGACTCCCAAAGAGAAAATGACATTTTGATATTGAAAGACTTGAATTTGGGTAATCACTTCTAATAGTCTTAAAATCCTCTTTTCCAGAAGAAAGTCTCTCAGCTTTTCCCTCCGGTGGAAATGTTAACAGGCCATTACTGCCAGATAATTACTGAAGCAACAGCAGCCGCAGAATACCTTTCTCCTTCCTTCCCTTTCTATCCATCAGGGTAGAGTGAGCCTGTTACTAGCAGCAGCCATGAGTAACAAATTTGTTATAGGATGAGTATGAAAATATAAAAATAAATCCTTCCTCTGGCACCTGACAAAGTTTCTTCACTTTCTTTGAGACAGGGTGATAGGAGGCAGGAGATAATCAAGTAGCCCAGGGTTGGCCAAACTGAGCCAGAGAAGGAGCCAGAATTTACCAATGTACATTGCCAAAGAGCCACAGTAATACGCCAGGAGCCCTCCATTAGCTCCCCCCGCCCCACTCCCTGCGCCTCCCACCCACTGGAAGCCCTGCCGATCAGCACCTCCCACTCCCTCCTTGCACCTCCTGATCAGCTGTTTTGTGGCATGCAGAAGGTTCTGGCGGGGGAAGGAGGGAGGAGCGAGGGCACGGCAGGCTCAGGGTCAGGGGAGGGAAGGGGTGGAGTGGAGTGTGTCAGAGCCAGGGGTTGAGCAGTGAGCAACCCCCAGCCCATTGGAAAGCTGGCACCTGTAGCTTCAGCCCAAGTGCCTATAACTTCTGAAGAGCCACATGTGGCTTCAGAGCCACAGGTTGGCTACCCCAGAAGTAGCCTTTGCAGACTGCAAAACTCCATCCAAAATAGGAAACAACCCCCTATTCCTAGAGGTAGCTCCCAAAATGTCAAATGCAGAATATGTGGGTTGGGGGCAGGAGGGGAGAGATTCTTCACAGTCACCAAAAGTAAATTCAGTGTAACTACTAAATGATCTTCATGGTCATGGAACTATAACACATTCTGAGAAGAGAAGGAGGTTGAAGTCACACCCACTTGCTCATTAAGTGACAAGTCTGGATTGACACTTGTGTTAAGTTGCTCCTGTTCAATAGCAGGAGCCAGTTCTTCATCATCTTACTCAAAGTGGCTATCCCGTACCAGCGTCGGCACCATCCGATCAGGAGGAGATGGATCTGAGGACTTATTAACCAACCACTAGATCCTCATCAGAGGAAACTACACCCCTTATCTATAAAATGGAAAGTCAGAAAACTGTTGTGGTTGGACTTAGTTGGACCCCAAAAGTCAATGGCTGCCAGTCTTTCCACTAGGTGGCAACCAGGATCATAAGCGGCGAAGGCATTGGTTGCAATAATCCAAGATGAAGCAGGGCTCCTGATTCTTCCTCTGTCCTCTTCTGCAGGCGGATATGTCCTTCGATTATTCAGAGACACTAAGGGCACATGTAGGAGAGGGCGCACATGCCCTCCAGCAGTTACAGCTTGGAGAAGGTTCTACCACAAAGCACCACTGGGCAGCACATATATGGGAATATGCAGAGCAACTTAAATGAGAACATTTGCCTTAGAACCTATTAGTATGTATTAACCCTTGTAGTCCTTCTCTCCTTGTAGATTTGACTGATTTATTTATATTAGCTATTCTACAGAATCCTTATGATATTAAGAAAGAGTATGGTGGGGAGTCTAAGGCCCAGAACACTGGTCCTTAGCCTATAAGTAACCCCATTCAGGAATTCTGTGCATTAGGATATATCTACTAATTCTAGACACTTCCACATCTATAGAACTCCAGATATTCATGGAAACCATCCCCTTAACAAACATGCATATATATAATGTTTACACAGACATATATAAACTGGGAGATTGATGAAGGATGTTTGTTACAGCAGGTGTTTCTTATGGGGGAATCAACAGGAAAGAATGATTATGGAGGGAAGAAGGACCCACTGAACGATATTATCTTGAAAAATTTTTGGTGCTCTCAGCTGTAAACAATCATGGCTTCATTGATCAGTCAGGTAAACTGAGAATGTATGTATATTAAAAGAAATGACATCAGCAAATATGCTTCTCTGATAATATTCTTGGCAATACGGAGAGGATAGAGGGAAATGGGCTACCTTAGTTGTGTATTTCTGGTTTGAAGAAATTGGAGTTTTTCTAGGTTCAACATTTTGCAAGGGAATCACATACCACTAACATAAGAACATAAGAATGGACATGATGGGTCAGACCAAAGGTCCAGCTAGCCCAGTATCCTGTCTTCCCACTGTGGCCAGTGTCAGGTGCCCCAGAGGGAATGAACAGAACAGGTAATCATCAAGTGATCCATCCCCTGTTGTTTGTTCCCAGCTTCTAGCAAACAGAGGCTAGGGACACCATCCCTGTCCATCCTGGCTAATAGCCATCGATGGATCTATCCTCCATGAATTTATCTAGTACTGTCATAGTCTTGGCCTTTACAATTGGGACAAAATGGGGGGTTTCTTTTTTTGCCTTTTTTTTCCCAATGGTTTGCATGTGGAGGGGGTGGGACTCAGTTTCCCTGGGTGTTACTGGTTTAACGAGGTGATGGGAGAGAGAGTTTGTTGTTACAGAAGACCAGTGACCAAACTTTGGACCATAGCCAATGGCCTGGAGTTTAGATACCCCAGCGACGGCTGACCTGCTGACTGGGAGGCCCAGCTCAGGTGTCACAACCGATTCTGGCCAGTGGGAGGACAATGAGCTGTGAAGAGAGGACCCAGGTGACAGGACCAGCCGGTTCCTGCCAGAGGAAGCCAGAGGATGGAAGAGAGGAGAGGAGGCCCAGGTGACCCTGTTTACCTGGATAGAAGACAATGGTCAGAGGTGGGGCTTGGGGCCGGTGATATCAGATGCCCAGTTGGGAAGCAGGGGGCTCAGGGCTGAAGAGAGAGAGCAAGCAGAGCCCCCTGGATGCAGAGACTTAGATGTGCTGTGCTGTGCTGTGCTGTGCTGAGGGAGGCCAGGCCTGAGGCCCTGAGAGTTTCCTATGCTGTGTTTAGACGCTCAATAAAACATCCTGTTTTACGGTGGCTGAGAGTCACTCCTGTCTAGAGAACAGGATTGCAATATTCCCTTTGTGAGTAGAGGCCCCGGGGGTCCAGAGCGAGTGAACTCCTTGGGCGGGCCCATGGCAAGAGACAGGCATACTAAGACTCAGAGAAAAAAGAAGAACAGGAGTACTTGTGGCACCTTAGAGACTAACAAATTTATTAGAGCATAAGCTTTCGTGGACTACAGCCCACTTCTTCGGATGCATATAGAATGGAACATATATTGAGGAGATATATATACACACATACAGAGAGCATGAACAGGTGGGAGTTGTCTTACCAACTCTGAGAGGCCAATTAATTAAGAGAAAAAAACTTTTGAAGTGATAATCAAGATAGCCCGGTACAGACAGTTTGATAAGAAGTGTGAGCATACTTACAAGGGGAGATAGAATCAATGTTTGTAATGGCTCAGCCATTCCCAGTCCTTATTCAAACCGGAGTTGATTGTGTCTAGTTTGCATATCAATTCTAGCTCAGCAGTCTCTCGTTGGAGTCCGTTTTTGAAGTTTTTCTGTTGTAATATAGCCACCCGCAGGTCTGTCACTGAATGACCAGACAGGTTAAAGTGTTCTCCCACTGGTTTTTGAATATTTTGATTCCTGATGTCAGATTTGTGTCCATTAATTCTTTTGCGTAGAGACTGTCCGTAGAGTTCTGCGGTGACCTAGAATCCTACTTTCGACGTCTCCGACTCAAAGAATATTTCCAACATACCTCTGAACAGCATACTAACCTACAGAATTCTCCCTACCAGCACTACAAAAAAAAAGGATTCTGCGTGGACTCCTCCGGACGGTCGAAACAACAGACTAGATTTCTACATAGATTCCTTCTGGCACCGTGCAAAGGCTGAAATTGTGGAAAAGCAACATCACTTGCCACATAACCTCAGCAATGCTGAACACAAAGCCATCTACAGCCTCAGAAACAACCCTGACATCATAATCAAAAAGGCTGACAAAGGAGGTGCTGTCGTCATCATGAATAAATTGGAATATGACCAAGAGGCTGCTAGACAGCTCTCTAACACCACATTCTACAGGCCATTATCCTCTGATCCCACTGAGGATTACCTAAAGAAACTACACCATCTGCTAAAAAGACTCCCTGACAAAGCACAGGAACAAATCTGTACAGACACATGCCCAGAACCCCGACCAGGGGTATTCTATTTGCTACCCAAGATCCATAAACCTGGATATCCTGGACGCCCCATCATCTCAGGCATTGGCACCCTAACATCAGGCTTGTCTGGTTATGTAGACTCTCTCCTCAGACCCTACGCTACCAGCACTCCCAGCTATCTTCGAGACACCACTGACTTCCTGAGGAAACTACAATCCATCGGTGATCTTCCAGAAAACACCATCCTGGCCACTATGGACGTAGAAGCCCTCTACACCAATATTCCACACAAAGATGGACTACAAGCTATCAGGAACAGTATCCCTGATAATGTCACAGCTAACCTGGTGGCTGAACTTTGTGATTTTGTCCTCACCCACAACTATTTCACATTTGGGGACAATATATACCTTCAAGTCAGCGGCACTGCTATGGGGGTACCCGCATGGCCCCACAAAATGCCAACATTTTTATGGCTGACTTAGAACAACGCTTCCTTAGCTCTCGTCCCCTAACGCCCCTACTCCACTTGCGCTACATTGATGACATCTTCATCATCTGGACCCATGGAAAAGAAGCCCTTGAGGAATTTCACCATGATTTCAATAATTTCCATCCCACCATCAACCTCAGCCTAGATCAATCCACACAAGTTGTCCATTTCCTGGACACTACTGTGCTAATAAGCGATGGTCACATAAATACCACCCTATACCAGAAACCTACTGACCGCTACACTTACCTACATTCCTCCAGCTTCCATCCAAGACACACCACACGATCCATTGTCTACAGCCAAGCTCTAAGATATAACCGCATTTGCTCCAATCCCTCGGATAGAGACAAGCACCTACAAGATCTCTATCAAGCATTCTTAAAACTACAATACCCACCTGCTGAAGTGAAAAAACAGATTGACAGAGCCAGACGAGTACCCAGAAGTCACCTCCTACAAGACAGGCCCAACAAAGAAAATAACAGAACACCACTAGCTGTCACCTTCAGCCCCTAACTAAAACCTCTCCAGCGCATCATCAGAGATCTACAACCTATCCTGAAAGATGATCCTTTACTCTCACAGATCTTGGGAGACAGACCTGTCCTCGCTTACAGACAACCCCTCAACCTAAAGCAAATACTCACCAGCAACCACACATCACTGAACAAAACCACTAACCCAGGAACCTATCCTTGTAACAAACCCCGATGCCAACTCTGTCCACATATTTATTCAAGTGACATCATCATAGGACCTAATCACATCAGCCATACCATCAGGGGCTCGTTCACCTGCACATCTACCAATGTGATATATGCCATCATGTGACAGCAATGCCCCTCTGCCATGTACATTGGCCAAACCAGACAGTCTCTACGCAAAAGAATTAATGGACACAAATCTGACATCAGGAATCAAAATACTCAAAAACCAGTGGGAGAACACTTTAACCTGTCTGGTCATTCAGTGACAGACCTGCGGGTGGCTATATTACAACAGAAAAACTTCAAAAACAGACTCCAACGAGAGACTGCTGAGCTAGAATTGATATGCAAACTAGACACAATCAACTCCGGTTTGAATAAGGACTGGGAATGGCTGAGCCATTACAAACATTGATTCTATCTCCCCTTGTAAGTATGCTCACACTTCTTATCAAACTGTCTGTACTGGGCTATCTTGATTATCACTTCAAAAGTTTTTTTCTCTCAATTAATTGGCCTCTCAGAGTTGGTAAGACAACTCCCACCTGTTCATGCTCTCTGTATGTGTGTATATATATCTCCTCAATATATGTTCCATTCTATATGCATCCGAAGAAGTGGGCTATAGTCCACGAAAGCTTATGCTCTAATAAATTTGTTAGTCTCTAAGGTGCCACAAGTACTCTTGTTCTTCTTTTTGCGGATACAGACTAACACGGCTGCTACTCTGAAACCTGTCTAAGACTCAGAGAGGTTTGGTTACAGGATGTGGACGCGCTTAACCCCTGAGAGAAAGTGGACCCTGGAGAAGAGCTGCCTCACTGATGGGGGTTCCCCCCAGGGACCATACGGGGCCAAGAGTGGGCACAACCTGTGAATTCGTGACAACGTGGTAGCAGAGGATGGTTGGCGGATGCACCATGTCAATGGTTGGCTGCGAGCACAGGCACTTTGCAATGAGTGGCTGCCAACGGTAAAATGAGGGAATTGAAGGAATCAGCATGGAAATGGTCTATAACCAGCTCCATAAGAGGGACCTGGCACATCTGAGCGTGGGGAGGCTCACTAAGGAGCAGCTGATTGCTCAGCTTGTAGAGAATGACCAGTCTGAGGAACAGGCTCCAGACCCAGGGGTGCTCCTGGGATGCCCAGAGAGCTGGGGAGTAGCTGTGGGGGCAGTCCGTGTAGCAGCAGGGAGTCTATCAGACCCAACTCCCCAGTAAGCACAGGAGGACCCCAGCCAGGTTTCTCCTTGGAGGAGCTGCAGAGACTGGAGCTGGATCTGAAAGCGAAGGAGCTAGAGCTGGAGGAGCGGAGGATGGTGGACTGTGCAAAACAGTGGAAGCACAAGTTGGAGTTGGAGGAGAGGTGGGCCAAGAGGGCCTGCTGGGGGTAAGTGGGGATGGGCCCTGAGATGCCAGTTTTGTGGGGAAGCTAGTCACCTAAGTTTAAGGAGGGGTGGGATATTGATGCCTGCCTCACAGCCTTTGAGAAGGCTTGTGATCTGCATCAGATTGACCCCGCATACAAGCTTCACTGTTTGACCCCCTGCTGGGTCCCAAGGCCATAGAGGCATTCAGCCAAATGGATAGTATTGAGATGGGAGACTATGACCTGTTCAAACAGGCTTTGCTGCTGAAGTTTGAACTGACCCCTGAGGCATACAGAAAACGATTCTTGGGTGTACGCAAGACCTCAGGTGTCACTTACAAGGAGGTCACCGACCTGCTGGGGGAATATCTCTGTACGTGGGGGAAGGGCACAGGGGCCACTACCACAGAGGACATGTAAACCTGGTGGAGTTGGAGCAGCTGTATGATTTCTGCCCTCCAGGGTTTAAGATGTGGGTAGTGGACCGGAAGCCCAAAGATCTGTGTCGTGCAGGTGCACTGGCAGATGAGTTTGTGTACAGCAGATCGGGGGCAGGATGGAGACCCACATCGCGGACTCAGAAGGGGAGTCACCCAGAGACCTCTCAAAGGTGAGACTCCAGGAAGCCCAACTCAGGGTTCATGTGAATGCCAGAGCAGGCTGACCCCCCTCGTGGGACTTGAGGGACCTGAAATGTAATTACTGAGGCCCAAAAGGACACAAGGTGGCACAACTTCTGAAGATGAAGGAGATGGCAGCCAAGCAGAACCCGCAGAGTGTCAACTGGGTGGAAGCCCACTGAGAGAGGGCACCACCAGCTCATAGGGCTGTGCCAGGGGGAAGGGACCTCCAGGCCAGGCCAGCAGGGGAAGGCAGGGCTCTAGGTCCAGAGCGCCCATACTCAATTTGCTGGGTGAGACCCTGGGGGACAATTACCACATCATTCCCATTGAGGTAGGGGGAAGGAGCGTCCAAGGGTTCTGTGACACTGGTGTGGCCCGAGGTGGTGGTCTGTAGCGGGGTAGTCACCTGCTCCTGCCCTGAAGGGCTTAAAACAGCCCTGGGAGAGGTCTGTGGCAGGGAAAGCTGGGCTGATTGGGGAAACAGCCTCAGCTGTGGCCACGCCTCAAACATACCCAGCTGGCCCTATAAAAGCCAGGGAAGCCAGGAGCAGAGACAGTTTCTCTTTAGCTGTAGAGGGAGATGGGCCTGGCTGCAGTGAGCTAGAGACAAGGTATCGGGAGTGGAGCAGGCCTGGGGGGTTTCCAGGCTGGAGGTCCCCAGCTCCCTTGGCCTTCCCCCAGACCTTAACAGGGCTGGGCTGGAGCCCCGATCCCAAAGTGGGGAAACTGAGGCACCACCAACTAGGGCTGCATTCTCAAACCCAGCAGCTAAATTCCAGATGGAGCTGCAGGAGGATCCCTCCTTAGAGAATCTGAGGGCCCTTCTTGGCCACAGCGGTGCAGGATCCCATGTGGAGGACCACCAGGAGAGATTTCTGTGGGAGAGGGGATTCCTGTACTGGGAATGGGCTGGTTCGGGGCAAATTGAACCTTGGAAAGCCAGGAGGCAGTTGGTGGTTCCCCAGAGGTACTGCCACAGACTGTTGTACTTTGCCCATGATATCCCCCTTTAGGGCATTAGGGCATCTGGCACACCAGGCAGAGGCTGCTGCAGAACTTTTCCTGGACCAGAGTCTTTGATGCTGTCCAACAGTATTGCAGGTCCTGTGAATCCTTCCAGAGGGTGGGGAAGGCCTGGGATAAGAGTAAAGCCACTCTGAGACCGCTGCCCATCATCGAGGAGCCTTTCCAAAAGGTGGCTATGGACATAGCGGGGCCCCTCAGCAGAGCAACTTGGTCGGGGAAGAAATACATTCTGGTGGTGGTAGATTTCACTGTGCACTACTCCAAGGTGGTGGCCTTGTCCTCTGTCGAGGCAGACACCGTGGCAGACGCACTACTGACCATTTTCAGAACAGTGGGGTTCCCCAAGGAGGTCCTCACAGACTAGGGGTCTAACTTCATGTTAACCCTGCTCTTGTGCTTGTGGGAGAAGTGTGGGGTCCGACATACCAGGGCCTCGGTGTACCACCCTTAGTCCAACAGCTGGTGGAGAGATTCAATGGGACCCTAAAAAGGATGCTGAAAAGCTTTAAGGACCCAGCACCCACAGGACTGGAACAAGTATTTATCCCCACCTGCTGTTCGCATACATGGAAGTGCCCCAGGCATCCACAGGGTTTTCCCTGTCCGAGTTGCTGTATGGGAGGAGAGTGAGGGGACCCCTGGATTTCATGAGGGATGAATGGGAGGGGAAGGCCACTACCAATGGAGAATCAGTGGTGGAGTATGTACTGAGCCTCTGGGAAAAGTTCATGGGCTTGGCCAGGGGAAACTTAGCCAGGGCACAGAGGAAGCAGAAGGTCTGGTATGACTGCTCAGCACTTGCCCGCTCCTATGCTACTGGGGACCAGGTGATGCTTCTCATCCTTGTGAGGAAGAACAAGATGCAAGCTGAGAGGGACAGCCCCTTCAAGGTCATCAGACAGGTAAATGAGGTGAACTATGTAGTGGAACTGTCCAACTGGGCACACAGCCACTGGATGTACCATATGAACATGATGAAGCCATACTGGAACAGAGAGAAGTTGGTGCCGGCTGTGTATGGGCACTGGGAGGAGAAAGGAGAGGATCCCCTGGTGGGTCTCCTCCCTGAGGCTGGGGTTGACCCCTTGCTGGAATCAATTCCCCTCTCAGACCAGCTAACCCTTACCCAGCAGGTCCAGGCTTTCATTGGGATGGTGGGGTACTACTGGAGGTTTGTGCCACACTTTAGCTCCCTGGCAGCTCCCCTCACTGAGCTTTGTAGGAAGGGAAACCTGGACAAGGCGGTCTGAACCGAGCAGTGCCAAAGGGCTCTCTGTGCGCTGAAGGGGGCGCTTAACCAAAGCCCAGTGCTGGTAAACCCAGATTTTAACAATCCCTTCCTAGTGTTCACCAACACCTCCGACACGGGGCTGGGTGCAGTGCTGATGCAAACTGATACTAATAGGGGGAGAGACACCCAATTGTGTACTTGAGCTAGAAGCTGCTGCCCCGGGAGCAGTACTATATTTCCATAGAGAAGGAATGCCTGGCCATGGTGTGGGGCCCTAAAAAACTGCAGCCATATCTATTTGGGCAGCGCTTCACAATGTACACTGACCATTTGCCCCTGACATAGGTGCAAAAAATGAAAGGGGCTAATGCCAAGGTCCTGAGATGGAGCCTGCTCCTCCAGGGTTCTGACATGGAGGTGGTCCATGTTAGGGGGAGTGCCAATGTTATAGCCAGGGCCAGAGGAAGGATGTTTCGCGCCCTAGGCGAAACTTCCACCTTGCGCCCCCCCCATCCCCGAGCCCCCGCCCTGAGGTGCCCCCCCCCGCGGCAGCTCCCCCCCTCCGCCCTGAGGCGCCCCCTCTGCGGCAGCTCCCCACCCACCACCCTGAGGCACCCCCTCACCCCAGCTCACCTCTGCCCCGCCTCCTCCCCGAGCATGCCATCACTGCTTCACTTCTCCTGCCTCCCAGGCTTGTGGCGCCTAAGCTGATTGGCACAGCAAGCCTGGGAGGCGGAAGAAGAAGTGAAGCAGCCACGGCGTGCTCAGGGAGGAGGCGGGGCAGGGGTGAGCTGAGGCGGGGAGTTCCCCTGCATGCCGCTCCCCCCTTGTTGCAGGCGGCCCTCCCCGCGCTCCACTGCCTCAGCTCCCTCCACCTAAATGCCGGCGGCGACCAGGGCGGCCGAAGATCCAGCCGCCATGGTCACTGCTGAAGAAAATGGCGCCCCCGAAATCCTGGCACCCTAGGCGACCACCTAGGTCACCTAAATGGTTGCACCGGCCCTGGTTATAGCTGATGCTTTATCATGGGGCAGGTGCCCTGAACTCCCCCAGGTCACTGGCTAAGTGACCCCACTCAGTTCAGACTCGAAGGTGGGAGAGATGTGATGAAGTTGGGGTTTTGTTGGTTTTTCCTTGTTTTTTCCATTGGATTGCATGCAGAGGGGGTGGGACTCAGTTTCTCTGGGTGTTACTGGCTTAACAAGGTGATGGAAGAGGGAGTTTGTTGTTAGAGAGGACCAGCAACAGAACTTGGGATCCAAGCCAATAGTCTGAGGAATGGATACCCCTACAACGGGTGACCTGGTGACTGGGAGGCCCAGCTCAGGTGCCACAGGCAGTTCTGGCCAATAGCAGGACAGTGAGCTGTGAAGAGAGGACTCTGGTGACAGGACCAGCCGGTTCCAGGAAGAGGACAGAAGAGAGTAGAGGAGGCCCAGGTGACCCTGTTTACTTGGATAGAAGACAATGGACAGAGGCAGGACTTGGGGAAGGTGATATCAGATGCCCTGTTGGGAAGCAGGGGGCTCGGGACTGGAGAGAGAGAGCAGGCAGAGCCCACCTGGATGCAGAGACTTAGATGTGCTGTGCTGAGGGAGGCCAGGCCTGAGGCCCTGAGAGTTTCCTATGCTGTGTTCAGA
Source organism: Malaclemys terrapin pileata (assembly GCF_027887155.1). Lineage (NCBI taxonomy): Eukaryota > Metazoa > Chordata > Testudines > Emydidae > Malaclemys > Malaclemys terrapin. The sequence goes on along the minus strand of NC_071524.1, from coordinate 8,312,460 downwards.
TGTTCAATAAACCCTCCTGTTTTACACTGTCTGAGAGTCACTCCGGTCTAGAGAACAGGGTTCAATTATTCCCTTGAAGAGTGGAGACCCAGGGGGTACAGGGCGAGTGGACATCCTGAGGGGCCCACAGCGAGAGAAAAGGTGTGCTAAGACTCAGAGAGGTGCGGTTTCAGGAGGTGGAGGGGCTTAACCCCTGAGACAGAGTGGATCCCCGAGAAGTGCTGTCGGGGCCAAGAGTGGGCACGACCTGTGAGTCCGTGACAACAACATAATCTGACAAGAAGGGGGTTGGACCAGATGACCTCCTGAGGTCCCTTCCAACCCTGATAGTCTATGATTCTATGAAGCTGTTCCATACCCCTAATCATTTTTGTTGCCCTTTCCTGCAACTTTTCCAGTTCCAATATATCTTTTTATAAGTTGAGGAGACTACATCTGCACCCAGTATTCAAGATGTGGGTGTACTGTGGATTTATATAGACATAATATATTTGCTGACCTATAATCTATCCCTTTCTTAATTATTCCCAACTTTCTGTTAGCTTTTTTGACTGCTGCTGCACATTGAGTGGATGTTTACAGAGAACTATCCACAATGACTCCAAGATCTCTTTCTTGAGTGGGAACAGCTAATTTAGACCCCATCATTTAGACCTATACCGACTGTCAGCATTAGAAGATCCAGGAGATGCCAGATCCTGGTGTATTCTCAAATACTTAGCCATAAGCACATAGGCATATTGGGTCATTGCTGAAAGAGGACAGAGGGAAATGGGCTACCTTAGCTGTGCATTTATGGTTTGAAGAAGTTTGAGTTTTGCTCAGTTCAACATTTTGCAAGGGAACGACATACCACTAAAATAAGAGCGTAAGAATGGCCATACTGGGTCAGACCAAAGGCCCAGCTAGCCCAGTATCTTCTCTTCCCACAGTGGCCAGTACCAGGTGCCCCAAAAGGAGTGAACAGAACAGGTAATCATCAAGTGATTCATCCCCTTTCACTCATTCCCAGCTTCTGGCCAACAGTGTCGAGGGACACCATCCCTGCCCATCCTGGCTAATAGCCATCAATGGACCTATCCTCCATGAATTTATCTAGTTCTTTTTTTTAACCCTGTTGTAGTCTTGGCATTTACAACATCCTCTGGCAAGAAGTTCCACAGATTGACTCTCGTTGTGTGAAGAAATACTTCCTTTTATTTGTTTTAAAGCTGCTGCCTATTAATTTCATTTGGTGATCCCTAGTTCTTGTGTTATGAGAAGTAGTAAGCAACACTTCCTTATCTACTTTCTCTATGCCGGTCATGATTGTATAGACCTTAATCATATCTCCCCTTAGCAGTCTCTTTTCCACGCTCTCCTCATACAAAAACCGTTCCATACCCCTAATCATAATCATTTTTGTTGCCCTCTTCTGAACCTTTTCCAATTCCAATTTACCTTTTTTGAGTCGAGGAGATCACATCTGCACCCAGTATTCAAGATGTGGGCATACCGTGGATTTATATAGAGTTGATGTTTACAGAGAACTATCTACAATGACTCCAAAATCATAGAATCATAGAATATTAGGGTTGGAAGCAACCTCAGGAGGTCATCTAGTCCAATCGCCTGCTCAAAGCAGGAGCAAAACCAAATCTCTTTCTTGAGTGGGAACAGCTAATTTAGACCACATCATTTTCCATGTATAGAATCATAGAATATCAGGGTTGGAAGGGACCTCAGGAGGTCATCTAGTCCAACCCCCTGCTCAAAGCAGGACCAATCCCCAGACAGATTTTTGCCCCAGATCCCTAAATGGCCCCCTCAAGGATTGAACTCACAACCCTGGGTTTAGCAGGCCAATGCTCAAACCACTGAGCTATTCCTTCCCCCCCCCATATATAGTTGCTTTTCAATGTGCATTCCTTTGCATTTATTATCATTACATTTCATCTGCCGTTCTGTAGCCCAGTCACCCAGTTTTGTGACATTCTCTTGTAACTTTTCGCAGTCTGCCTTGGTTTTTAATGTCTTTAGTAATTTTGTATCATCTCCAAATTTTCCACCCCACTGATTTTTGTTAAAGATCCCTTATGAATATGTTGAATAGGACTCGTAAAGACGCCTGGAGGAAACCACTATTAACCTCACTCCATTCTGAAAATTGACCATTTATAACTACCCTTTGTTTCCTACCTTTTAACCAGTTACCAAACAATGACCACACCTTCCCTCTTATCCGATAGCCTGTTAATAAAAGACACTTTCCTTACCCTGACTCTGCCTAACATCATCTCCAGGTCCTGCCAATAAATAAAATAATAATAAATCATTAAAATTAATACTAATTAACAATTACAATGACCTGGATATTTTATTAACATTTTAAATAAACTATTTTCCATGAGGTTTATTTTGAAACATGCGTATTTAAAAATAACATTGTAATTTACCACAGGGATGTGTGTATGACATTCTACATGTAATTAAAAAGATGAGGTGTGTGCTCATATTTAGACAGAAAATAAAACATAAATAAAAAGTAGTCCATAATAACACTACCACAGGGGCCAAGAATGAGATTTAAGGCCAGGGCTTGCAGCATGAGCTATAGCAGTAAATCATTCAGGACGCTGCAGGAGTGGACCAACCACCAAAGTGGGTTAAGGTCCCCTCCACACCCCTACTTGTGGCTACAAGAGCATGGTGGTAGATACACGGAGAGACAATGTAACTCGCACCTACCCAGTGGGGCACTTTGTCCCCTCTAGTGGTGGCGGGGCTGCATAAAGAGCTTTATGAGTAGAGCTGGGTGAGTAATGGATATTTGGGATTGGAAAAAATCCAGGAAAACAATCTGTTTCAATTCAAAACAATTTGTTGGGGGTCAAATCTCTGCCTGCACCCTCAGGGGAACATCCTGGCCAGGGTGACAGGGCTTGGAGCGGCTCCCAGACCCCTGAAGACTAACAAAAATGTGTGTCTTTAACTTCTCCGACTTCAAAGGGGGGTGGAGGGGAGATTATTAAAAGATAGTGGAGGGGGCGAACAGAAAGAGGAATAGTCTATATTTTGACAGCAGGATACCCACACACACACTATCTCAAAGGGCGTGTTGTTACTTTTGTTAATAAAGTCAATGAGACATTGCAAATCGTTTACTTGATGACACAATGTCAGGGCCTCACGCCTCCTATATTCATAGACATGTTATGACTGATTTAGGGTGAAATTCATCCCTGGAGAGAGGGAAGGACTAGACCTGTACAGCACAAGGTAAACACCTATATCCTACTTTGAAGGGCTAGCTGGGATTTAAGTGATGAATTTCCCATTTCGGGGGGGAGATTTTGCACCCAATGAGAGCGGGAATAGGGCTGTAGCACCGATCTTTTCAACTTTTTCTTTTCAACTCTCTCTGATGCTAAAAATTAATGAGGGAAAATATGAAATCTATGTTTCTCTTCAGAAACCAGAATGCCCAGAATGTGGCAGAGATCGGCTCAGACGCTGCCCATAACTAAACTGAGCCCCAAACAATCAGCTCTATTTCTCAGCTGCTACAGCCTCAGGTCAGCAAAGAATGTAATGCTCCCCTTTAGTTTTGAGCACATGGGTAATCTGTTTGACTTCTTCACGTGAGTAAGGTAAAGCATCTGCTTAAGTGTCTTTCCCATCTGGGCTATAGAGATTAAAGGAACATGGGGCATTCCTTTCTGAAGAGATGCTGCCCCTTTCAGGCTTCTTGCACCATGCGGCCTAAGGGAAAGAGGAACTGACTCCCATTCTCACATATGGTACAGCAGTCTTACATCAAATTTGGCTTGGCCAGATTTCATACTTTAACCTGATGGGACAAAAAATGTTTTGGAGTTGTTCTCTTTTTCAACATCCTTTGGACACCAGAACTGGACACAGGACCCAGTAATGGTCTAAACAACGCTGTATACAGCAGTATTATCGCCTGCCAGTTGCTACTTGCTATTCCTAGGCATAGCCATTCAAAGATTTGGACTCCTTTTCCTAATGGAAAGTTCACCCCAAGGCACTTTGATGGATAACCTCTCCAATGCGTTATCCTTTTTAGGGGCGGGGGGCAGTTTTAGTTTGTGGATGAAGCTATACAGAAGCCAGGCTGATGGAGACTGCACTGAGGAGGCACTTCTGGCTAGTATCGTCTACTTTTTGTCAGCGCTGACCCCTTGTGGAAGGTTTTATCCAGACACTATTCAGAGAGTGCACTTCATCCTAAAAAACAAGAATCCCAGTGCTGCAATACTTTCTTTGTTTGCTTGTTCTGCTTATAATCAGGTTTCTAGCAGATCTAGTCAAACAATAGTAATTCTTTTCTGTGAACATTTTTGAAAAACGCATTGTTTTGTCTGAATTTTTAGTGGAAATTTCAAACAAAAAAAGATTGAAAAGAGAAAAAATTTTGGTTTCCCCCCACCGTGTCTCCCACAGAAAGGAGGGAGAAAAGGAGGGCGGAAAGAAAAGTAGAAGAAAACTAAATATACCTAAAAAGATTTGAAAACTGAATTTGCCTTTGCATGTTTCATGAAGAAATTGAAAAATACCTGGGTAAAGTGAAAATTTTTCTCACCATTTTTCACTTCTGTTGAAAAGCCATTTTTAGTTGAAAAATATTTGGAATCAAGTGGTTTTGGCCAGCTGTGGTTTCCAATGTGAATACTCTTCTTTATTAATTCAACATTCATTTGCCATGGGCAGCTGCGCTCAGGCCTGCCCCTGGTGCACGCTCTCTGCAAGGGGGCAGAAAGGGGAATCTCCTATGACCCTTTTACTCCGCTGGTTAGCTGAATAGGATCTACCCCAGAAGGTGCTGTCAATGAGGTACATGGACTGTGGAGACCAGAGTCCTGCCCTGTGTGTCGGCAAATGAAAATAGCCTATAACCTGGGTCATAAACAGATAGTTAAGGGTTAATGCCTCTTTTACCTGTAAAGGGTTAAGAAGTTCACCTAGCCTAGCTGACACCTGACCAGAGGAACCAATGGGAGGACAAGATGGTTCAAAAGGAAGGAGGGAAGTTCCCTTTGTCTGGGTCAGTTTCACTTTTGACCGGAGTGGGAAAGCTCCAGAATTCAGCCTCTTATCAAGTAGTGAGTATTAGTGAAGGGAATAAATTGGTTTATGTTTATTTTCTTTTGTAACTAGTCTTGTGCAATTAGAGGAATAATCAAATTGGGTATTCTTTGTGTAACTAAGTTTTTGCCCAGGGGAACATCCTCTGTGTTTTGAATCTGTTGTCTGTGAGAGTCGCTGGTATGCTAAGCTCTCCCAATGGGTTTTCTTTTACCTTTCTTTTCTTTAATTAAAAGTCTTATTTTTAAGAACCTGGTTAATTTCTCCTTGTTTTAAGATCCAAGGGGTTTGGATCGGTATTCACCAGGGAATTGGTGGAGGAGTCTCTCAAGTGTACCCAGGGAGGGAAAGGTTTTTTGGGGTGGAAAGACAGATTTTCCCAAATAACTCATAAATCATTTGGGTGGTGGCAGCCAGACCAAATCTAAGCTGTTAATTGAGCTTAGGGGTTCACATGCAGGTCCCCACATAGGAACCCTAAAGTTCAGAGTGGGGGTGACACCTATGACTACCTGTGTATAAAAGACACTTGCACTTACCCTGATCATCATCATCATCTCCAGGTCCTGCCAATAAATAAAAGAATAATAAATCATTTTAATTAATACGAATTAACAATTATAATGATCTGGACACTGCATTAACGTTTTAAATAAAACCATTTTCCATGAGGTTTATTTTGAAAAAATGCGTATTTAAAAATAACATGTTATTTTACCACAGGGATGTGTGTATAGCACTTTTCAGGTAATTAAAAAGACTAGGTCTCTATTATTGAAAGTGTGTGCTCATAATTAGACTGAAAATAAAACATAAATAAAAAGTAGTCCATAATAACACTACCACAGGGGCCAAGAATGAGATTTAAGGCCAGGGCTTGCAGCATGAGCTACAGCAGTAAATCATTCAGGACGCTGCAGTAGTGGACCAACCACCAAAGTGGGTTAAGGTCCCCTCCACACCCCTACTTGTGGTTACAAGAGCATGGTGGTAGATACACGGAGAGACAATGTAACTCGCACCTACCCAGTGGGGCACTTTGTCCCCTCTAGTGGTGGCGGGGCTGCATAAAGAGCTTTATGAGTAGAGCTGGGTGAGTAATGGATATTTGGGATTGGAAAAAATCCAGGAAAACAATCTGTTTCAATTCAAAACAATATGTTGGGGGTCAAATCTCTGCCTGCACCCTCAGGGGAAGACCCTGGCCAGGGTGACAGGGCTTGGAGCGGCTCCCAGACCCCTGAAGACTAACAAAAATGTGTGTCTTTAACTTCTCCGACTTCAAAGGGGGGTGGAGGGGAGATTATTAAAAGATAGTGGAGGGGGAGAACAGAAAGAGGAATAGTCTATATTTTGACAGCAGGATACCCACACACACACTATCTCAAAGGGCGTGTTGTTACTTTTGTTAATAAAGTCAATGAGACATTGCAAATCGTTTACTGGATGACACAATGTCAGGGCCTCACGCCTCCTATATTCATAGACATGTTATGACTGATTTAGGGTGAAATTCATCCCTGGAGAGAGGGAAGGACTAGACCTGTACAGCACAAGGTAAACACCTATATCCTATTTTGAAGGGCTAGCTGGGATTTAAGTGATGAATTTCCCATGTCGGGGGGGAGATTTTGCACCCAATGAGAGCGGGAATAGGGCTGTAGCACCGATCTTTTCAACTTTTTCTTTTCAACTCTCTCTGATGCTAAAAATTAATGAGGGAAAATATGAAATCTATGTTTCTCTTCAGAAACCAGAATGCCCAGAATGTGGCAGAGATCGGCTCAGACGCTGCCCATAACTAAACTGAGCCCCAAACAATCAGCTCTATTTCTCAGCTGCTACAGCCTCAGGTCAGCAAAGAATGTAATGCTCCCCTTTAGTTTTGAGCACATGGGTAATCTGTTTGACTTCTTCACGTGAGTAAGGTAAAGCATCTGCTTAAGTGTCTTTCCCATCTGGGCTATAGAGATTAAAGGAACATGGGGCATTCCTTTCTGAAGAGATGCTGCCCCTTTCAGGCTTCTTGCACCATGCGGCCTAAGGGAAAGAGGAACTGACTCCCATTCTCACATATGGTACAGCAGTCTTACATCAAATTTGGCTTGGCCAGATTTCATACTTTAACCTGATGGGACAAAAAATGTTTTGGAGTTGTTCTCTTTTTCAACATCCTTTGGACATCAGAACTGGACACAGGACCCAGTAATGGTCTAAACAACGCTGTATACAGCAGTATTATCGCCTGCCAGTTGCTACTTGCTATTCCTAGGCATAGCCATTCAAAGATTTGGACTCCTTTTCCTAATGGAAAGTTCACCCCAAGGCATTTTGATGGATAACCTCTCCAATGCGTTATCCTTTTTAGGGGCGGGGGGCAGTTTTAGTTTGTGGATGGAGCTATACAGAAGCCAGGCTGATGGAGACTGCACTGAGGAGGCGCTTCTGGCTAGTACCGTCTACTTTTTGTCAGCGCTGACCCCTTGTGCAAGGTTTTATCCAGACACTATTCAGAGAGTGCACTTCATCCTAAAAAACAAGAATCCCAGTGCTGCAATACTTTCTTTGTTTGCTTGTTCTGCTTATAATCAGGTTTCCAGCAGATCTGGTCAAACAATAGTAATTCTTTTCTGTGAACATTTTTGAAAAACGCATTGTTTTGTCTGAATTTTTAGTGGAAATTTCAAACAAAAAAAGATTGAAAAGAGAAAAAATTTTGGTTTCCCCCCACCGTGTCTCCCACAGAAAGGAGGGAGAAAAGGAGGGCGGAAAGAAAAGTAGAAGAAAACTAAATATACCTAAAAAGATTTGAAAACTGAATTTGGCTTTGCATGTTTCATGAAGAAATTGAAAAATACCTGGGTAAAGTGAAAATTTTTCTCACCATTTTTCACTTCTGTTGAAAAGCCATTTTTAGTTGAAAAATATTTGGAATCAAGTGGTTTTGGCCAGCTGTGGTTTCCAATGTGAATACTCTTCTTTATTAATTCAACATTCATTTGCCATGAGCAGCTGCGCTCAGGCCTGCCCCTGGTGCACGCTCTCTGCAAGGGGGCAGAAAGGGGAATCTCCTATGACCCTTTTACTCCGCTGGTTAGCTGAATAGGATCTACCCCAGAAGGTGCTGTCAATGAGGTACATGGACTGTGGAGACCAGAGTCCTGCCCTGTGTGTCGGCAAATGAAAATAGCCTATAACCTGGGTCATAAACAGATAGTTAAGGGTTAATGCCTCTTTTACCTGTAAAGGGTTAAGAAGTTCACCTAGCCTAGCTGACACCTGACCAGAGGAACCAATAGGAGGACAAGATGGTTCAAAAGGAAGGAGGGAAGTTCCCTTTGTCTGGGTCAGTTTCACTTTTGACCGGAGTGGGAAAGCTCCAGAATTCAGCCTCTTATCAAGTAGTGAGTATTAGTGAAGGGAATAAATTGGTTTATGTTTATTTTCTTTTGTAACTAGTCTTGTGCAATTAGAGGAATAATCAAATTGGGTATTCTTTGTGTAACTAAGTTTTTGCCCAGGGGAACATCCTCTGTGTTTTGAATCTGTTGTCTGTGAGAGTCGCTGGTATGCTAAGCTCTCCCAATGGGTTTTCTTTTACCTTTCTTTTCTTTAATTAAAAGTCTTATTTTTAAGAACCTGGTTAATTTCTCCTTGTTTTAAGATCCAAGGGGTTTGGATCGGTATTCACCAGGGAATTGGTGGAGGAGTCTCTCAAGTGTACCCAGGGAGGGAAAGGTTTTTTGGGGTGGAAAGACAGATTTTCCCAAATAACTCATAAATCATTTGGGTGGTGGCAGCCAGACCAAATCTAAGCTGTTAATTGAGCTTAGGGGTTCACATGCAGGTCCCCACATAGGAACCCTAAAGTTCAGAGTGGGGGTGACACCTATGACTACCTGTGTATAAAAGACACTTGCACTTACCCTGATCATCATCATCATCTCCAGGTCCTGCCAATAAATAAAAGAATAATAAATCATTTTAATTAATACGAATTAACAATTATAATGATCTGGACACTGCATTAACGTTTTAAATAAAACCATTTTCCATGAGGTTTATTTTGAAAAAATGCGTATTTAAAAATAACATGTTATTTTACCACAGGGATGTGTGTATAGCACTTTTCAGGTAATTAAAAAGACTAGGTCTCTATTATTGAAAGTGTGTGCTCATAATTAGACTGAAAATAAAACATAAATAAAAAGTAGTCCATAATAACACTACCACAGGGGCCAAGAATGAGATTTAAGGCCAGGGCTTGCAGCATGAGCTACAGCAGTAAATCATTCAGGACGCTGCAGTAGTGGACCAACCACCAAAGTGGGTTAAGGTCCCCTCCACACCCCTACTTGTGGTTACAAGAGCATGGTGGTAGATACACGGAGAGACAATGTAACTCGCACCTACCCAGTGGGGCACTTTGTCCCCTCTAGTGGTGGCGGGGCTGCATAAAGAGCTTTATGAGTAGAGCTGGGTGAGTAATGGATATTTGGGATTGGAAAAAATCCAGGAAAACAATCTGTTTCAATTCAAAACAATATGTTGGGGGTCAAATCTCTGCCTGCACCCTCAGGGGAAGACCCTGGCCAGGGTGACAGGGCTTGGAGCGGCTCCCAGACCCCTGAAGACTAACAAAAATGTGTGTCTTTAACTTCTCCGACTTCAAAGGGGGGTGGAGGGGAGATTATTAAAAGATAGTGGAGGGGGAGAACAGAAAGAGGAATAGTCTATATTTTGACAGCAGGATACCCACACACACACTATCTCAAAGGGCGTGTTGTTACTTTTGTTAATAAAGTCAATGAGACATTGCAAATCGTTTACTGGATGACACAATGTCAGGGCCTCACGCCTCCTATATTCATAGACATGTTATGACTGATTTAGGGTGAAATTCATCCCTGGAGAGAGGGAAGGACTAGACCTGTACAGCACAAGGTAAACACCTATATCCTATTTTGAAGGGCTAGCTGGGATTTAAGTGATGAATTTCCCATGTCGGGGGGGAGATTTTGCACCCAATGAGAGCGGGAATAGGGCTGTAGCACCGATCTTTTCAACTTTTTCTTTTCAACTCTCTCTGATGCTAAAAATTAATGAGGGAAAATATGAAATCTATGTTTCTCTTCAGAAACCAGAATGCCCAGAATGTGGCAGAGATCGGCTCAGACGCTGCCCATAACTAAACTGAGCCCCAAACAATCAGCTCTATTTCTCAGCTGCTACAGCCTCAGGTCAGCAAAGAATGTAATGCTCCCCTTTAGTTTTGAGCACATGGGTAATCTGTTTGACTTCTTCACGTGAGTAAGGTAAAGCATCTGCTTAAGTGTCTTTCCCATCTGGGCTATAGAGATTAAAGGAACATGGGGCATTCCTTTCTGAAGAGATGCTGCCCCTTTCAGGCTTCTTGCACCATGCGGCCTAAGGGAAAGAGGAACTGACTCCCATTCTCACATATGGTACAGCAGTCTTACATCAAATTTGGCTTGGCCAGATTTCATACTTTAACCTGATGGGACAAAAAATGTTTTGGAGTTGTTCTCTTTTTCAACATCCTTTGGACATCAGAACTGGACACAGGACCCAGTAATGGTCTAAACAACGCTGTATACAGCAGTATTATCGCCTGCCAGTTGCTACTTGCTATTCCTAGGCATAGCCATTCAAAGATTTGGACTCCTTTTCCTAATGGAAAGTTCACCCCAAGGCATTTTGATGGATAACCTCTCCAATGCGTTATCCTTTTTAGGGGCGGGGGGCAGTTTTAGTTTGTGGATGGAGCTATACAGAAGCCAGGCTGATGGAGACTGCACTGAGGAGGCGCTTCTGGCTAGTACCGTCTACTTTTTGTCAGCGCTGACCCCTTGTGCAAGGTTTTATCCAGACACTATTCAGAGAGTGCACTTCATCCTAAAAAACAAGAATCCCAGTGCTGCAATACTTTCTTTGTTTGCTTGTTCTGCTTATAATCAGGTTTCCAGCAGATCTGGTCAAACAATAGTAATTCTTTTCTGTGAACATTTTTGAAAAACGCATTGTTTTGTCTGAATTTTTAGTGGAAATTTCAAACAAAAAAAGATTGAAAAGAGAAAAAATTTTGGTTTCCCCCCACCGTGTCTCCCACAGAAAGGAGGGAGAAAAGGAGGGCGGAAAGAAAAGTAGAAGAAAACTAAATATACCTAAAAAGATTTGAAAACTGAATTTGGCTTTGCATGTTTCATGAAGAAATTGAAAAATACCTGGGTAAAGTGAAAATTTTTCTCACCATTTTTCACTTCTGTTGAAAAGCCATTTTTAGTTGAAAAATATTTGGAATCAAGTGGTTTTGGCCAGCTGTGGTTTCCAATGTGAATACTCTTCTTTATTAATTCAACATTCATTTGCCATGAGCAGCTGCGCTCAGGCCTGCCCCTGGTGCACGCTCTCTGCAAGGGGGCAGAAAGGGGAATCTCCTATGACCCTTTTACTCCGCTGGTTAGCTGAATAGGATCTACCCCAGAAGGTGCTGTCAATGAGGTACATGGACTGTGGAGACCAGAGTCCTGCCCTGTGTGTCGGCAAATGAAAATAGCCTATAACCTGGGTCATAAACAGATAGTTAAGGGTTAATGCCTCTTTTACCTGTAAAGGGTTAAGAAGTTCACCTAGCCTAGCTGACACCTGACCAGAGGAACCAATAGGAGGACAAGATGGTTCAAAAGGAAGGAGGGAAGTTCCCTTTGTCTGGGTCAGTTTCACTTTTGACCGGAGTGGGAAAGCTCCAGAATTCAGCCTCTTATCAAGTAGTGAGTATTAGTGAAGGGAATAAATTGGTTTATGTTTATTTTCTTTTGTAACTAGTCTTGTGCAATTAGAGGAATAATCAAATTGGGTATTCTTTGTGTAACTAAGTTTTTGCCCAGGGGAACATCCTCTGTGTTTTGAATCTGTTGTCTGTGAGAGTCGCTGGTATGCTAAGCTCTCCCAGAGGGTTTTCTTTTACCTTTCTTTTCTTTAATTAAAAGTCTTATTTTTAAGAACCTGGTTAATTTCTCCTTGTTTTAAGATCCAAGGGGTTTGGATCGGTATTCACCAGGGAATTGGTGGAGGAGTCTCTCAAGTGTACCCAGGGAGGGAAAGGTTTTTTGGGGTGGAAAGACAGATTTTCCCAAATAACTCATAAATCATTTGGGTGGTGGCAGCCAGACCAAATCTAAGCTGTTAATTGAGCTTAGGGGTTCACATGCAGGTCCCCACATAGGAACCCTAAAGTTCAGAGTGGGGGTGACACCTATGACAACCTGTGTATAAAAGACACTTGCACTTACCCTGATCATCATCATCTCCAGGCCCTGCCAATAAATAAAAGAATAATAAATTATTTTAATTAATACGAATTAACAATTATAATGATCTGGATACTGCATTAACGTTTTAAATAAAACCATTTTCCATGAGGTTTATTTTGAAAAAATGCGTATTTAAAAATAACATGTTATTTTACCACAGGGATGTGTGTATGGCACTTTTCAGGTAATTAAAAAGACTAGGTCTCTATTATTGAAAGTGTGTGCTCATAATTAGACTGAAAATAAAACATAAATAAAAAGTAGTCCATAATAACACTACCACAGGGGCCAGGGCTTGCAGCATGAGCTATAGCAGTAAATCATTCAGGACGCTGCAGTAGTGGACCAACCACCAAAGTGGGTTAAGGTCCCCTCCACACCCCTACTTGTGGTTACAAGAGCGTGGTGGTAGATACACGGAGAGACAATGTAACTCGCACCTACCCAGTGGGGCACTTTGTCCCCTCTAGTGGTGGCGGGGCTGCATAAAGAGCTTTATGAGTAGAGCTGGGTGAGTAATGGATATTTGGGATTGGAAAAAATCCAGGAAAACAATCTGTTTCAATTCAAAACAATTTGTTGGGGGTCAAATCTCTGCCTGCACCCTCAGGGGAACATCCTGGCCAGGGTGACAGGGCTTGGAGCGGCTCCCAGACCCCTGAAGACTAACAAAAATGTGTGTCTTTAACTTCTCCGACTTCAAAGGGGGGTGGAGGGGAGATTATTAAAAGATAGTGGAGGGGGCGAACAGAAAGAGGAATAGTCTATATTTTGACAGCAGGATACCCACACACACACTATCTCAAAGGGCGTGTTGTTACTTTTGTTAATAAAGTCAATGAGACATTGCAAATCGTTTACTTGATGACACAATGTCAGGGCCTCACGCCTCCTATATTCATAGACATGTTATGACTGATTTAGGGTGAAATTCATCCCTGGAGAGAGGGAAGGACTAGACCTGTACAGCACAAGGTAAACACCTATATCCTACTTTGAAGGGCTAGCTGGGATTTAAGTGATGAATTTCCCATTTCGGGGGGGAGATTTTGCACCCAATGAGAGCGGGAATAGGGCTGTAGCACCGATCTTTTCAACTTTTTCTTTTCAACTCTCTCTGATGCTAAAAATTAATGAGGGAAAATATGAAATCTATGTTTCTCTTCAGAAACCAGAATGCCCAGAATGTGGCAGAGATCGGCTCAGACGCTGCCCATAACTAAACTGAGCCCCAAACAATCAGCTCTATTTCTCAGCTGCTACAGCCTCAGGTCAGCAAAGAATGTAATGCTCCCCTTTAGTTTTGAGCACATGGGTAATCTGTTTGACTTCTTCACGTGAGTAAGGTAAAGCATCTGCTTAAGTGTCTTTCCCATCTGGGCTATAGAGATTAAAGGAACATGGGGCATTCCTTTCTGAAGAGATGCTGCCCCTTTCAGGCTTCTTGCACCATGCGGCCTAAGGGAAAGAGGAACTGACTCCCATTCTCACATATGGTACAGCAGTCTTACATCAAATTTGGCTTGGCCAGATTTCATACTTTAACCTGATGGGACAAAAAATGTTTTGGAGTTGTTCTCTTTTTCAACATCCTTTGGACACCAGAACTGGACACAGGACCCAGTAATGGTCTAAACAACGCTGTATACAGCAGTATTATCGCCTGCCAGTTGCTACTTGCTATTCCTAGGCATAGCCATTCAAAGATTTGGACTCCTTTTCCTAATGGAAAGTTCACCCCAAGGCATTTTGATGGATAACCTCTCCAATGCGTTATCCTTTTTAGGGGCGGGGGGCAGTTTTAGTTTGTGGATGGAGCTATACAGAAGCCAGGCTGATGGAGACTGCACTGAGGAGGCACTTCTGGCTAGTATCGTCTACTTTTTGTCAGCGCTGACCCCTTGTGGAAGGTTTTATCCAGACACTATTCAGAGAGTGCACTTCATCCTAAAAAACAAGAATCCCAGTGCTGCAATACTTTCTTTGTTTGCTTGTTCTGCTTATAATCAGGTTTCTAGCAGATCTAGTCAAACAATAGTAATTCTTTTCTGTGAACATTTTTGAAAAACGCATTGTTTTGTCTGAATTTTTAGTGGAAATTTCAAACAAAAAAAGATTGAAAAGAGAAAAAATTTTGGTTTCCCCCCACCGTGTCTCCCACAGAAAGGAGGGAGAAAAGGAGGGCGGAAAGAAAAGTAGAAGAAAACTAAATATACCTAAAAAGATTTGAAAACTGAATTTGGCTTTGCATGTTTCATGAAGAAATTGAAAAATACCTGGGTAAAGTGAAAATTTTTCTCACCATTTTTCACTTCTGTTGAAAAGCCATTTTTAGTTGAAAAATATTTGGAATCAAGTGGTTTTGGCCAGCTGTGGTTTCCAATGTGAATACTCTTCTTTATTAATTCAACATTCATTTGCCATGAGCAGCTGCGCTCAGGCCTGCCCCTGGTGCACGCTCTCTGCAAGGGGGCAGAAAGGGGAATCTCCTATGACCCTTTTACTCCGCTGGTTAGCTGAATAGGATCTACCCCAGAAGGTGCTGACAATGAGGTACATGGACTGTGGAGACCAGAGTCCTGCCCTGTGTGTCGGCAAATGAAAATAGCCTATAACCTGGGTCATAAACAGATAGTTAAGGGTTAATGCCTCTTTTACCTGTAAAGGGTTAAGAAGTTCACCTAGCCTAGCTGACACCTGACCAGAGGAACCAATGGGAGGACAAGATGGTTCAAAAGGAAGGAGGGAAGTTCCCTTTGTCTGGGTCAGTTTCACTTTTGACCGGAGTGGGAAAGCTCCAGAATTCAGCCTCTTATCAAGTAGTGAGTATTAGTGAAGGGAATAAATTGGTTTATGTTTATTTTCTTTTGTAACTAGTCTTGTGCAATTAGAGGAATAATCAAATTGGGTATTCTTTGTGTAACTAAGTTTTTGCCCAGGGGAACATCCTCTGTGTTTTGAATCTGTTGTCTGTGAGAGTCGCTGGTATGCTAAGCTCTCCCAGAGGGTTTTCTTTTACCTTTCTTTTCTTTAATTAAAAGTGTTATTTTTAAGAACCTGGTTAATTTCTCCTTGTTTTAAGATCCAAGGGGTTTGGATCGGTATTCACCAGGGAATTGGTGGAGGAGTCTCTCAAGTGTACCCAGGGAGGGAAAGGTTTTTTGGGGTGGAAAGACAGATTTTCCCAAATAACTCATAAATCATTTGGGTGGTGGCAGCCAGACCAAATCTAAGCTGTTAATTGAGCTTAGGGGTTCACATGCAGGTCCCCACATAGGAACCCTAAAGTTCAGAGTGGGGGTGACACCTATGACTACCTGTGTATAAAAGACACTTGCACTTACCCTGATCATCATCATCATCTCCAGGTCCTGCCAATAAATAAAAGAATAATAAATCATTTTAATTAATACGAATTAACAATTATAATGATCTGGACACTGCATTAACGTTTTAAATAAAACCATTTTCCATGAGGTTTATTTTGAAAAAATGCGTATTTAAAAATAACATGTTATTTTACCACAGGGATGTGTGTATAGCACTTTTCAGGTAATTAAAAAGACTAGGTCTCTATTATTGAAAGTGTGTGCTCATAATTAGACTGAAAATAAAACATAAATAAAAAGTAGTCCATAATAACACTACCACAGGGGCCAGGGCTTGCAGCATGAGCTATAGCAGTAAATCATTCAGGACGCTGCAGTAGTGGACCAACCACCAAAGTGGGTTAAGGTCCCCTCCACACCCCTACTTGTGGTTACAAGAGCATGGTGGTAGATACACGGAGAGACAATGTAACTCGCACCTACCCAGTGGGGCACTTTGTCCCCTCTAGTGGTGGCGGGGCTGCATAAAGAGCTTTATGAGTAGAGCTGGGTGAGTAATGGATATTTGGGATTGGAAAAAATCCAGGAAAACAATCTGTTTCAATTCAAAACAATTTGTTGGGGGTCAAATCTCTGCCTGCACCCTCAGGGGAACATCCTGGCCAGGGTGACAGGGCTTGGAGCGGCTCCCAGACCCCTGAAGACTAACAAAAATGTGTGTCTTTAACTTCTCCGACTTCAAAGGGGGGTGGAGGGGAGATTATTAAAAGATAGTGGAGGGGGCGAACAGAAAGAGGAATAGTCTATATTTTGACAGCAGGATACCCACACACACACTATCTCAAAGGGCGTGTTGTTACTTTTGTTAATAAAGTCAATGAGACATTGCAAATCGTTTACTTGATGACACAATGTCAGGGCCTCACGCCTCCTATATTCATAGACATGTTATGACTGATTTAGGGTGAAATTCATCCCTGGAGAGAGGGAAGGACTAGACCTGTACAGCACAAGGTAAACACCTATATCCTACTTTGAAGGGCTAGCTGGGATTTAAGTGATGAATTTCCCATTTCGGGGGGGAGATTTTGCACCCAATGAGAGCGGGAATAGGGCTGTAGCACCGATCTTTTCAACTTTTTCTTTTCAACTCTCTCTGATGCTAAAAATTAATGAGGGAAAATATGAAATCTATGTTTCTCTTCAGAAACCAGAATGCCCAGAATGTGGCAGAGATCGGCTCAGACGCTGCCCATAACTAAACTGAGCCCCAAACAATCAGCTCTATTTCTCAGCTGCTACAGCCTCAGGTCAGCAAAGAATGTAATGCTCCCCTTTAGTTTTGAGCACATGGGTAATCTGTTTGACTTCTTCACGTGAGTAAGGTAAAGCATCTGCTTAAGTGTCTTTCCCATCTGGGCTATAGAGATTAAAGGAACATGGGGCATTCCTTTCTGAAGAGATGCTGCCCCTTTCAGGCTTCTTGCACCATGCGGCCTAAGGGAAAGAGGAACTGACTCCCATTCTCACATATGGTACAGCAGTCTTACATCAAATTTGGCTTGGCCAGATTTCATACTTTAACCTGATGGGACAAAAAATGTTTTGGAGTTGTTCTCTTTTTCAACATCCTTTGGACACCAGAACTGGACACAGGACCCAGTAATGGTCTAAACAACGCTGTATACAGCAGTATTATCGCCTGCCAGTTGCTACTTGCTATTCCTAGGCATAGCCATTCAAAGATTTGGACTCCTTTTCCTAATGGAAAGTTCACCCCAAGGCATTTTGATGGATAACCTCTCCAATGCGTTATCCTTTTTAGGGGCGGGGGGCAGTTTTAGTTTGTGGATGGAGCTATACAGAAGCCAGGCTGATGGAGACTGCACTGAGGAGGCACTTCTGGCTAGTATCGTCTACTTTTTGTCAGCGCTGACCCCTTGTGGAAGGTTTTATCCAGACACTATTCAGAGAGTGCACTTCATCCTAAAAAACAAGAATCCCAGTGCTGCAATACTTTCTTTGTTTGCTTGTTCTGCTTATAATCAGGTTTCTAGCAGATCTAGTCAAACAATAGTAATTCTTTTCTGTGAACATTTTTGAAAAACGCATTGTTTTGTCTGAATTTTTAGTGGAAATTTCAAACAAAAAAAGATTGAAAAGAGAAAAAATTTTGGTTTCCCCCCACCGTGTCTCCCACAGAAAGGAGGGAGAAAAGGAGGGCGGAAAGAAAAGTAGAAGAAAACTAAATATACCTAAAAAGATTTGAAAACTGAATTTGGCTTTGCATGTTTCATGAAGAAATTGAAAAATACCTGGGTAAAGTGAAAATTTTTCTCACCATTTTTCACTTCTGTTGAAAAGCCATTTTTAGTTGAAAAATATTTGGAATCAAGTGGTTTTGGCCAGCTGTGGTTTCCAATGTGAATACTCTTCTTTATTAATTCAACATTCATTTGCCATGAGCAGCTGCGCTCAGGCCTGCCCCTGGTGCACGCTCTCTGCAAGGGGGCAGAAAGGGGAATCTCCTATGACCCTTTTACTCCGCTGGTTAGCTGAATAGGATCTACCCCAGAAGGTGCTGACAATGAGGTACATGGACTGTGGAGACCAGAGTCCTGCCCTGTGTGTCGGCAAATGAAAATAGCCTATAACCTGGGTCATAAACAGATAGTTAAGGGTTAATGCCTCTTTTACCTGTAAAGGGTTAAGAAGTTCACCTAGCCTAGCTGACACCTGACCAGAGGAACCAATGGGAGGACAAGATGGTTCAAAAGGAAGGAGGGAAGTTCCCTTTGTCTGGGTCAGTTTCACTTTTGACCGGAGTGGGAAAGCTCCAGAATTCAGCCTCTTATCAAGTAGTGAGTATTAGTGAAGGGAATAAATTGGTTTATGTTTATTTTCTTTTGTAACTAGTCTTGTGCAATTAGAGGAATAATCAAATTGGGTATTCTTTGTGTAACTAAGTTTTTGCCCAGGGGAACATCCTCTGTGTTTTGAATCTGTTGTCTGTGAGAGTCGCTGGTATGCTAAGCTCTCCCAGAGGGTTTTCTTTTACCTTTCTTTTCTTTAATTAAAAGTCTTATTTTTAAGAACCTGGTTAATTTCTCCTTGTTTTAAGATCCAAGGGGTTTGGATCGGTATTCACCAGGGAATTGGTGGAGGAGTCTCTCAAGTGTACCCAGGGAGGGAAAGGTTTTTTGGGGTGGAAAGACAGATTTTCCCAAATAACTCATAAATCATTTGGGTGGTGGCAGCCAGACCAAATCTAAGCTGTTAATTGAGCTTAGGGGTTCACATGCAGGTCCCCACATAGGAACCCTAAAGTTCAGAGTGGGGGTGACACCTATGACAACCTGTGTATAAAAGACACTTGCACTTACCCTGATCATCATCATCATCTCCAGGTCCTGCCAATAAATAAAAGAATAATAAATCATTTTAATTAATACGAATTAACAATTATAATGATCTGGACACTGCATTAACGTTTTAAATAAAACCATTTTCCATGAGGTTTATTTTGAAAAAATGCGTATTTAAAAATAACATGTTATTTTACCACAGGGATGTGTGTATAGCACTTTTCAGGTAATTAAAAAGACTAGGTCTCTATTATTGAAAGTGTGTGCTCATAATTAGACTGAAAATAAAACATAAATAAAAAGTAGTCCATAATAACACTACCACAGGGGCCAAGAATGAGATTTAAGGCCAGGGCTTGCAGCATGAGCTACAGCAGTAAATCATTCAGGACGCTGCAGTAGTGGACCAACCACCAAAGTGGGTTAAGGTCCCCTCCACACCCCTACTTGTGGTTACAAGAGCATGGTGGTAGATACACGGAGAGACAATGTAACTCGCACCTACCCAGTGGGGCACTTTGTCCCCTCTAGTGGTGGCGGGGCTGCATAAAGAGCTTTATGAGTAGAGCTGGGTGAGTAATGGATATTTGGGATTGGAAAAAATCCAGGAAAACAATCTGTTTCAATTCAAAACAAATTTGGGGGTCAAATCTCTGCCTGCACCCTCAGGGGAAGACCCTGGCCAGGGTGACAGGGCTTGGAGCGGCTCCCAGACCCCTGAAGACTAACAAAAATGTGTGTCTATAACCCCATGACTTCAAAGGGGGTAGGGGGGAGATTATTAAAAGATAGTGGAAGGAGAGAACAGAAAGAGGAATAGTCTATGTTTTGACAGCAGGATACCCACACACACACTATCTCAAAGGGCGTGTTGTTACTTTTGTTAATAAAGTCAATGAGACATTGCAAATCGTTTACTTGATGACACAATGTCAGGGCCTCACGCCTCCTATATTCATAGACATGTTATGACTGATTTAGGGTGAAATTCATCCCTGGAGAGAGGGAAGGACTAGACCTGTACAGCACAAGGTAAACACCTCTATCCTATTTTGAAGGGCTAGCTGGGATTTAAGTGATGAATTTCCCATTTCGGGGGGGGGAGATTTTGCACCCAATGAGAGTGGGAATAGGGCTGTAGCACCGATCTTTTCAACTTTTTCTTTTCAACTCTCTCTGATGCTAAAAATTAATGAGGGAAAATATGAAATCTATGTTTCTCTTCAGAAACCAGAATGCCCAGAATGTGGCAGAGATCGGCTCAGACGCTGCCCATAACTAAACTGAGCCCCAAACAATCAGCTCTATTTCTCAGCTGCTACAGCCTCAGGTCAGGAAAGAATGTAATACTCCCCTTTAGTTTTGAGCACATGGGTAATCTGTTTGACTTCTTCACGTGAGTAAGGTAAAGCATCTGCTTAAGTGTCTTTCCCATCTGGGCTATAGAGATTAAAGGAACATGGGGCATTCCTTTCTGAAGAGATGCTGCCCCTTTCAGGCTTCTTGCACCATGCGGCCTAAGGGAAAGAGGAACTGACTCCCATTCTCACATATGGTACAGCAGTCTTACATCAAATTTGGCTTGGCCAGATTTCATACTTTAACCTGATGGGACAAAAAATGTTTTGGAGTTGTTCTCTTTTTCAACATCCTTTGGACATCAGAACTGGACACAGGACCCAGTAATGGTCTAAACAACGCTGTATACAGCAGTATTATCGCCTGCCAGTTGCTACTTGCTATTCCTAGGCATAGCCATTCAAAGATTTGGACTCCTTTTCCTAATGGAAAGTTCACCCCAAGGCATTTTGATGGATAACCTCTCCAATGCGTTATCCTTTTTAGGGGCGGGGGGCAGTTTTAGTTTGTGGATGGAGCTATACAGAAGCCAGGCTGATGGAGACTGCACTGAGGAGGCGCTTCTGGCTAGTACCGTCTACTTTTTGTCAGCGCTGACCCCTTGTGCAAGGTTTTATCCAGACACTATTCAGAGAGTGCACTTCATCCTAAAAAACAAGAATCCCAGTGCTGCAATACTTTCTTTGTTTGCTTGTTCTGCTTATAATCAGGTTTCCAGCAGATCTGGTCAAACAATAGTAATTCTTTTCTGTGAACATTTTTGAAAAACGCATTGTTTTGTCTGAATTTTTAGTGGAAATTTCAAACAAAAAAAGATTGAAAAGAGAAAAAATTTTGGTTTCCCCCCACCGTGTCTCCCACAGAAAGGAGGGAGAAAAGGAGGGCGGAAAGAAAAGTAGAAGAAAACTAAATATACCTAAAAAGATTTGAAAACTGAATTTGGCTTTGCATGTTTCATGAAGAAATTGAAAAATACCTGGGTAAAGTGAAAATTTTTCTCACCATTTTTCACTTCTGTTGAAAAGCCATTTTTAGTTGAAAAATGTTTGGATGCAAGTGGTTTTGGCCAGCTGTAGTTTCCAATGTGAATACTCTTCTTTATTAATTCAACATTCATTTGCCATGAGCAGCTGCGCTCAGGCCTGCCCCTGGTGCACGCTCTCTGCAAGGGGGCAGAAAGGGGAATCTCCTATGACCCTTTTACTCCGCTGGTTAGCTGAATAGGATCTACCCCAGAAGGTGCTGTCAATGAGGTACATGGACTGTGGAGACCAGAGTCCTGCCCTGTGTGTCGGCAAATGAAAATAGCCTATAACCTGGGTCATAAACAGATAGTTAAGGGTTAATGCCTCTTTTACCTGTAAAGGGTTAAGAAGTTCACCTAGCCTAGCTGACACCTGACCAGAGGAACCAATGGGAGGACAAGATGGTTCAAAAGGAAGGAGGGAAGTTCCCTTTGTCTGGGTCAGTTTCACTTTTGACCGGAGTGGGAAAGCTCCAGAATTCAGCCTCTTATCAAGTAGTGAGTATTAGTGAAGGGAATAAATTGGTTTATGTTTATTTTCTTTTGTAACTTGTCTTGTGCAATTAGAGAAATAATCAAATTGGGTATTTTTTGTGTAACTAAGTTTTTGCCCAGGGGAACATCCTCTCTGTTTTGAATCTGTTGTCTGTGAGAGTCGCTGGTATGCTAAGCTCTCCCAGAGGGTTTTCTTCTACCTTTCTTTTCTTTAATTAAAAGTCTTATTTTTAAGAACCTGGTTAATTTCTCCTTGTTTTAAGATCCAAGGGGTTTGGATCGGTGTTCACCAGGGAGTTGGTGGAGGAGTCTCTCAAGGCTACCCAGGGAGGGAAAGGTTTTTTGAGGTGGAAAGACAGAGTTTCCCAAATAACTCATAAATCATTTGGGTGGTGGCAGCCAGACCAGATCTAAGCTGTTAATTGAGCTTAGGGGTTCACATGCAGGTCCCCACATAGGTACCCTAAAGTTCAGAGTGGGGGTGACACCTATGACAACCTGTGTATAAAAGACAATTGCACTTACCCTGATCATCATCATCTCCAGGTCCTGCCAATAAATAAAAGAATAATAAATTATTTTAATTAATACGAATTAACAATTATAATGATCTGGATACTGCATTAACGTTTTAAATAAAACCATTTTCCATGAGGTTTATTTTGAAAAAATGCGTATTTAAAAATAACATGTTATTTTACCACAGGGATGTGTGTATGGCACTTTTCAGGTAATTAAAAAGACTAGGTCTCTATTATTGAAAGTGTGTGCTCATAATTAGACTGAAAATAAAACATAAATAAAAAGTAGTCCATAATAACACTACCACAGGGGCCAGGGCTTGCAGCATGAGCTATAGCAGTAAATCATTCAGGACGCTGCAGTAGTGGACCAACCACCAAAGTGGGTTAAGGTCCCCTCCACACCCCTACTTGTGGTTACAAGAGCATGGTGGTAGATACACGGAGAGACAATGTAACTCGCACCTACCCAGTGGGGCACTTTGTCCCCTCTAGTGGTGGCGGGGCTGCATAAAGAGCTTTATGAGTAGAGCTGGGTGAGTAATGGATATTTGGGATTGGAAAAAATCCAGGAAAACAATCTGTTTCAATTCAAAACAATTTGTTGGGGGTCAAATCTCTGCCTGCACCCTCAGGGGAACATCCTGGCCAGGGTGACAGGGCTTGGAGCGGCTCCCAGACCCCTGAAGACTAACAAAAATGTGTGTCTTTAACTTCTCCGACTTCAAAGGGGGGTGGAGGGGAGATTATTAAAAGATAGTGGAGGGGGCGAACAGAAAGAGGAATAGTCTATATTTTGACAGCAGGATACCCACACACACACTATCTCAAAGGGCGTGTTGTTACTTTTGTTAATAAAGTCAATGAGACATTGCAAATCGTTTACTTGATGACACAATGTCAGGGCCTCACGCCTCCTATATTCATAGACATGTTATGACTGATTTAGGGTGAAATTCATCCCTGGAGAGAGGGAAGGACTAGACCTGTACAGCACAAGGTAAACACCTATATCCTACTTTGAAGGGCTAGCTGGGATTTAAGTGATGAATTTCCCATTTCGGGGGGGAGATTTTGCACCCAATGAGAGCGGGAATAGGGCTGTAGCACCGATCTTTTCAACTTTTTCTTTTCAACTCTCTCTGATGCTAAAAATTAATGAGGGAAAATATGAAATCTATGTTTCTCTTCAGAAACCAGAATGCCCAGAATGTGGCAGAGATCGGCTCAGACGCTGCCCATAACTAAACTGAGCCCCAAACAATCAGCTCTATTTCTCAGCTGCTACAGCCTCAGGTCAGCAAAGAATGTAATGCTCCCCTTTAGTTTTGAGCACATGGGTAATCTGTTTGACTTCTTCACGTGAGTAAGGTAAAGCATCTGCTTAAGTGTCTTTCCCATCTGGGCTATAGAGATTAAAGGAACATGGGGCATTCCTTTCTGAAGAGATGCTGCCCCTTTCAGGCTTCTTGCACCATGCGGCCTAAGGGAAAGAGGAACTGACTCCCATTCTCACATATGGTACAGCAGTCTTACATCAAATTTGGCTTGGCCAGATTTCATACTTTAACCTGATGGGACAAAAAATGTTTTGGAGTTGTTCTCTTTTTCAACATCCTTTGGACACCAGAACTGGACACAGGACCCAGTAATGGTCTAAACAACGCTGTATACAGCAGTATTATCGCCTGCCAGTTGCTACTTGCTATTCCTAGGCATAGCCATTCAAAGATTTGGACTCCTTTTCCTAATGGAAAGTTCACCCCAAGGCATTTTGATGGATAACCTCTCCAATGCGTTATCCTTTTTAGGGGCGGGGGGCAGTTTTAGTTTGTGGATGGAGCTATACAGAAGCCAGGCTGATGGAGACTGCACTGAGGAGGCACTTCTGGCTAGTATCGTCTACTTTTTGTCAGCGCTGACCCCTTGTGGAAGGTTTTATCCAGACACTATTCAGAGAGTGCACTTCATCCTAAAAAACAAGAATCCCAGTGCTGCAATACTTTCTTTGTTTGCTTGTTCTGCTTATAATCAGGTTTCTAGCAGATCTAGTCAAACAATAGTAATTCTTTTCTGTGAACATTTTTGAAAAACGCATTGTTTTGTCTGAATTTTTAGTGGAAATTTCAAACAAAAAAAGATTGAAAAGAGAAAAAATTTTGGTTTCCCCCCACCGTGTCTCCCACAGAAAGGAGGGAGAAAAGGAGGGCGGAAAGAAAAGTAGAAGAAAACTAAATATACCTAAAAAGATTTGAAAACTGAATTTGGCTTTGCATGTTTCATGAAGAAATTGAAAAATACCTGGGTAAAGTGAAAATTTTTCTCACCATTTTTCACTTCTGTTGAAAAGCCATTTTTAGTTGAAAAATATTTGGAATCAAGTGGTTTTGGCCAGCTGTGGTTTCCAATGTGAATACTCTTCTTTATTAATTCAACATTCATTTGCCATGAGCAGCTGCGCTCAGGCCTGCCCCTGGTGCACGCTCTCTGCAAGGGGGCAGAAAGGGGAATCTCCTATGACCCTTTTACTCCGCTGGTTAGCTGAATAGGATCTACCCCAGAAGGTGCTGTCAATGAGGTACATGGACTGTGGAGACCAGAGTCCTGCCCTGTGTGTCGGCAAATGAAAATAGCCTATAACCTGGGTCATAAACAGATAGTTAAGGGTTAATGCCTCTTTTACCTGTAAAGGGTTAAGAAGTTCACCTAGCCTAGCTGACACCTGACCAGAGGAACCAATGGGAGGACAAGATGGTTCAAAAGGAAGGAGGGAAGTTCCCTTTGTCTGGGTCAGTTTCACTTTTGACCGGAGTGGGAAAGCTCCAGAATTCAGCCTCTTATCAAGTAGTGAGTATTAGTGAAGGGAATAAATTGGTTTATGTTTATTTTCTTTTGTAACTAGTCTTGTGCAATTAGAGGAATAATCAAATTGGGTATTCTTTGTGTAACTAAGTTTTTGCCCAGGGGAACATCCTCTGTGTTTTGAATCTGTTGTCTGTGAGAGTCGCTGGTATGCTAAGCTCTCCCAGAGGGTTTTCTTTTACCTTTCTTTTCTTTAATTAAAAGTCTTATTTTTAAGAACCTGGTTAATTTCTCCTTGTTTTAAGATCCAAGGGGTTTGGATCGGTATTCACCAGGGAATTGGTGGAGGAGTCTCTCAAGTGTACCCAGGGAGGGAAAGGTTTTTTGGGGTGGAAAGACAGATTTTCCCAAATAACTCATAAATCATTTGGGTGGTGGCAGCCAGACCAAATCTAAGCTGTTAATTGAGCTTAGGGGTTCACATGCAGGTCCCCACATAGGAACCCTAAAGTTCAGAGTGGGGGTGACACCTATGACTACCTGTGTATAAAAGACACTTGCACTTACCCTGATCATCATCATCATCTCCAGGTCCTGCCAATAAATAAAAGAATAATAAATCATTTTAATTAATACGAATTAACAATTATAATGATCTGGACACTGCATTAACGTTTTAAATAAAACCATTTTCCATGAGGTTTATTTTGAAAAAATGCGTATTTAAAAATAACATGTTATTTTACCACAGGGATGTGTGTATAGCACTTTTCAGGTAATTAAAAAGACTAGGTCTCTATTATTGAAAGTGTGTGCTCATAATTAGACTGAAAATAAAACATAAATAAAAAGTAGTCCATAATAACACTACCACAGGGGCCAAGAATGAGATTTAAGGCCAGGGCTTGCAGCATGAGCTACAGCAGTAAATCATTCAGGACGCTGCAGTAGTGGACCAACCACCAAAGTGGGTTAAGGTCCCCTCCACACCCCTACTTGTGGTTACAAGAGCATGGTGGTAGATACACGGAGAGACAATGTAACTCGCACCTACCCAGTGGGGCACTTTGTCCCCTCTAGTGGTGGCGGGGCTGCATAAAGAGCTTTATGAGTAGAGCTGGGTGAGTAATGGATATTTGGGATTGGAAAAAATCCAGGAAAACAATCTGTTTCAATTCAAAACAAATTTGGGGGTCAAATCTCTGCCTGCACCCTCAGGGGAAGACCCTGGCCAGGGTGACAGGGCTTGGAGCGGCTCCCAGACCCCTGAAGACTAACAAAAATGTGTGTCTATAACCCCATGACTTCAAAGGGGGTAGGGGGGAGATTATTAAAAGATAGTGGAAGGAGAGAACAGAAAGAGGAATAGTCTATGTTTTGACAGCAGGATACCCACACACACACTATCTCAAAGGGCGTGTTGTTACTTTTGTTAATAAAGTCAATGAGACATTGCAAATCGTTTACTTGATGACACAATGTCAGGGCCTCACGCCTCCTATATTCATAGACATGTTATGACTGATTTAGGGTGAAATTCATCCCTGGAGAGAGGGAAGGACTAGACCTGTACAGCACAAGGTAAACACCTATATCCTATTTTAAAGGGCTAGCTGGGATTTAAGTGATGAATTTCCCATTTCAGGGGGAGATTTTGCACCCAATGAGAGCGGGAATAGGGCTGTAGCACCAATCTTTTCAACTTTTTCTTTTCAATTCTCTCTTATGCTAAAAGTTAATGAGGGAAAATATGAAATCTATGTTTCTCTTCAGAAACCAGAATGCCCAGAATGTGGCAGAGATCGGCTCAGACGCTGCCCATAACTAAACTGATCCCAAAACAATCAGCTCTATTTCTCAGCTGCTACAGCCTCAGGTCAGCAAAGAATGTAATGCTCCCCTTTAGTTTTGAGCACATGGTTAATCTGTTTGACTTCTTCACGTGAGTAAGGTAAAGCATCTGCTTAAGTGTCTTTCCCATCTGGGCTATAGAGATTAAAGGAACATGGGGCATTCCTTTCTGAAGAGATGCTGCCCCTTTCAGGCTTCTTGCACCATGCGGCCTAAGGGAAAGAGGAACTGACTCCCATTCTCACATATGGTACAGCAGTCTTACATCAAATTTGGCTTGGCCAGATTTCATACTTTAACCTGATGGGACAAAAAATGTTTTGGAGTTGTTCTCTTTTTCAACATCCTTTGGACATCAGAACTGGACACAGGACCCAGTAATGGTCTAAACAACGCTGTATACAGCAGTATTATCGCCTGCCAGTTGCTACTTGCTATTCCTAGGCATAGCCATTCAAAGATTTGGACTCCTTTTCCTAATGGAAAGTTCACCCCAAGGCATTTTGATGGATAACCTCTCCAATGCGTTATCCTTTTTAGGGGCGGGGGGCAGTTTTAGTTTGTGGATGGAGCTATACAGAAGCCAGGCTGATGGAGACTGCACTGAGGAGGCGCTTCTGGCTAGTACCGTCTACTTTTTGTCAGCGCTGACCCCTTGTGCAAGGTTTTATCCAGACACTATTCAGAGAGTGCACTTCATCCTAAAAAACAAGAATTCCGGTGCTGCAATACTTTCTTTGTTTGCTTGTTCTGCTTATAATCAGGTTTCCAGCAGAGCTAGTCAAACAATAGTAATTCTTTTCTGTGAACATTTTTGAAAAACGCATTGTTTTGTCTGAATTTTTAGTGGAAATTTCAAACAAAAAAAGATTGAAAAGGGAGGAAAAAATTTGGTTTCCCCCCACCGTGTCTCCCTCAGAAAGGAGGGAGAAAAGGAGGGCGGAAAGAAAAGTAGAAGAAAACTAAATATACCTAAAAAGATTTGAAAACTGAATTTGGCTTTGCATGTTTCATGAAGAAATTGAAAAATACCTGGGTAAAGTGAAAATTTTTCTCACCATTTTTCACTTCTGTTGAAAAGCCATTTTTAGTTGAAAAATGTTTGGATGCAAGTGGTTTTGGCCAGCTGTAGTTTCCAATGTGAATACTCTTCTTTATTAATTCAACATTCATTTGCCATGAGCAGCTGCGCTCAGGCCTGCCCCTGGTGCACGCTCTATGCAAGGGGGCAGAAAGGGGAATCTCCTATGACCCTTTTACTCCGCTGGTTAGCTGAATAGGATCTACCCCAGAAGGTGCTGTCAATGAGGTACATGCACAGTGGAGACCAGAGTCCTGCCCTGTGTGTCGGCAAATGAAAATAGCCTATAACCTGGGTCATAAACAGATAGTTAAGGGTTAATGCCTCTTTTACCTGTAAAGGGTTAAGAAGTTCACCTAGCCTAGCTGACACCTGACCAGAGGAACCAATGGGAGGACAAGATGGTTCAAAAGGAAGGAGGGAAGTTCCCTTTGTCTGGGTCAGTTTCACTTTTGACCGGAGTGGGAAAGCTCCAGAATTCAGCCTCTTATCAAGTAGTGAGTATTAGTGAAGGGAATAAATTGGTTTATGTTTATTTTCTTTTGTAACTAGTCTTGTGCAATTAGAGGAATAATCAAATTGGGTATTTTTTGTGTAACTAAGTTTTTGCCCAGGGGAACATCCTCTGTGTTTTGAATCTGTTGTCTGTGAGAGTCGCTGGTATGCTAAGCTCTCCCAGAGGGTTTTCTTTTACCTTTCTTTTCTTTAATTAAAAGTCTTATTTTTAAGAACCTGGTTAATTTCTCCTTGTTTTAAGATCCAAGGGGTTTGGATCGGTGTTCACCAGGGAGTTGGTGGAGGAGTCTCTCAAGGCTACCCAGGGAGGGAAAGGTTTTTTGGGGTGGAAAGACAGAGTTTCCCAAATAACTCATAAATCATTTGGGTGGTGGCAGCCAGACCAGATCTAAGCTGTTAATTGAGCTTAGGGGTTCACATGCAGGTCCCCACATAGGTACCCTAAAGTTCAGAGTGGGGGTGACACCTATGACAACCTGTGTATAAAAGACCCTTGCACTTACCCTGATCATCATTATCTCCAGGTCCTGCCAATAAATAAAAGAATAATAAATCATTTTAATTAATACGAATTAACAATTATAATGATCTGGACACTGCATTAACGTTTTAAATAAAACCATTTTCCATGAGGTTTATTTTGAAAAAATGTGTATTTAAAAATAACATGTTATTTTACCACAGGGATGTTTGTATGGCACTTTTCAGGTAATTAAAAAGACCGGGTCACTATTATTGAAAGTGTGTGCTCATAATTAGACTGAAAATAAAACATAAATAAAAAGTAGTCCATAATAACACTACCACAGGGGCCAAGAATGAGATTTGAGGCCAGGGATTTCAGCATGAGCTATAGCAGTAAAATATTCAGGACAGTGCAGTTGTAGAGAAACCACCAAAGTGGAATAATGTCCCCTCCACACCCCTATTTGTGGCTACAAGACCATGGTGGTAGATACACAAGAGACAATGTAGCATACAACGACTCAGAGGGGCCTGCAATAAGAGCTTTATGAGTAGAGCTGGATGAATAATGGAATTTTCTGATTTTAAAAAATTGAGGAAATCAACTGTTTCAATGCGAAACATTTTTTTTTTTTTTGTCAAATCAAAAAAACCTTCAAAAATGTCAATTCCAATTAAGGAAACTGCTTAAATTAACAAAAACTATTTTTTTTTACTCAGTTTTTCTTTTTGATGCTGCCATTTTTTATGTTCTTTTCTCATTTTTTTTATTGTTCAAACTTTGAAGTAAAATAGCATTTCAAATCAGAATGTTGAAGTGAAATATTTTGACTTTTTTAAATGAAATATTTAAAAAAATCCCAAACACTCAATACAAAACATTTCAAATATTTTGAAAATTTTGTTCCCAAGTGAAATTATTTGTTAAATGGAATACGATTTTTGCAAATAGTTTCAGACTCCGAAGCATTCAACAGGAAAAACAAACAAACAAACAAAGAATCAAACAAACCAACAAAGAAACAAACAAACAACTTTTTCTTTCTGGAGTGTTCCTTAAAAAGAACACCATGTGTTTAACTGTGTATTTCCAATTTTGTCTCCATAGCTTACAGAAATAATGTAATAACCAAAACCAAGACAAAGGTTGGTACTTTGTTAAAAAATATTGTAATTAGAGAAATAGTAAAATGCAAGAATCAAAGCCAAAGCTTCTTGTATACCACTCAGATTCCCAGATTCCAATGCTAGAAGAGACCTGAATCCTAAGACAAGACAGTCCACAGAAGTTCCCCAAAATTAATTCCTAGAGACCTTTGGTAATTTTTTTCCAAAGGTTAATTATCGTCATCATTAAAATTTATTTCTTATTTCCAATCTAAATTTGTCTAGTTTCAGCTTGTCACCATAGATGGTTTTAAATAAAATATTTTGAAATAAAACACTCAAAACAAAATAACTCATAAATCATTGCAAATTTTTTGAAAAATTTCTCCCCAATTGAAAATATTGGTGGAATTCAGCACAAATTGACATAATCCCTATTCCTCTTGTGGAGTTGGAGTTATTATGTCAGTGTAATAGGGCACTTAGGTCAGCAGAGCAAGGCTGTAGTGTTTACACTGACATAGTTAGGTTGACATAAGCTGCCTTATGTCAACCTAACTGTATTGTGTAGACCAGGGCTAAGAGGGAGCTGGCTTTGTACCTGACATTATTGTCAGTGTCAGAAGAAACCTTGGCCTAGCTCTTCCTCAAAGCATAGGGTTTACCAGGGGAAACACCACCAAATACATGCTGAAATTCCTCCTGGTCTTGGAGCACTCTATCAATTGAGTATGGGGAGATGTTGTTTTCCTGGGCTTGGTTTCTAAAGCCAGGTCTCCCTTTTCCTTTGCTCAGGGTGGGGGGTGGGATGGAATTTAAATCTGGATCCAGAGACAAAATTCATGGTTTGTTTGTCTATAATGTACTGAACCAAATAATGGAGTCAAACACCAAACAAATATGTGAGGGGCTGAGTCAAAAACTGGTTCCAATTCTGGAGCCTGTTTCCAGTAATAATTTATACCATTTGCAAGTGGAGGGCGAAAGACTGCAGCCCTCCTCACCGAACATTCCCCTTGATGCCAATTTCAGTAAACACTCAGTAAGTGATTTAATATAGCATCGTAGCCATAAGCCATTGCACACACTACAATAAACAGAAAATATAATTTAAAAGAGATACAAATTTTAAAAACACAGGTCTAGCACTTCCCTAAAATCAGTTCCACCTTTAAAATCACCACCCTGAAAACAATACACAAAACTAAAATTAAAAAAAAGAAAGAAAGAGGAATATGTCATTTTGTTTAGATCAGAAGTAGCCTGTCACATACATTATTTAAACAGAATTTAGTCTTATATTGTAAATATGAAGAAAGTCTAGAAATGTAGATAGAAGATCTTCCTACTTAAACAATAGATGATCCCGATGATGATCATGCCAAGGAGTAGGGCTGAGACAGCCTTAATATTTTTGTCTGTAGAGCAAAACACACACACACACAAAAAAGGTCATTAGTTACGGAAAATATCCAACACATAGATTTGTCCTGATAAAGAAGTGCCTTTCCGTTTTAAAGACAGAGAACAATTCTAGGTTGTTTGGGGTCTTTTGTTGTGTGTGTTTGCTGGCAGCACAATTAAAATTATTTGACAAATGAAATGGAAGAAATGGATACAGATCTGGACAGATTTCAAAACAAACAAAGAAGCACAGCATCATAATTTCTCATTTATTATTTTTGTTCCTCAATATTACACATTTATTTTTTTAAATAGTTTTCACAACATACAAAATCTTTAAGCATAAAAAGGGGAAAGCTATTGTCTAAAATGTATCCCAATGAGTCGGCAATAAATCCTGACCACAAACTGACTCACTAGGCTTGGATGGTCAGGAATTTTGTAAAATCCTCTGCAGAATTCCCACATTTTAGGTTCTCAGCATACACTTGTTCTCCTTTGACTTTCCTTAAAATAGTCATAGTTCCTAAAAGGGTTGTTGTCTGCAGTTCACCAATGGTTCTTATCTTTTATTATTATGATATTACCCATAATCTATCATAATAAACATTTTGGTGTCATTTAAATTAGAGAACAAAAAATGCATACTTACCAGTGTTCTTCTCAGAGGTTTCTGGGTGGGGGGGAAAGAAAGAAAATGTTTCATGAAATACTGCCACAATAAATTACAAGCTGTATGGCTGCCTTACCTCCAAAATGCCACGTGCCAATGCCAATACTCAGGCCAGGTCTATACTCAAAAGTTAGGTCGACCCAGTTACATTGCTCAGGGGCGTGAAAAATCCACACCCTTGAGTGGTGCAGTTAAACTGACCTAACCCCAGTGTAGACAGCTCTAGGTTGATGCAAGATTTCTTCTGTCAACCTAGTTTTCGGCTCTCGGGGAGATGGATTGACTACAGTGATGGGAGAACCCTCCTGTTCCTGTCGTGTGTGTCTACACTGAAGTTCACCAATGGTTCTTACTGTTTATTATTATGATATTACTCATAATCTATCATAATAAACATTTTGGTGTTATTGAAAGTAGAGAACTTTGGTGTTATTGAAATTCAGACTTATCAGTGTTCTCCTCACAGGTTTCGGGGGGAAGTGTCGGGGGGAGAAAGAAAATGTTTTACACATTGTTTCCTCAAAACTGTGCATTCGTATATGTGCACTGGGTGGGGAATAGATCAGATGCCCCAGTAAAGGACAAAGTGTGCCCACATTTTACTAATCAAATAATTTCCATTGTGACAAAATGAATATTTTCTCTACCTTGTAAGAATCATTTGTGTCTGTTTCCTATGCAGAAAGGGTGAGATTTTTGGTGTTCTTTAGCTAATCACTTATTTTCTTTTCTGTGTTTGGGCAAATAGTGCGATAGGTAAGTGAATTGTGTTTAAGGAAGTATTGTTTTAAGAAAACAAGAAAAGACCCTACACACATGCTAACCAGCTTCCCGGAGGTTACCCTGAAGTCACTGGGAGTTGTGGGTTCTTAGCACCTCACATGTCTCAGGCCCCTGCAAACTGGGGTTTGTGGGGGGGTCACACAGTTCATAGCTTACGCAGGCTGAGCTCATTGCATGCATCAGGGGCTCCTTGCATCTTTCCACCCCACACAACTCCCTGTGGGACCTCATCCCATTCCCCTCTATTTCAGGGACTCCCTGCAGCCACCTAGTCTTTCTCCATACCAGGGACTCTGTGTGTCCCTCCATTCACCCTGTCCCCAAGTCAAGTGCCCCATGGCCCCTACATGCCAGGGATCCTGTGTGCAGGCCCCTTACCCTTCTCTTCACATGCATCCCCATTCCCATCTTCCCACCCCCACAATCTTTTTCTCCTTTCTTTCTTTTTTTCTTTCCTTTTCAGTGTTTCACCATTTTTAAATTCTATTGGGACACAGG
This sequence comes from Malaclemys terrapin pileata, assembly GCF_027887155.1. Classification (NCBI taxonomy): domain Eukaryota; kingdom Metazoa; phylum Chordata; order Testudines; family Emydidae; genus Malaclemys; species Malaclemys terrapin. The sequence continues at coordinate 8,278,765 of NC_071524.1, read as the reverse complement.
GCAAAGATGAGACGGGGGAATTTTTATGCTGAAAAGTGTTATTTATGCCATCAACTGGTTCTTTGATCTACAGACAATTATAGAAGTGGTGGAAAGTGCTATGCCAGCTCTTCTATCCAGGTGCTAGGAGATCCATGTGATCGCCATTTCCCCTTTCCAGTTTTCAGATTTCCACCAAAATTGACAAGGTTCTGCCCATTGATATCTAGAACATTCCCTGAAATTCTGGACTTGATCGACTGCAGCGTTCAAAAATTGTCATATTACATCTATTAACACTTAGGCCTGAAACTCTAAGTTATGCTAAAGGATAGTTAACCAAGACTGCCATGTAACTTTGCAAAGTTAGGCTAAGAGAGATAATAAAAATGTTAGCAAACAGAATTAACATTAACATCTGCAAATTTTGCCATCTCACTGTTCACCTCCTTTCCCAGATCATTTATGAAGATGTTGAACAGCACAGGTCCCAGTACAGATCCTGGGATGACCCCACTATTTACCGCTCTCCCTTGTGAAAACTGACCATTTATTCCTTCCTTTTCTTTCCTGCCTTTAAACCAGTTACTAATCTATGAGGGACCTTCCCTCTTATCCCATGACAAATTACTTTGCTTAAGAGCCTTTGGTGAGGGATCTTGTCTAAGGCTTTCTGAAAATCCAACTACACAGTATTCACTGCATCACCTTTGTCCACCTGTTGACTCCCTCAAAGCATTGGTGAGGCATGAGTTTCCTTTACAAAAGTTGCATTGACTCTTCCCCAAGATATTGTGTTCATCCAAGTGTCTGAGAATTCTGTGCTTTGCTATAGTTTCAACCAATTTGCCTGGTACTGAAGTTAGATTTATCAGCCTGTAATTGTCAGGATCACCTCTGAAGCCTTTTTTTAAAATAAAAGTGTTGCTACATTAGCTGTCGGCCTGTCATCTATTACAGGCTGTTCTGGATAACGCAGCCGATTTCTCCAGTTTCCTCTCCCAGGATTGTGACATGGCTCAGAGCACTGAACAAAAGTTCACGACCCTGCTCTGTTTTGGTCACAGGCTGCAGATCCTGCCCATTCTTTGTAACCCAGTGGAGTTCAGGTTTGGGGAACCACCCTTCTGACCTGCAGGCTAGGTCAATCCCCTGGCCCTGGGGACCCAATACATCAATGGATACAGAAGCAACAGCTAAAACAAGAAGACAGAGCATGGGAAGAGACTATCTTCAGGGAAACAGCATTGTCCCTTTGTTATGGCTTTAGTTTTAACTCAGGGCACTGTCCCAATTTCTGTGTTTTTCCTACTGGAGTTCAAAGAAATTCTTCACCTGATTCTCCAGGGGATTCCAGATCATGGCGAGTCTCCACAATAAATGGCAAGTTGTATGACTGTCTTTCCTCCAAAATGTCCCATGCCAATGCCAATACTCAGGCCAGGTCTATGCTCAAAAGTTAGGTCGACCCAGCTACATTGCTCAGGGGGGTGAAAATTCCACACACTACACATTAAGCCGACCTAACCCCAGAGTAGACAGTAATAGGTTAATGAAAGAATTCTTCTGTCAACCTAGCTTTCGCCTCTCGGGGAGATGGATTCACTACAGTGATGGGAGAACCCCTCCTGTTGCTGTAGTGTGTGTCTACACTGAAGTTCACACAAGTCCTTAGACAGGGATCACAGAGGGCTGGGCCTGTTTCTCCGCTCCCTAGTCCCTGCACTTGGGGCAAGGATGGAAGAGAGAAAGGCCTTTAAGCCACTTTCACTCTCTCTGTATTCTGGGGCCAGGTAAGGCCTGCCCAGCCCCCTGGTGTAAGTTAGAGCAGCTGGTCCCCAAGGGCTCTGGTAAGCAGAAGATATCCATGGTGCCTTGTGCTCTGCCCAGGTGCCTAACACATCCCGATCTGCCCTTCTATTGGAGGGTGGGTGCTGAGTGGGTGCAAAGCCATTAAGCCAGTCAGAGACCTGCCCAGGGCTTATTCTCATGGGGCCATTTCTGCCCTCTTTAAGACCCCTTTACACTGCCAGTGCAGCATAAGGAGTCCTTGGTGTGACTGAAATCAGGCTCAGTGTTTCATACACTGTGAGTTTAGGGCTTAGTTGCTCCATACAGGCACAGTTTAGAGTAAGGGGCCAGTGGGGAGTTGTCCTACTCCAGAGCTCCTAGGTGTACACAGGCTGCTACATGCAGCTTGTAGCCCCTTGCAGAGCTGGGCAACTCTACTGGTTGGTTCATGTGGGGCAGAGCTATGGGTCTGCCTCCTTCTCAGCACCCTCAAGGCACCATGAGCGACAGGGACTGAAGTTTTGTCTGGCCTTTAGACTGGTCACAGAGAGGGACAAAGTGCGTTGTGCCCTCTCCTCACTGCACATCTGCATCATCGACATCTGACCCTGCCAATGAAATCACCAACCTGCAATTTGAAGCTCGGTTGCAGCATCAGCGCTCCACTTGTTAGACTTCACAATGCAGTTGTACATTCCCCTATCAGCCGGTTGGACATTCTTCAGCTTTAAAGACACATTCCCAGTGGTGAATCCATCCTTCAACAGCACAGTCCGGCCCTGGTAGTTTGGCCCTGGCACATCCTGGCCTGTCTGGGCTCTGTATTCATGGACAATCTCTATATGTGCCTGGTTGATTTTCTTCCACTGCACTTCCATATTGTCCAGCTGCATCCTGGTGGAGATCTGGCAGGGTAATACCACATCCTGGCCGATGATCCCAGTGACAGTTGGGGACGAGATGACTTCAAAACTCACTGAAAAAAGGAAACCTAAATGAAGGAGTGTCTACACTGCTACTGGGGGAGTAATTGCAGCTCAGTAGGCATGCCAGTACTAGCTTGAATGTAGCCCGCCTGGCTAAAAAGAGCAATGAACACATGGCATCATGGGCTTCAGCTGTATAAGCCCACCTGGAACTCTGTGTACATACTCACATTCCTAGCTCACAGAGGGGTTCATGCTGCTGTGTCTTCTGTGGTACTTTTAACCAAGCTAGCTAGATTCAAGCTAGCCCAGGTATTGCTACCTGAGCTGCAATCAGTCCTCTGACTGCAGTGTAATCATATGTTGAGGGTCTGTCCAGAATAAAACTGATGGTGTCTGTAATAGCCATGAATTCCAAGTGGTGGGACAGGAATCTATTTTCATAAATTAAAGAATGGAAATACTCTACAAATATGTACTTGATTGCTATTGTTATTGTTAATTAGTAAAAAGGATCTGAGATTATTATTCTTATTAAAAACCTTAGCTTCACAGATGATATTGATCTCATAGCATTGACCAAGGAGGATTTACAGAGAATTACTGGCAATGTAGACCAGGAAAGTAGAAAAGTTTGGACTAAGCATCGGCACAGGGAAGACAAAAATTATGGCAATTGGAAGACAAGAAGAAGAGGTAAAGATCAAAGTCAGAGACAAAGAACTAGAAGAAGTGGAAAAATTGTGCATCTTTAGGACAAGTATCAAAGAATAAGAATGAGGAAAATGACATAACAAGAAGAATTATACGAGCTGCTATTGTATTCAGAAAAATCTGCCACCTCTGGAAGGCTAAAGACATGTTTATAACAGAGAAGCTCAGTATGTTTGAGAAAAGTGCCTTGCTGATACCTCTGTGGAGGTTGGAATACTGGAGTATGAGGAAAGCCAACTAATGGAAGATATTGACTGCAGAAATGAAGTGGCTGGGGCAGGATACTGAGAGTTTCCAGACTGCAGAAAATAACAAATGAAGTGATAAGAAAATGGGTAGGGCAAGAAATAACTCTGTTGCAGAAGATTCAAGAAGGATAACCATGGTGGTTTGACATGTGTCAGGAATGGGCCTGAAAAGGATACCATATATGACTATACATACCAGAATGCAAGGAACTAGAAATAGAGGAAGACTAAGAATGCATTGGCTAGAAACCGTGACATAGAACAAAAAGGTTTAAAGAAAAACGAAGCCGTGAAGCTGGTTCAAGACCGAAAGTGGTGGAAAGACGTCACTCATCCCCCATTGTAACTGCTGGGCTGACAGATGGGAGTCAAAGAAGAATGAAGTTTAGTTTGGTTATTGCACCATTGGTGTACAAGACATTGTATAACAGATCAAACCCTTCCAAATATTTAACAAGAGCCTGCCTGGGAGATTCTAGGTCTGGCCTATGAGACTTTGTTGAAAAACATTAAGATGTGTTTCAAAACATGTAGAAAAAACATCTCTTTTTTTTAATTTGTGAAACAATTCAATGTTTTCCAATGTTTTTATTAAAGAGATTTTTTTCTTTGTTTTGTTTGGGGCAAGCAGCTTCTGTGTTTTTTCTCACTTTTCCAGTTATAAAATAGGAAATGAGGAGAGGGAATGGAGAAAGGGGAAAAGGAGGTCAGTTGAAAGATCATAAAATAAAATTAAAAATTCTTCAGAAAATGGTCATTGTTGGGAAATGGACATTTTCCTATGGAAAAATAAAGTTTCAAATGAAAATGTCAAGCCTCTGTTTGCCCTGATCCCAGCCATCAGCCACCAGGTACACCAGGGCAACCCTCTAGATATAAATAGAGCAAGATGCAATTTCCACTAAAGAAGGATAAACTCACCCAAGCCAAATTGTGTTATTTTCTTTTCTACTCTAAGGGTTTACATTGGTCATCTTTTCCTGATGGCTAGAATTGGGGCAGATCCACAGAGTAGATCAATTGTACATCTCCACCTCCTACTGACCGCAGCTCCATAATGAACTGAGCACCTCACTGGAAAAAACAGGGCTAACAAAGGCTCTGAAACTGCAAGATGCTGAGAACCAGCTGTGAGAAGCCAAGCTCAGTAGGAGTAGAGAGCACCCAGATGCTTCCAGGACCAGATCCCCAATGCCGCCTGTTTATATCTTAGTAACACAAACAAAATCATTTTCTCTGCTGAAACACAGATACCAGTAGGGGTTTCATGCAGGTTTAGGGTCTCGCTCCAGGAATTTTGTGCTGCAGAGAAGTGTTTTACTGACAATGCTTTTACCTGAAAAGGGAATCGCTGCTAGGAGTATGGCACAGAACAAGCAGCTGGAGAGCTGTCCCTGTAGCTCCATGCCTCTGGTAGCTGAGGTGGGAAGAGTCACAGGGGCTGATCTGAAATGAGATCAGCAATCAAAATAGACACAGATACTCAAAAATACAAGACAAATGATTTCTCGTTATTCCCCCTTGAAATACACCAGGCTGTTCCTTCCCTTCCTTTTGTATTACTGTACGTTTCAGGGAAAGCTGAACAATATGGGGGGGGGGTGTTACTATGTGCAGCCAGTGTGGGAGTGAGTGGAGGGGGCAGATCACATGAGAACCTTTGCTGTGGTGGAAGGGATACTCACTGCCATAGTCCTAGTACTCGGGGACGGCAAGGCCATGTGATTCCAGCACCACTGCTGTCCAAGCGTGGCACAGCGCCTGCCCTTCTCCAGGGCTGCTGGAGACACTGACTCTCCCTGAAGCACAATGGGCCAGAAATGCAGGGTGTGATGGGGCTGCAGGCATTGCCTGTATGAGCTCTTCAATCTCCCTAGCTTGAGTCCTGGAGCAGTGAACTGCAGCAGCACAAGCTTCAGTCCAGGCTATACAAACCAACCATCCCAGAACCCAGGATAATTACTCCCAGGACTAGCCGGTGTTGCTGTAGCTTCACCACTCCAGGACCTGTGCTAGTGAGATTAAAGCTAGCTCAGGCATGTCCCCTTGAGCTGCAGTAATAACCAGTGACTGCAGCATAGACACACGCTTAGCTGCACCTGGTTCCGACTGGACGTACTTTGGTGATGTGGCAGTTGGGAGAACAAAGGAGTCGGTCGCAACTCCCTAATTCTGGGACCAGTTGTATGCCAGCTCTTGGGCTGCTCCTAGCTATTACATCAGATCAGTTTAACAGGAGTTCTGTAATGCTCAAGACATGCCAGTTCATGCCCCTATGACATACCCCACAGGAGCTGGGGTGGCACACAGGCCAGCAACACAAGCTCTAAGTCACAGGATTTACTTCCCTACAGAGAGGAAATTCTCCGCTAGGGATATACAGCATTTTCCTGCCCCTTTGCACTCATCAGAGTCTCCAGGATTTTTGTTATCATGGGCTGTGCCTTAGGGTATGTCCACATTGCAATGAAAGATCATTTGCTCTTGCCAACAAATGCCCACTTTTGCCAAAAAAGTCAGGACAGCTGGGACAGGGCTTTAAAAAGGGACATATGATCACCATATCCAGGGTAGGGTTTGAAACATACCTATGGGAGATCTGAATGGAGAAAGAATGAGAAGAGAAGTTAGAGTAGAGATATCAGTGTACACATTGCCCTTCCTCATAAGCAGAACTATTTTTCAGAGTCAACATAATGATATACTGAAAATATGAGAGCACCTGTTATAGGCCCCAGTTTTGCAAAGTACCCATACCAGTCCTTTTTAAGCTCAGCATGTGCTTTTCTGAAAGGTGATGGTTTGCTGAATTGGAGTCATTGTAAAGGCACATGGCTCTCCACACCATCACCCTAGTCAGGAGAGAAAGGCAGAAAGCAAAATACAATGAAGTTCTTGTAATGTATTGAAAACTGTATTAAAAGTATGATCTATGACTTTAAATTCTCAGGGGTTTTCCTGGTCCTGCTTGCAGGCAGGGGGTTCTGTATGGAAACATGGGATCAAAATCAGTGTGCAACCAGGCAGCCTTGGCTAAGGTTGGGTGAGTTGTGGCTCTCAGTTTTTTAGAGAGCAGCCTGCTTTCTCTCTCTCTCTGATTTGGTTCTTCTGTGTTGTCCTTATGAATTCTAAGCAATAAAGTCATGTTATGCTGCAACCTTCTGGAAAAAATATTTATGTTTTTATCTGGCTCCTGGTATATATGATGTGAACTTGACAGTACTTCAAATGAAGCAGTTTCCATTTGAAATGATATGTGAACGTTTTCAGTCCATTTCACTGCAAGGTGCTGCAGAGAGGGGTTTTTGAAGGGAATCAGAGTTCTTATATGGGAGCTTTATGTTCTGCAAGCTGTGTAACTGTATTTTTTTGTAATTTATGGCAAGGATGCCAAGATCCAGTTTTATTTATTTTTATTTTATTTTATTTTGGTCCCTTGAAATATGTGTTAACTACTTATGCTAAACAATCTGTTCCATTTTGTATTTATCTGTTACACTCAGTAAGTTTTCCATATCTGACGAAGAGCTCTGTGTAAGCTTGAAAGTGTGTATCTCTCACCAAGAGAAGTTGGTCTAATACAAGATGTTTCTTCACCCACATTGGCGCTCTAATTTTGTTTATTTGTAATTTATGGCATGGACACTCATATACTTGGCTAGGCACATGTTTATTTTATTTTATTTTATTTCATGTTATTGGAAAACATAATCCCAACTATATGTATACAATGATGGGGTCTAAATTAGCTGTTACCACTCAAAAAAGAGATCTTGGAGTCATTGGGGATAGTTCTCTAAAAACGTCCACTCAATGTGCAGCAGCAGTCAAAAAATCTAACAGAATATTGGGAATCATTAAGAAAGGTATAGATAATAAGACAAATAATATTTTATTGCCTCTGTATAAATCCATGGTATGTCCACATCTTGAATATTGTGCAGATGTGGTCACCCCACCTCAAAAATGATAGAATTGGAAAAGACTTAGAAAAGGGCAACAAAAATTGTTAAAGACATGGAACAGCTTTGATATGAGGAGAGATTAATAAGACTGGAACTTGTCAGCTTGGAAAAGAGACCACTAAGGGGGCATATGGTAGAGGTCTTTAAAATCATGACTTGTGTGGAGAAAGTAAATAAGGAAGTGTTATTTACTCCTTCTCATAACACAAGAACAAGGGGTTACCAAATGGAATTAATATGCAGCAAGTTTAAAACAAATAAAAGGAAGTATTTATTCACACAACGCACAGTGTGGAACTCTTTGCCAGATGATGTTGTGAATGCCAAGTCTATAACAGGGTTCAAAAAAGAACTAGATACATTTATGAAGGATAGGCCCATTAATGGCTATTGGCCAGGATGGGCAGGAAGACAGGTTACTGGGCTAGATGGACCTTTGGTCTGAGCCAGTATTGTCATTCTTATGTTTCTATGTTCTTATTTTAATTTAAAGCTAAATTTAAAAACAAATAAATAAATACAAATGTGTCCCTTTACAGAGCAGTAGCAGAATTCAGGGCCTGGCAGTACAATTCCCCAAATACAGGACAAATCAGTGATACTGTTTATTTACTAAATGTATATGAATCCTGTTCCTTTGAACCAGGTAACAAAGATGTATAGACCATGCCCTTTTGCAGAAATCTCTGGCCAGGCACTCCTGCCCTTTACTGACTGGCAGCTGTCTTGGGCCTCTGTTTCTGTCTCCAGACACACTGCTTCATAGATTCCCCTTTCTGCCCCAGCCCCTGAGTTTTTTGCTTTGGGAAAGCCCTAGTGTGATAAACGAAGTGGGGTGCGGGTAGCTCCCTTTTATGGACACCCAGCCAACTAGTAGCTATAAAATATCTCTTAGTAGCTGTTCTTTAATTGCTCTACCTGTAAAGGGTTAAAAAGTCTCACTGCTATGCATAGGTAAAAGGAAGTGAGTGGGCACCTGGCCAAAAGAGCCCATGGGAAGGCTAAAACTTTTTAAAATTGAAAAAAAGACTCCCCTTTTGTCTGTCTGTTGTTCTGCCGGGGAGAGGAGGACAGGGCAGCAGCTATGCAGTAAAAAGCTTGGGCCAGGTATGAAAAAATCATCAGTATTATACCTAGAAACTACTCATTTAAAACCCCAGATATGTAAGTGGATCAGGAAATGCCTAGGAAGACATGATTAGGTTTGTCCCTTTTATTTCATTATGGCTTGTGGATTCCTCTGTGCTAACCCAGGTGCTTTTGTTTTGCCTGTAACCTTTAAGCTGGACCTCAAGAAAGCTATTCTTGGTGCTTAATCCTTGTAGTTGCTCTTTTTAAAATCTAGCAATAGCTTGATTTCCCAGATGTATTTTCTTTCTTTTTTTTTATTAGTAAAATTTACCTTATTTAAGAACAGAATTGGATTTTTGTGTCTTAAGAGGTTTGTGCACATATTGTTTAATTAGTTGGTGGCAACAGGTGATTTCCTCTTTTCCTCCTTTCTCAGCTCTTCCCAAGAGTGGGGGTGAAAGAGCTTGAGGGTACCCCACAGGAAGGAATTTCCAAGTGCGCCTTCCTGGGCTCTCAAAGGGGTTTTGCACTTGGGTGGTGGCAGCATCTACCAATCCAAGGTCAGAGAAAAGCTGTAACCTTGGGAGTTTAATATAAGCCTGGAGTGGCCAGTATTAATTTTTAGAATCCTTGAGGGCCCCATCCTTCTGCACTCGAAGTGCCAGAGTGGGGAATCAACCTTGACACCTAGTCCAGGGCTGCTCACCTGCCAGGATGAGCCTGAACATCCACCCTTCTTTTGTGCTACCATTCTGAGGCCATATCTACTCTACGGGGATTATAGCGGCATAGCTACCGTGTTGTAGCTATGCCAGCATAACCTTGAGATGCAGCCTACACGGACAGAAGGGGTATTTCCGTCGCTGTAGGAGCACCACCTCTCTGAGCAATGATAGCTGGATCTACAGAAGTATTCTTCCATTGACCTAGCTGCTTCTACACTGAGGGTTAGGTTGCCATAGCTACGGCACTTAGGGGTCTGGATTTAGCTGTGACACTCTGAGTAAATTTCCTAGACCTGAAGAAGAGCCCTGGGTAAGATCAAAAGCTTGTCTTTCTCTGGATTTTTCACATCCCCGAGCACAGTTGCAATATCAACCTAAATTTTAAATGTAGACCAAGCCAGAGACATGAAGCCTCTATATAGAGACACATGGGAAAAATAATCCGACTGGATTTTTAAAATGGATTAGTTAACTCACATTAAATCCCAATGTGGATGTGCTTATTGTGACCTTAATTTGGTTTAATTAAGGCCACATTAATTCTGAAGGAGAGCATCCACATCGTAGTTTACTACTGTTTAACTAATGCACCTTCATTCAACCCATTAGTTAATTCAGGATAGTTTCCCTGAGTGTCTGTGGATGAGCAAGCCAAAGAAGAGTGCTTTGACCACACAGAACCCATAATAGCTCACTGGGGGAGGTTACAGTGTGATTTCTTCTAAGGGGAATTTTGACTGTAATGTGCTAGCCATTTGCAGCTTTCACCATAACAATATGCACTGTTTCTTTCTTAGGCAGACAAAACAAACAAACATAGTTTAGCCCCAAGTCTAGCCTCACTAATTTCTGAATAACACCATGACATCCCTTCTCCTCAGTAACTCAAACAATTAGTATGTAACAGCAAGTAGCATATTTGCTGAGTTTATCTGTATAAGTTGTTTAGTCTGGAGTGCCTTTGAAATTTAGTTTTGTTAACATCCAGCCTATAAGTGTTAATTTTGCCCAATATGTTTCAAGGTCCACTCTTTTTAAGAAGCAAAGCATTTACTGAGGAACTAGTTTTCCACTCACACTGCTTTTACACCAGCCTAACATCACTGGTGATGGAGTTTCTCCTGGTAAATGAGAGTTAGAATCAGGCCATGAAGCAATAAAATGTACAAGGCCATATTCCCTTTTAAGCTACAGCTGCGCAATTTAAGCAAAGTGAGTTGGTTTGGATGGATTTAAATGAAGGCAGATTTTGGCCCACAGTGTCCATATTACTACTAATCTCTATCCCTTGTTTCCCAGATGACAGCAGTGACCAGAAATGCCTTCTTTTGACTTTGTCTGGTCAAGAGATTGTGGGTAAAATTTTTGAAAGCATTTCAGTTATTTTACCCAAAGTTCCTCATAAATCTTATTTTCAACAAATAGTTTGATAAACTCTATCTATATGAAGATCTGTATGACGTTGCTGCCCAGCTAATAATTAAGACATGATGAAATATGATACTATACAGGATGTGTAAGCTTCAATGCTTATGAGACTTGAGGTGGAAGGTCAAGGGGGGCTTTTAATGTTTCTATGGCCTTGTCTTCATTTGAAAAAAGGTATGTTATAGTGCATTTTAAAATGCTAGATTAGACAAGGTGGTTGGGTTTATCTTGACTTGCTAACACTATAACTGTCATGTCTATGCTTAGGATTCTATTACTTGTTAATTAACATGTGTTAGATACCATTTTCCTAGTGTAGACATGATCTGAATGACTTAGAAGCACATCTGCAAATGAACTGAAGCTCAGCAGTTTCTCTTTGCTGAGCTTCAGTTCATTTGCAAATTTGACACCATCAGATCAGGATTAAACAAAGACTGTGAATGGCTATCCAACTACAGAAGCAGTTTCTCCTCCCTTGGTGTGCACACCTCAACTGCTAGCAGAGCACCTCACCCTCCCTGATGGAACTAACCTCGTTATCTCCATACTGATTCTTGCCTGAATATTTATACCTACCTCTGGAAATTTCCATTACATGTGTCTGACGAAGTGGGCATTCACCCACGAAAGCTTATGCTCCAATACATCTGTTAGTCTTAAAGGTGCCACAGGACCTTCTGTTGCTTTTTACAGATCCAAACTAACACGGCTACCCCTCTGATACTTGACACCATACAAGGCACTGCATTTAGCCGTATGGAATGGAAATCTATCAACCTCATGAAGAAACTTGCACAAATACAGACAGATATCATCTTCCTTTCCAAATGCAAATGGATGGACATCATACCAAATGGACTGAAGGTGAAAAATCCATTGCTATCTACATACTGCACAGACCACAGTGAGAGATTATGCCATACACTATCAAAGAAACTGAGGAACCACCTGACCAGCATCCTATACAGCAAACAGGAAAACATCAAAAAAGAGCTCTCCAACCTGGAGATTTTCATAAATAACCAACCCTCCACACAAATGGACTTTACTAAAATAAGACAGGAGATCTACACTACACATGTCACCTCTCTACAAAGGAAAAAGGACCATAAGCTGTCTAAAATCCTGCCTGCCACATGGGGCCACAACAGTGGTACCCCTAACTTACCCAGCAATATCATCAATTTATCCAGCTACACACCCAACCCAGCAGAAGAGTCTATCCTATCTTGGGGACTCTCTTTTTGCCCCAGCACCCCATGAACATGATACAGTTCTGCGGTGATCTGGAAGCCTATTTTCGCCGCCTCCGACACAAAGAATACTTTCAAGATAACACTGAACAGTGTACTGATACACAGATACCCTCCCACCAAAAACACAGGAAGAAGAACTCCACATGGATTCCTCCTGAGGGTTGAAATGACAGTCTGGACCTATACATAGAATGCTTCCGCCGACATGGAAATTGGTCCTGCTTTGAGCAGGGGGTTGGACTAGATGACCTCTTGAGGTCCCTTCCAACTCTGATATTCTATGATTCTATGACGTGCCCAGGCAGAAATTGTGGAAAAACAACATCGCTTGCCTCATAACCTAAGTCATGAAGAATGCAATGAAATCCACAGCCTCAGAAACAACCCTGACATTATAATCAAAGAGGCTGATAAAGGAGGTGCTGTTGTCATAATGAACAGGTCTGACTACCAGACAGAGGCTGCCAGACAACTCTCCAATACCAAATTCTACAGGCCACTTTCCTCAGATCCCACTGAGGAATATACTAAGAAACTGCACCATGTTCTCAGGACACTCCCTACACTAACACAGGAACAAATCAACACATCCCTAGAGCCCCGACCAGGGTTATTCTATATACTACCCAAGATCCACAAACCTGGAAATCCTGGATGCCCCATCATCTCTGGAATTGGCACTCTCACTGAAGGACTCTCCGGATATGTGGACTCTCTGCTCAGACCCTATGCCACCAGCACTCCCAGCTATCTCCGTGACACCACTGATTTCCTGAGAAAACTACAATGCATTGGTGACCTCCCAGAAAACACCATCCTAGCCACCATGGATGTGGAGGCTCTCTACACAAACATCCCACACATACATGGAATACAAGCTGTCAGGAACAGTATCCCTGATGATGACACAGCACAACTTGTTGCTGAGTTCTGTGACTTTATCCTCACACACAATTATTTCAAATTTGGTGACAATATATACCTCCAGACCAGTGGCACTGCCATGGGCACCTGCATGGCCCCACAATATGCCAACATTTTTATGGCTGACCTGGAACAACGCTTCCTCAGCTCTCGTCCACTCACGCCCCTTCTCTAACTACGTGACATTGATGACACCTTCATCATCTGGACCCATGGGAAGGAGACCCTGGAAGAATTCCACCATGATTTCAACAGCTTCCACCCCACCATCAACCTCAGCCTGGACCAATCTACACAGGAGGTCCACTTCCTAGATACCACAGTACAAATAAGTGATGGTCACTTTAACACCACCCTATACTGAAAACCCATCAACCGCTACGCCTACCTTCATGCCTCCAGCTTCCACCCCGGACACACCACATGATCCTTCATCTACAGCCAAGAGCTGAGGTACAACCGCATCTGCTCCAACCCCTCAGACAGAGACCAACACCTACAAGATCTTCACCAAGCATTCTCAAAACTACGATACCCACACAAGGAAATAAGGAAACAAATCAACAGAGCCAGACATGTACCCAGAAGCCTCCTGTTACAAGACAAGCCCAAAAAAGAAACCAACAGAACTCCACTGGCCATCACCTACAGTCCTCAGCTTAAACCTCTCCAACGCATCATCAGTGATCTACAACCCATCCTGGACAATGATCCCTCGCTCTCACAGACTTTGGAAGGCAGGCCAGTCCTCGCCTACAGACAACCCGCCAACCTTAAGCATATTCTAACCAGCAACCACGCACCACACCATAACAACTCTAACTCAGGAACCAATCCATGCAACAAACCTCGATGCCAACTCTACCCACATATCTATACCAGCAACACCATAACAGGACCTAACCAGATCAGCTACAACATCACCAGTTCATTCACCTGCACGTCCACCAATGTTATATATGCCATCATATGCCAGCAATGCCCCTCTGCTATGTACATTAGCCAAACTGGACAGTCACTACATAAGAGGATAAATGGACACAAGTCAGATATCAGGAATGGCAATATACAAAAACCTGTAGGAGAACACTTCAACCTCACTGGCCACACAATAGCAGATGTAAAGATAGCCATCTTACAGCAAAAAAACCTTCAGGACCAGACTCCAAAGAGAAACTGCTGAGCTTCAGTTCATTTGCAAATTTGACACCATCAGATCAGGATTAAACAAAGACTGTGAATGGCTATCCAACTACAGAAGCAGTTTCTCCTCCCTTGGTGTTCACACCTCAACTGCTAGCAGAGGACCTCACCCTCCCTGATTGAACTAACCTCGTTATCTACATACTGATTCTTGCCTGCATATTTATACCTGCCTCTGGAAATTTCCATTACATGCGTTTGATGAAGTGGGCATTCACCCACGAAAGCTTATGCTCCAATACATCTGTTAGTCTTAAAGGCGCCACAGGACCCTCTGTTGCTTTTTACAGATCCAGACTAACACGGCTACCCCTCTGATACAAATAAATAAGATAAACCTGTTTTAGCCTATGACCTGTCTGTGACTTCCCATTATTCAGGGTGTATGATTGGTCATCAGTTGGTATTATTTCTGGTTTCTGGTTGGATGACAGAACGTTTTTAAACAGAATAATAACAAATAATATGACTAGAGCTCCAACGTTCTCCTGATGATGATGACGCTGATGATGATGATGAAAATAGTGAATTTCAGATATGACATTTCAGTTAAATAATTATTTGTTCTAAAATGGATATAACCTTTGAGATCTGTGAACACTCAGAAATATCTGGCAGCTGTCCTAGCTAATAACATAAACCCATGAGTGACAGCCAACTGAGCACAGTGCTTTTATCCACAGAAATATTAGGAAGGTTGTTTTTTTTAAATATTGGTTCTCTACATATTATTACAACACAATCTTATAGAGACAAGCAGACAGACCAGTAAATAAATAATAATAATAATTAATAATAAATAACAAAAATGGATTTGATTTAATAGAACATCAACCAGCTGAAGATTTCAAGCACTTTAAAATGGTGGATTCATTTTATCATTCTTATTTTCCATCTGGTGTCATTAAAGGCCGAATCTGTTAACATGTGACTTGCCCTAAGTAAAAAAAATGAATCATCAGAAGAGATGGACTATAACCCCTGCACAGAGGTGGATTAAGATATATGGGGCCCTGGGCAGGCAAGAATCAGTATGTAGATAACGAGGTTAGTTCAATCAGGGAGGGTGAGGTCCTCTGCTAGCAGTTGAGGTGTGAACACCAAGGGAGGAGAAACTGCTTCTGTAGTTGGATAGCCATTCACAGTCTTTGTTTAATCCTGATCTGATGGTGTCAAATTTGCAAATGAACTGAAGCTCAGCAGTTTCTCTTTGGAGTCTGGTCCTGAAGGTTTTTTTGCTGTAAGATGGCTATCTTTACATCTGCTATTGTGTGGCCAGTGAGGTTGAAGTGTTCTCCTACAGGTTTTTGTATATTGCCATTCCTGATATCTGACTTGTGTCCATTTATCCTCTTATGTAGTGACTGTCCAGTTTGGCTAATGTACATAGCAGAGGGGCATTGCTGGCATATGATGGCATATATAACATTGGTGGACGTGCAGGTGAATGAACTGGTGATGTTGTAGCTGATCTGGTTAGGTCCTGTTATGGTGTTGCTGGTATAGATATGTGGGTAGAGTTGGCATCGAGGTTTGTTGCATGGATTGGTTCCTGAGTTAGAGTTGTTATGGTGCGGTGCGTGGTTGCTGGTTAGAATATGCTTAAGGTGGTCCCCAAACTGTGGGGCAAACATTCGGGGGCATGGCAGGGGCCAGCTCTGCATGGTGGGAGGAGCTCGGGCCAGCTCTGGGCGAGAGGAGGGGCTCAGGGCTTGGGCTAGCTCTAGGGTTGCCAACCCTCCAGCATTGTCCAGGAGTATCCAGGAATGAAAGATTAATCTTTAATTAAAGATTATATCATGTCATGAAATCTCCAGGAATACATCCAACCAAAACTGGCAACCCTAGCCAGCTCCATGCCACATGGGGGAGGGGAGTCCTCAGGCCAGCTCTGTGCACTGTAGAGGGGGGGAGGAGTTCAGGTGAGCAGCTCTGCATGGAGGCAGGGGGAATACGCTCACCCTACCACCGGCTCCGTCCTCTGGCCGGGTCAGGGGAGAGGACCTCACTGGGAAGAGGAGGAACAGGATATGGGGGGGGGAGGAGCAGGGGGCAGGGCCAGAGTTCTGCTGCTCTTGCGGGGCCCCCAAATTGTGTGGTAATCCACCACTGCCTCTGCATCTTATACTATAGTCTCCTGTTCTATCTTTTAGTAAACCCTCAGACAGAACAACCAACCAAGTAAAAAAGGAAAATGTCAAGAAGAAGAGGTGACACATTTGTTCAAAGAATCATAATTTATCTTTCATTCTTCCCACTACGGATTCAGCTATAGATTCCAGCCACCGTTCTCCTCAATGTGCTCCCCAAGCCAATGAGTGTAAATGATCAGAACTCCCCTGATGTTAATGCAGCCGCACCCATCAACGCAAGCGGAGGATTTGGAATTAAAGCAGAGGCTCTTACCTTTTTTCAGAAAATTAAACTGGACCACAATCTGGAAGGTTCTTCATCCCTCAGTGCCAGGTGCGGGGTCTCCAGTGTTAATAAAACCAAGGCTTTAAAATGAGATTTGAGAGCATGCCTGAGGGGAATGGATCGCAGACTTTGAATACATTGAACAAAAGGACTGAACTCTGACCAAGGAAAGTGAAAGCAAAAAGAGTAGGTTAAATTTTAACCCTCCTGTTATTCTACCTGAAGTTTATGTGTCTTTTCCAGGAAAGGTCACCCAGAACCCTAAAGCTATATCAATGCTTTAGATGGGAATGCATTTTGTGTCTCTAACAAACACACATTTAACAAACCACGTTAAAACAACCCCGATACTGGAGGTTACATACAGACATGGAAATACCAGGCTGGGCAATATTGAAGGTAGTTGAAATTCACCCCATCTCTATCAAAAACAGATTAATAAATTAGAGGGAGATAATCCCCTCTTCCCCTCCCTAAATATCACCACAAAGTTTGATGAGGTATGGACACTCTGGATAGCCAGCAAAGAAGGCCCATATGAGTTCAAAAAGGATAGTGAGGAAACATGGACTGGAATATATAAAGCGATAACAGAGGCTGAGTTTTTAAAAAGTAATAATAAGGGTAGAATTTTGAAATTAATGGATATGGCAGTGAGTTGGCTTAGACAATATGTAATGAAATTGGCAGGGGAAGTCATAGAAGACACAAAAATAATTAGAAGAGCACTGGAAATCACAGGAACAGAATAGAAAATCAGAAACTGCTGTAGACAATCTGCAAAAAAGAGAAGTGCCATCCCCCATTATAAATCTTGTTTGGCAACAGCAGACTTTGGGTAATTGTGCAGTGCCTGAAGAATGGGGACAGAAATGGAAAAAGGTGGCCTGAGCAAAATTAAAAGATGGAACATGGAATACTGAAATGGGGACCTTGGGAATGATCCAGACCAAGAGCCACCAAGCAGTCAATGGGCAGGGGGCACCATACTGCAACCATCACTGTATGATGGGAGCCAGGTTCTGGTAAAACCTAAACTGAGACCTAGGCTGGTGCCTGTCAGATTGGGAGAAATAAGTGCACGGGAGGGAGAAATTGCAAAGAATACTTTCACTAAATTGGTAAATCAGATGAAGGAGAAAATGGAACAGTTAACAGAGCATATTAGGAGGCAGGAACTGTGACTTGATTGCAGGGGAGTGGATAAAAAAGAATTTCAATGTCAAAAGCTAAGAGCGAGCAAGTTAATACCCAGAATTAATGCATTAACTCTCGGAGTTGCTCAGAAATGGTTAAGTGCAGCAGGGAAGGACATTCCCGCAATCCATTTGTCATGCAGACAAAAGCAATGGACACTGGCAGAACAAATTCAGGTTTTGCAAGAGCAGGTAACAACTCCCACTCTCCTCTCAGAGTCAGAATAAACACTAGGGGTGTGGGTTCCCAATCTCCTGCTTTAACGCACAAAGCCCCACTCCTCACTCTCAGCTAACAATATAACCTTTTTCAAATATATTTACATACTGCTTAAGTTTTCCTTTATATCCCCTGTTTGCTAAATTGGCTGCTGTTGCCTATATCTAAAGATGATCTGACAGTGTTAATTAATCTCTTGGCTCAGGTCTCCCTCCCTTTCTAGGATGCTTTCTCCTCTACACACACCTTTCTTCGCTTCTGCCCTTTCTTTGTTTTAAAAGTTATACTTATTACACAAATCTCCATCGCAGAAAAAGACAAAGCATCAACAAACAAGCAAAGAGAAAATCAGGTACAAACTTTAGTTTAAATAAGTTCAATAAATTAATTATGTTAACCACTCAGGCATGGAACCTAGAAATACTCCTGACTTTCTTGAAGATATAGTTGACAAGCAATAGAGATGTTAATCTATGAATCTATTTCTCCATGTTAAGTATCTTCACACCTTCTTGACAAACTGTCTGAAATGGGCCATCTTGATTATCACTACAATTTTTTTTCTCCTGCTGATAATAGCTCATCTTAATTAATTAGCCTCTTAGAGTTGGTAGGGAAACCTTTTCATGTTCTCTATTTGTATATATATATATCTCCTTACTATATGTTCCATTCTATGCAACTGATGAAGTGGGCTGTTAGTCTCTAAGGTGCCACAAGTATTCCTGTTCTTATTATAGAAACCATTAGCTGAGCCAGGTCTGTTATTTAAACTGTAAATTATTGAGCAAAGTAAATTCATGTGCCTGTGGTTTTACATCTTTGTCACTGAAATATTAATGAATTTGGCTAATGTCTACAAGCAACTTTTTTAGTGCTGTATACATCTTTGTTAGTTAATATATTAGCATTTTATCAGGAATGTGCACAAGGCTCAAGGGCTGGGCAAAAGACTATTCCATAGTCTGGTATCTCTCAAATAGGAGACTCCAAATGCAAGATGAAATTTTTGGGTATATTGCAAGATTATCTGAATCTGGAGACCTATTTGGAACAGGGTAATATGGAAAATATATGTATATAAATGTAACAAAACATTAAATATTTTGACCACCAAGTGGTGGAAACTGTCTCTGAACCTGTAATTCATGGTATTAAGGGTCTGGCTACTGAAGAACCAGTACACCATTTACAAAGTGCATGACATTACTAAACTGTTTAACCAATACAAGTCAAATACAAGTCAAAATTAGCAAACTAATTGCAGCAAACGATATGAAGGCAAGAAAAAAGCAAACTGATAAATAAATTAGTTGTACCACTTATGAGAGTCACATAATAACTACAATAACCAATTCACTAGAGAACATTTAAAAGAGAGAGAGAAAATTGCCTTACCTTATTATTAATAAAGAGCTAACTGGCATCATCCTCAGTGTACAACAAAAACAGTGGTGAAATGGCAATATATCAAATTGTATAGACAAATTCCCTGTTAGCACCAGTCATAATTTTTGGGTCAGTAACACTGCACCCTAACTAAAGCATATGTTGTTCAAAATAGTCTTGTTCAGTGTCCGGCTACCAATATTGAATCTTGATGTAGAAATAGTTGATAAATTTGTTACTGTCCATTCAGTAGGTCATCTAGAAGACAGCATCTACAAAAAACAACTGGATCTAAATCAACTACTGGTGTATTATGGAGCAATGCAAACCGAAAGAGCATCACACCTTTGCTTGTTCTGCCAGGAATGTTGTTGACTCTGCAACTCGTGTGGCCACAATGATTCAGGCCAATCCAATGGAATAGAGAAGCTAGCCACTCCTGTCTCCTGCCCAGCGAAACTTATCAGAAGGTAACAACCAGCAGTAAAGGTAACTTATAAGATGGATGGACAGTACTGTGTGGTAACTAATTACAAGAAATGTATATATGAAGACCTCATTTGTGATGTCACTACTCCCAATTTCTGTTTTACTCCTCATATACATAACACTATGGGACACACTAGTAATGCCTATCCCAGTATTTCAGCACAACTCTAAAACTATAGCTCTCAACTAAAGTTCCAGACCTAACATTGCCAGGCCCAGTATATGGGACTAAAACTATTGATGGAAGGAAACTGTCCACAGGTTGTACAAGGGAATGTACAGAGCAAAGGACAGATGGGGCATAAATGTGTGGATAACACAAGGTGGCTACAGGCACCAACTTTCCAATGTGCTGGGGGGTGCTCACTGCTCAACCCCTGACTCTGCCACAGGCCCTGCCACTACACCCCTTCCTGCCCCCTCCCCTGAGCCTGCCATGCCCTCACTTCTCCCCCCCACCCCCCCGAGCCTCCTGCATGCCATAAACCAGCTGATCAGGAGGTGCGGGGAGGCCGGAAGAGGCACTGATCAGCAGGGCTGCTGGTGAGTGGGTGGCGCTGGGAGCCGGGTTGGGGGGAGCTAATGTGGGGCTGCTGATATATTACTGTGGCTCTTTGGAAATGTACATTGGTAAATTCTGGCTCTTTCTCAGGCTCAGGTTGGCCACCCCTAGCCTGGAGCATGGGGCCTGGTGCAAGACCTGAGGCTTGAACCACAGTCAGCAATGCTAGGCCATGCTATGAGCAAACACCAGGACCTGTCATAGAGCAGACGCTTGCATACAAGTTCATCATCTGCTACATGGATTTGGCATAGGTACTATTAGCATTGCTAAAACACAGGCACTCCTAAGAACTACTAGTCACTAGATATTAACATAAATATGTGTCAGGAGGCTAGCACAGATACACCCCAACCTAGCACAAGATAAGATGGTTTGACAGAATAATGAATAGGTTGTTTTTTGTCCCAGACATCAGGAACAAGGTACAAGGGAAGGTAACAAACAGATGTCATGAGGCATCTAAGTTGTTTGTTTCACCCCATAAATATCAATGTACACCCCTTGACTCTTTGTACTGGCTTAGGGGATGACTTTACACTCAATGTGCTGATACATTAACAAGCATACATGCCGTATGCCCATGTGGACCATGGAATGCTGATAAAGTGCTTTTTTGATAGTAAACCTGACCGAGCCTTTTTGCCACTGAACCAAGACTGTGGTCTTTCTGGGTAGTACTGTTGAGGTTTGCTGAACCAACTGTCTGCGCTGGACTGGGACAAAATATAGAGAAAACACAGATGCACACCAAGTGACAACACAATTCAAATTGTGAGCTGAGTGTAACAAATGCAATAATGCTAGTGATGTATGTGGACAGCCTGAAATGAGAGTTGATGAGGGCAAACTGTCCCCATTCACCTCAGTGCATTGTTATCTCTGAAACCTAGTGACAGTCATTTAAATTGCATCATTGTTAACTATTTCACTGCTGGTTAAAGCAAACAAGAAAGAAATGGGCTCATCTTGATTGTAGTCTGTAAATACCTACACATGGAGAAAATATTTGTATAGGGGCCCTTTCATCTAGCAGTTAAAGGCAGAACAAGATCCATTGACTAGAAATTGAAGTTAGAAAAATTCAAACTGGAAATAAAGTGCAATTAAAAAAAAAAAAACATGAGAGTAATTAACCATTGGAACAACTCCCTGAGGATATGGGAAATTCTCCATCATCCAACGTCTTTAAAGGTGGATTGGATTTCTTTCAGAAAGATTGGCTGTAGTTCAACTACAAGTTCTTGGGCTCAATGCAGGAATTCGTGTGTGAAATCCTAGGGCCTGTGTAAGGCAAGAGTTAAGATTAGATGATCATAATGGCATTTGGGCCTTAAAATATGTTAATCCGTAAATATCAAGGAACTGAAGAACTTGCTTAGCTAGAGGCTTTACACATCTGTGTATGTACAGCACCTAGGACAATGAGGTCCTGGAATATGAGTGGGGCACCCAGGTACTACACTAAGACACCTAGCAAATAATGTACAGTATCACAACACGGACACCTGCTGCCTGCCAGGGCGCTGAGAGGAACCAGACACCACACAGGGGCTAGCACTGCTGGTTTAACTGTGAGGTCAGCTGCTGGCTTGACCTTGGAGTGAACTGGAGAAATGGGCAAACCAGATCCCATAGCAGACAGGGCTGCTGAGCCAGACTCTGGGCATGCAGCTTTCAGTCTTGCAGCTGTCTTCAGCAAGTCTCGAGGTGTGCACCCCAGAATAGAAGGTGTGACACCCATTGCAGTGGCACAGCATGCACCTGGCTCTCTTACCCATCTCCAGCACTGATAGCTGTCCCAGAACTAGCCCTGCTCTGCTGGTTGGTGTGGAAGTTGGGCCTCATCCCTACTTTTGCCTCAATAATTAATGTAGTGAGCATGGGTGGAATACTTATAAAGTACATATTTCTTCCAAATAGTGCTCCACTTCCCTTGAAACACACAAGTTCTTACTTAAAATAATGCTTGTGCCCACATTGAGAGACAAGCTTCAATAGAGACATAGCCAATAAGTCTGCCATTTGCTAACAACAGTGCTGACTGAAGGGGAGAATTATTGGTTACATCTCTAAAGCAAATTGACTCTATGGTGAGCATGGACATATTTCAAGTAAACATTCATGTATTTCAAGGGAAGAGGAGCACTATATGTATAGAAAGTTATACAATTTGACATTTCCAAGTTGTTTCCATTTTGCAAGGTGCAACATGGACCAATTTTTTGTTTTTTTATTATATTTCTTGTGATCGGTTTTATCGATTTTAATGAAAATTCTGACTGAAAAGGTTATTAAAATGTTTGTTACCAGAAAACCAATTTTTGAAATGTAACATTTTGCTGAACTCTTTGACTAAAATTTTGAAAATCAGAGTGATAATGTCCACATTTCAGGGTAGCAGCCATGTTAGTCTGTATCCGCAAAAGGAACAGGACACCTTGTGGCACCTTAGAGACTAACAAATTTATTTGAGCATAAGCTTTCGTGGGCTACAGCCCATTTCATCGGATGCATAGAATGGAACATATAGTAAGGATATATATATACATACAGAGAACATGAAAAAGTGGGAGTTGCCCTACCAACTCCAAGAGGCTAAGCTATTATCAGCTTGACAAAAAGGTATGAGGATACTTAACATGGGGAAATAGACTCAAGTTGTGTAATGGCTCAGCCATTCCCAGTTTTTATTCCAGCCTAAGTTGATGGTATCTAGTTTGCATATTAATTCAAGTTCAGCAGTTTCTTGTTGGAGTCTGTTTTTGAAGCTTCTCTGTTGCAAAATTGTCACCTTTAAGTCTGTTCCTGAGTGACCAGAGAGGTTGAAGTGTTCTCCTACTGGTTTTTTAATGTTATGATTCCTGATGTCAGATTTGTGTCCATTTATTCTTTTGTGTAGAGACTGCCTGATTTGTCCAATGTACATGGCAGAGGGACATTCCTGGAACATGATGACATATATCACATTGGTAGATGTGCAGGTGAACGAGATCCTGATGGCATGGCTGATGTGATTGGACCCTATGATGGTGTCACTTGAATAGACATGTGGACAGAGTTGGCATCGGGCTTTGTTGCAAGGATAGGTTCCTGGGTTAGTGTTTTTGTTGTGTGGGTGTGTGGTTTCTGGTAAGTATTTGCTTCAGGTTGGGGAGCTGTCTGTAAGCGAGGACAGGTCTGTCTCCCAAGATCTGTGAGATTGAGGGATCATCTTTCAGGATAGGTTGCAGATCTTTTGTGAGGTGCTGGAGAGGTTTTAGTTGGGGGCTGAAGGTGACGGCTAGTGGTGTTCTGTTATTTTCTTTGTTGGACCTGTCCTGTAGTAGGTGACTTCTGGGTACTCTTCTGTCTCTGTCAATCTGTTTTTTCACTTCAGCGGGTGGATATTGTAGTTTTAAGAATGTTTGATAGAGATCTTGTAGGTGTTTGTCTCTTCCTGAGGGATTGGAGAAAATGTGGTTATATCTTAGAGCTTTGCTGTAGACAATAGATTGTGTGGTGTGTCCTGGGTGGAAGCTGGAGGCATGTAGGTAAGTATAGCACTCAGTAAGTTTCACATATAGGGTGGTGTTTATGTGACCATCGCTTATTAGCACAGTAGTGTCCAGGAAATGGACCACTTGTGTGGATTGTTCTAGGCTGAGGTTGATGGTGAGCCAGAAATTGATGAAATCATGGTGGAATTGCTCAAGGGCTTCTTTTCCATGGGTCCAGATGGTGAAGATGTCTTCAATGTAGTGCAAGTAGAGTAGGGGCATTAGGGGACGAGAGCTAAGGAAGCGTTGTTCTAAGTCAGCCATAAAAATGTTGGCATACTGTGGGGCCATGTGGGTACCCATAGCAGTGCCACTCTCTTGAAGGTATATATTGTCCCCAAATGTGAAATAGTTGTGTGCCAGCAATGCCCCTCTGCCATGTACAGTCTCTATGCAAAAGAATAAATGGACACAAATCAGACATCAGGACTCATAACATTAAAAAAACAGTAGGAGAACACTTCAACATCTCTGGTCACTCAGTGACAGACTTAAAGGTTACAATTTTGCAACAGAAAAGCTTCAAAAACAGACTCCAGCGAGAAACTGCTGAACTTGAATTAATATGTAAACTAGATACCATCAACTTAGGCTTGAATAGAGACTGGGAATGGCTGAGCCATTACACAATTTAAATCTATTTCCCCAAGGTAAGTATCCTCATACCTTCTTGTCAAGCTGATAATATCTTAGCCTCTTAGGCCTGGTCTACACTACGACTTTAATTCGGATTTATCAGCTTTAATTCGAATTAACCCTGCAACCGTCCACACAACGACGCTATTTATTTCGATGTAAAGGGCCCTTTAAATCGATTTCTGTACTCCACCCCGACGAGCGGAGTAGTGCCAAAATCGATTTTAGCAATTCGAATTAGGGTTAGTGTGGCCGCAATTCGATGGTATTGGCCTCCGGGAGCTATCCCACAGTGCATCATTGTGACCACTCTGGACAGCAATCTAAACTCGGATGCACTGGCCAGGTAGACAGGAAAAGCCCCGCGAACATTTGAATTCCATTTCCTGTTTGCCCAGCGTGGAAAGCACAGGTGACCACAGATAGCTCATCAGCACAGGTAACCATGCAGGCTGATAATCGAAAAAGAGCACCAGCATGGACCGTGAGGGAGGTACTGGATTTGATCGCTGTATGGGGAGAGGATTCAGTGCTTGCAGAACTTCGTTCTAAAAGACGAAATGCAAAAACTTTTGAAAAAATCTCCAAGGGCATGATGGCGAGAGGCCACAATAGGGACTCAGATCAGTGCCGCGTGAAAGTCAAGGAGCTCAGACAAGCCTATCAAAAAACAAAGGAGGCAAACGGTCGCTCCGGGTCAGAGCCGCGGACATGCCGCTTCTATGCCGAGCTGCATGCAATTCTAAGGGGGGCTGCCACCACTACCCCACCTGTGATCGTGGATTCTGGGTCGGGGATAGTCTCATCAGCGACGCCTGAGGATTCTGCCGATGGGGGAGAGGAGGAGGAGGAGGAGGAGGAGGATGAGCTTGCAGAGAGCACACAGCACTCCATTCTCCCCAACAGCCAGGATCTTTTTATCACCCTGACTGAAGTACCCTCCCAAGCCTCCCAAGCCAGTACCCAAGACTCTGACCCCATGGAAGGGACCTCAGGTGAGTTTACCTTTTAAAATATAAAACTTGTTTTAAAAGCAAACGGTTTTTAATGATTACTTTGCCTGACTTTGCATTCGCGGTCAGTTCAGCTACTGGAAAAGTCTGTAGCTACTGGAAAAGTCTGTTAACGTGTCTGGGGATGGAGCGGAAATCCTCCAGGGACATCTCCATGAAGCTCTCCTGGAGGTACTCCGAAAGCCTTGCCAGAAGGTTTCTGGGCAGTGCATCCTTATTCCCTCCTCCATGGTAGGACACTTGACCACGCCATGCTTGCAGCAAGCAATCTGGTATCATTGCCTGACAAAGCCTGGCAGCGTATGGTCCCGGTGTTTGCTGGCATTCAAGCAACATCCGTTCTTTATCCTGTTGTGTAATCCTCAGGAGAGTGATATCACTCCTGGTAACCTGGTTGAAATACGGGAACTTAATTAAGGGGACAGAGGTGGCCGTTCCTACTGGGCTGTTTGCCTGTGGCAGAAAATAAATCCTTCCCTGCAGTTAGCCAAGCGCAGATGGGAAATTGGCCCTGAGTTTTTCGCGTTTGGCTAGAAGGAATCTTCCCTGTTACCAGCCACGCGGTGGGGGGAGGGGTACCGTGATCATCCCAGAATTCATGGCGGGAGGGGGGCGGCGGCGGGGGGGAGGGGGTTAGTTTGTTTTCTGGTGCTGCTGAATGTTAACAGAAAAACCGCAGCACTCTACAAGCTATGCTTGGTATGTGGGAAAGGAGGGCGCAGAAGCTGTAAGACAATGGCTTACCATGGCCGCATGCAAGCCGAATTCTGTTGCCCAGACCTGTGATCTCTAGCAGCAAAGCCACAGGCACTCAGCATTAAGAGGCAAAATGCGACCTTGCACAGAAATCACATGTGCTATGTAATGTGAATAGTGTTGGTCACCGTGAAAGAGTATAAGCATTGTTCTGCAAAATGTAGCTTTTTAAACAATTCTCTCTTTTTCCCCTCCCTACAGCAGCTGCAAATTCCTCAAGCCTCCCTCCTCCATCCCGAAGGTTATCACAGATAAGGCGTCATAAGAAGAGAACGCGAGACGAGATGTTTTCTGAAATTATGGAATCCAGCCGCAGTGACAGAGCTCATCTGAATGAGTGGAAGGAAACAGTTTCAAAGTATAGGAAAGAAGTCAGTGAACGTGAGGACAGGAGGGACCAACGTGAGGACATGAGGGACCAACGTGAGGAGAGGAGGGACCAACATGAGGAGAGGAGAGACGCTCCAGATGAGAGGTGGCGGCAGGAAGACCAGAGGATGAAGGATGCAACGCTGGGGCTGCTGCGTGAGCAAACAGACATGCTCCGGCATCTGGTGGAGGTTCAGGAACGGCTGCTGGAAAACAGACTGCCGCTTCAGCCCCTGTTCCCCCCTCCCCCCTCCCCATGTTCCGTATCCTCCTCACCCAGACGTGTAAGAACGCGGGGGGGGGGAGGCTCCGTACACCTTCCCATTCCACCCCAGTAGACAGCCCAAGCAAAAGGCTGTCATTTTTTTAACCTTTTCTTTGTGGCTTTTTCCTTCCCAGCAATCCTCCTCCCAAATACCACCCGGGTTCCCTCCCTCTTTTTCTAATCTATTAATAAAGAATAAATGATTTTTAAATGATAGTGACTTTATTTGGTTTGTAAGAAAGCTGGGGGAAGGGGCAGGGTGGGTTCCTTACAGAAAATCAGTCAATAAAGAGGGTGGGTTTTCATGAAGGAGAAACAAACAGATATTTCACACTGTAGCCTGGCCAGCCATGAAACTGGTTTTTAAAGCTTCTCTGATGCACAGCGCTTCCTGGTGTGCTCTTCTAATCGCCCTGGTGTCTGGCTGCGCGTAATCAGCAGCCAGGCGATTTGCCTCAGCCTCCCACCCCGCCATAAAGGTCTTCCCCTTACTTTCACAGAGATTGTGGAGCACACAGCAAGCAGAAATAACAATTGGGAGATTTCTTTGGCTGAGGTCAGAGCGAGTCAATAATGATCTCCAGCGACCTTTTAAACGGCCAAATGCACATTCTACCACCATTCTGCACTTGCTTAGCCTGTAGTTAAACAGCTCCTGACTCCTGTCCAGGCTGCCTGTGTATGGCTTCATAAGCCATGGCATTAAGGGGTAGGCTGGGTCCCCAAGAATAACTATTGGCATTTCAACATCCCCAACGGTTATTTTCTGGTCCGGAAAGTAAGTCCCTTGCTGCAGCCCTTTAAACAGAGTAGTGTTCCTGAAGTCGCGAGCGTCATGAACCCTTCCCGCCCAGCCCGCGTTGATGTTGGTGAAACGTCCCTTGTGATCCACAAGTGCTTGCAGCACCATTGAAAAGTACCCCTTGCGGTTTATGTACTCGGTGGGTTGGTGCTCCGGTGCCAAGATAGGGATATGGGTTTTGCCCCACCACAGTTAGGGAATCCCATTGCAGCAAAACCATCCACTATAGCCTGCACATTTCTCAGAGTCACTAACTTTCGTAGCAGCACCTGAGTGATTGCTTTGGCTACTTGCATCATGGCAGCCCCGACAGTAGATTTGCCCACTCCAAATTGATTCCCGACTGACCGGTAGCTGTCTGGCGTTGCAAGCTCCACAGGGCTATCGCCACGCGCTTCTCAACTGTGAGGGCTGCTCTCATCTTGGTATTCTGGCGTTTCAGGGCAGGGGACAGCAAGTCACAAAGTTCCATGAAAGTGCCCTTACGCATGCGAAAGTTCCACAGCCACTGGGAATCGTCCCAGACCTGCAACACTATGCGGTCCCACCAGTCTGTGCTTGTTTCCCTTGCCCAGAATCGGCGTTCCATGGATAGAATCTGCCCCATTAACAACATGATCT
This sequence comes from Malaclemys terrapin pileata, assembly GCF_027887155.1. Classification (NCBI taxonomy): domain Eukaryota; kingdom Metazoa; phylum Chordata; order Testudines; family Emydidae; genus Malaclemys; species Malaclemys terrapin. Next base: position 8,250,257 of record NC_071524.1, on the reverse strand, counting down.
CCAAAGCACCGGGGCCCGTGGTTTCACAGAATCCATGTCCGTGTCCGTGTCCTCATCATGCTTGTCGCTGCGCTGCCGCCGCCGCTGCCTCCTCGCCTCGTTTTTCTGGTCCTGGCTGAGCATAAACTCCACGAGAACGCACGAGGTGTTTACAATATTCATGACTGCTGTCTTGAGCTCAGCGGGCTCCATGCTTGCCGTGGTATGGAGTCTGCAGTGTTCACCCACCCAGGAAAAAAGGCGCGAAAATGGTTGTCTGCTGTCCGTTGCTTTCATGCAGGGAGGGAGGGAGGGAGGAGGTGAGGCTGTACCCAGAACCACCTGCGACGATGTTTTTTGTCCCATCAGGCACTGGGATCTTAACCCACAATCCCAATGGGCGCGGGAGACTGCGGGAACTATGGGATAGCTATGGGATTGCTACCCACAGTGCAACGGTGCAGAAATCGACGCTAGCCCCGGTACTTGGACGCACACCACCGAATTAATGTGCTTAGTGTGGCCGCATTCATTTCGACTTTATACAACCTGTTTTTCAAATCCAAATTATATAAATTCGGATTAATCCCGTAGTGTAGACATACCCTTAGAGTTGGTAGGGCAACTCCCACCTTTTCATGTTCTCTGTATGTATATGTATATACCCTTACTATATGTTCCATTCATGAAGTGAGCTATAGCCCACGAAAGCTTATGCTCAAATAAATGTGTTAGTCTCTAAGGTGTCACAAGTACTAATGTCTACACTCTTTATGAAAAATTTAGCTTTTATAAAAAGTCCATTTTTTCTCCCATGCACGCAAAAATTGTTTGAAATATTTCACTCGGCTCTAATTAAGAAGGCCTTCAGAAGCCCAAAGCTGTGGAATTTCCCAGTACCAAACAAAAAGAAAAACTCATTCTCCAGTAGGAGTTATCTGGCATAGAACAAATGCTTCTTCTGATCTCTCCCATTGTCTGTTTGACTCTGATGATGGGGTTTTCAGATCTCGTATTTCTCCCAATAGTTTTTTTTTCAGCTTTCATAAAGGTGTAACCTTACAAATGTGGCATATTTATAGGCTTGTAAGGATCCGATTTTTTATCAGTAACTGTCAGTAAACATGGATTTCACCATGTACAGGAAAGACAGATTGGCAAAGTAAGAAAAATGCTGCTTGAAATCTTATTAGAATTTGATTTAAAGATATTTACTTGATATATTTTAACAAGTGATGTTAACAATTTGTGTTGCAGTGTTTACAAAACTTTACCTTTTTGAATCTCACCGTCTACTATCATTAAATATTTTCCTGCAACTGTGAAAATTTAAATCCATTTTTAAAAATGCTCAAAAAGAAACATCAATATTATCTGTCAAACTATAAAAAAATATAATTTGAATTCTGAATTCTATGTATTGAGGACTGTGTTGAAATTGCAAGTCATGACTTTAAGAGCTGAGGGGGAAGTGGGTGGTTCTTGGTCCTGCATGGAAACTGTGGGGCTCTGTTGGCCAGTGTGTAATCAGAGTTATTCTGGGAAATGCCATCCTAGAACAGGTGGGGTGAGTTGGGTCTCTCTACCTTAGGGAGCAGCCTGCTTTATCTCTCTCTGTGTTTGGTTACTGCATGTTAAAATTCTGGATTGTAAGGGCATGACTACACTTGCAGATGTACAGTGCTTTGAGTTAAACTGGCCTTTGGAGAGTTCAGTAGGGAAAGCACTGCAGTCTGTCCACACTGACAGCTGCAAGAGTACTGGTGTGGTCACATTTGCGGCACTTGCAGCGGCATTGGGAGCGGTGCATTATGGGCATCTATCCCACAGAGCACCTCTTCCCATTCTGGCACTGTGGCTTGTGGGAAAGAGGCGGGGCACTCTGGGTCCTGTCCCAATGTTCTGTGATGCATTGGTTCACATCCCAGCAATCCCTGTGCTTCCGTACACATTTGGCACCATCTTTCAAAGTTTTTTGTGCTGTGTGCTCTGTCTTCCCTTTTGGTCTGTGGGAATGGAGCCCGAATTGCTGAGGAATATGCTGACAAATCTTGCCAGCACATCACATTTGGCAGTCGAGTTACTCCTTAAGATCCAAAGTGACAGTGAGGACTCCGAAGGTGATATCGAA